>NC_091396.1:31410520-31713550 GCF_032191515.1 Phaenicophaeus curvirostris | reverse complement strand
CTCACTCTGCTGAAAACCTGGTTTGTGAGCTTCAGTAGAGGGAGAGCCATTCAAAATTGCGAGACAGAAAGCTGTTGCAGAAACCACAGTCTTCCTGGCCTTCTCTGATGGATTTTTCCACCAAAATAAAAAAGGATGCTTTGACCTAGCAGCAGTACCTTGAGGTTCTGTATGCCCAGCAAAGAGCTGTCTGTACCAGTCTTGCTGTGGAACCCACAGGAGGAGAAGCTGATCTGTTCCACGTGGACACATGGACTGAAGGCTTGACCATGTTGCTAACTAAACTTTCTATAACTTCAGCAGCTGCACAGCTGAACTTGCATGAACTCATTTTTCTCTGGTCTCTCCTTAATGCAGACTTCTGACCCTAAGCAGCAATGAGCTCCCAAAGACTCCCTAGCTCATGCTGAGCAGGCACAGTCAGCTGGGAGTGCTATGTGCTTTTGTAGTCACATGGAGGAGGATGTTTGGCTGAGCTCTTTCCAAGAGTGCTGTGTGCTTGCTTATCCGCTGTCTCTTCCATAGCAGTGAGGAGCAGGACCAGCTCTGACAGCTTGTGAAGGCACCTGAAGGCAAACGCGGTGCCTGCTCCTCACTCCTCCACACTACTTAAAAGGACAGAGTGGGAACAAGTTACAGAAAGACAAGCCTCTTGCCTCACAGACCCGTGTTCTGTAAAACTGGGAGTTAGCATTTTGTACCCTCGTACAAAATCCCTTGCAGAGGACACATCCATGGGACGGGCTACCTACAGAGGTCAGGATCCTTGTTTTCTGCAGTTATTCTTTGCAAAGCCTTGCTTTGCCTTGCCTATGGCTTTTTTTCATACTCTTCAGTAAAGCTCCTGATCCTCCATTCCCTGCTCAATCCCATCTCCATCCTGTGGGAATGCTTGAATTCTCAAAGCAGGGCTGGCTCTGGGGCCACAGTTTCAAGGTTATCAGCTACTTCATCCATTATGTGTCAAACATCCTCACTGACTTGTTCTTCCTTGATGCTGGCAGCTCCAACCAAAGAAATATTTAATAGATTATGTTGGTGGGAACTCTTCAAAATTTTTTGTCCTTGCTAATGTCCCCCAGACAAGATGAAAAATCTGTCACTCCAAGGATGCTAACAAATGCTGAAAGCCCCAGGGTTGCATTTTGTGGCTTAAACGCTAGTGACTGGGTGAGATGCATATAAACACACATGTTCTGCTTTTTGCCTCGCCTGGGGCTAATCTGAGCACTCCTCACTTTGCAACCTCCCTACACACATATAGAATAGTTCTTACAGTCCAGGTTTTGCATCCCAGGTGTGCACAATGCCTCTGCCTTGTTTGCTGCAGCTAGAATTTGCAAGTGTTCAAATGGCCTTTCTCCACACAAAAGATGGATGGATTCCTACTGGGTTGAGCTCTGCAAGACAATCTGCTGAAGACTGGCAGACATGACAGCCCATGCACAAATAGACATTCACAGTGAGAATGTGTGCTAACATCATGAAGTCACTCTGGCTTTGAAGACTGACCTTCGTGCTGCACAAGATAAATAGGACTTCTGTATATTTTTTTTAATTCTGTAGAGTTACACGTGTCTCAGAACATCTCCTGTTTCACACGCCTGATAGGTCCCTATTGGTAATGAAGGACTGGATACAGTTACTAGAGCACAGTACTTTTTGTTGACTTTTTTTTCTGTTGGGCAGGAAGGATTGGCACTGGCTATTTAACCCTTGTGTTTAATGACTATATTGTGTTTCCATATGCAGACTTGACTCTGTGCTTTTGTGCCTCTTGATGGTTGTCTGGTCAAAGGCATTCCCACGTTTTCTCTGAGACATTTGTTAACATGTGTAAATATACTTCACAGCAATGCTGTCCATCATGCTCTCCTCCTGTCTTCTTTCTGTAAATGCCCAAAATGAGCAATGCAAACTTGCATTATCGCTTTATGAGATGCATATGAGCCTTGCACTGTGCATAGGGATGGAAAACCAGGGTCAGCAGCTTCGGAGCTTGCAGACAGCTGAAGGAAGACAGCCATATGAGAAAGAAATCATGCAAAAGAGTATATAATGCAGGAAAAGGCAACCAGTAATATTGGAGCTAAGGACTGGAAATTAGATCTCTAGAAAAAACAGTGAAGAGAATCAAACAGAAATTGAACTAAAACCCCACAGTTTTTCATATTTATATCAACTCATCATTATTTCCAGGCTTCTTAACCCAGCACTTAGTAAAGGAAAGAGCATCTTTGCATCCTCTCTTTTCCTATTCAATTTGAACACTGCATCTTGACCACAAACTATTACTGTCACTGTGATTTACCTTTCTGACATTAGTTACGGCCTTTGCATCCATTTCCAGCTCACTGGGTGGCTAGTTTAGCCTTCTGGCATTTAGGGGGAAAATTCAGTGAGCAGAAGTTTCAGCAGTGGCAAATCCAAACATTTAAAGAAAGAATATCAAAAAAGAAAGACTTTTAAAAGGGAGGGGAATTATCTGCATTTAATTTTTGTGTATGAGCTTTTAAAATTCACTCTACCTAGTTTGTCCTTACAACTCTGAGGGCAAAGAATGCAGATCTTCAACCCAACTACAAACTACATGACTCGTCTTCACTTTAAAATGGCAAAGCAAAACAGAACACCAATGCTCATTTTCTCTCTTCCTTCCCAAGGTCTATAACAGCTTCACCTGTTGCTTCTAGATGCCCATAACTACTTCATCACTCGGTAACTACAAAGAGCAGAGCACAGGGTCTTTTGGGAGCACTAGTAAGGCACTGTAAATGCACATAATTTTTTTTTCTGGCAACCTCTAACACTGAAGTCCTGAGAGGAGATGTACAACTGGTAAGCAACCTTCCTACAACTGGGCAACAGTGATCTGAAAGTGGTCCAGGCATCTTAATGCTGGATTTTGCAGGTGGTGAAGCAACCAGGAGAAGCTAAGCCCTCCCCAAAAGCCCTGCATGGTTGGAGATCTGGTGAGGGATGCTGCCCTGGCTGCTTGCTGGGAGTTCCCTGTAGCAAGAGCAGCAGTAGCTGTTATGGCTGAGGTTGGGAGTGGGATCAGTCTGCCCCAGAGCTCCTGGGAGCCTGCATTTCACAGGCATGTAACTGGTTGACCTGGAGGCTAACAAGGCTGTAAAAATGCTGGACTTCTGGGCCTGCTTTCAGAGAGTGACTGTATTGATTGTCTGCAAATGTATAATTGCGCTCTAGTGGCCTGTGGACAGTGGTAGAGCCAGAAGTGTGCAGATGTGATTACAAATATTGCTACATGGGCAGTTTCATTTACTTACAAATTCTACCATGCTTTTATATTGAATTCCCATTTTAAGGTCACCGGAGCACATTAAACTTGAGCTCTGTCCTGCTGGAGTGCGGGGGCTGCTTCCTAACGTTCTCTGTGGGTCTTGTGTGCCATAAGGACAGAACAAAGGAGCCAAATACTGAGCTGGTGTATTCTTATAAATACCAGTCCAAGAGTCAGAAAAAACTCCAACCTATTCCACCAATGTCCCTTTGCTCAGTTATGTAAATGATCAGAACCCCTAATTTGCTGCCAGAAGCTTCCCGGAGCTCTAATGAACTTTGTAGTCCACTTCTCTCTAGCTTGTTACTTTTTACTACAGCCTTGTTTAATCCTTCTCTAGCTTTACCTTTGTCATCAACTGTTTTCATTTTATCTACATTTTGAAAAAAATGAATCTTATCTGCTTTCACAGTCTTCTTCACATGGTTAGAATCCTGATGACAAAAAGAAGCCTCTTAGTCATTCACATAATCATGAAAGCCACAGAGGGGACTAAGGAAAGCAGGGAATTTGCTTGCTGAGGGTGTCACATGCTGCAGCATTTGTGTGTTGTCTGCAATTCTGAAAGATGCAATATATACAATAAGCAAAGAACAAGCAATGATGTCGTTTTTGTAGATTTATTCAAAAATAGTACGCAGAATTAATTACTTCAAATGGTTAGGCAAGCTGACACAATTTAACATCTGTGGATTCTTTTTTTTTTTTTCCTGTATCTTAGCAGAGGCAGCAGTGATTGGCCAGGCTTACCATGGCCATGTGCATGTCAACTAAATGCAAAACAGTTGTTAGCTCTAGATATTTGCTGAGGATAGGCTTTCTGAGCCACAGCAAAATTATGCTGACACAAATGTAGTGTGCGTGAGAGAGAGATATGCATTCAAAAGACAGGGCATCATACCCATGTATATGTACCCAGATACTTGCAATTCACTTGTGTTTTTAAACTTGACAAACTTTTAGCCCCTTTTAGTAAAGAGCTTTGGGATCTCTGCTATCTACCCATTAACTGCATTATTATGAAACAGTTCCCTTGACTGCCCTTTCCACAGGCAGATACTGGCCTTTTTCCAAAGGCATATTGTATTTGCATTGATCACACTGCTGACTATATGACCTTGTCATTAGAAAAATAATAAGTTACTTGCACTCCTTCTTCTAGTATTATTCATTGCTTTATTTTCTGATCTCAGAACCTGCAGGAGGTCTGTTTGAGACCTGCTGACACCATGGAATTTGTGGTACTTTAATTATACAAATGATCTAAACAAAAGAAGTTAACAACTGAGTAGTGTATGATTGATTGTTAGCTGTAAATTGGAAAAAAAACGGATTTGGCAGCTGGAACAGTTACATGAAACTCTGGAGGCTGCTTCTCCAACTCCCTGACTGGGGCATCAGATTCTATTTGCTGGGTGTAAATAAAGCTGGAAGAATTCACAGAAGATTGTTTCTGTACTCACAAACACCCTTTCCCCCTGTGACTACTCAATCATTGCAGTGGGCATCCTCATCATTCAGTGGTCAGCCAGTAACTTTGATACTTCCGGGACTGGGAAAGAAAGATCAGTGTAAGATCATGGGGAATTCAGGATTGAGGGAGACCTGGAGAATGTACAAAGCCAAGACTCACAGACTAGATACAACTCCATGAGAGTTAATAATTCCCAGCAAAACAGTGAAAGGCCTAGGGCTACAAGACCAGCACTTGCTGTTGATCTGTTGGTAGCAGAACATCAGTGACAATAAAGGAGAGCCAGGTGAGATCATGGTCCATGCATCGCTCTTCCTCCCGAGTGTTTACAATTTTGTATGCACTTAACATTCACACTGATGCATCAAGCCCAGCCAGTATGCACATTCAAAAGCTCAGAGGGCAATGCTTTCTCCCATAGCACATTAGTCTATGGCTGTGAGTTCTGATTTGCCCTGGATCCTAGAAGAATATACATATTAAAAAAACACACACACACACACCCTCCAAATAAACAAAAAATTAACCCCCAAATCCCCAAACAAACAAAAAGCAACTTATTGTTTATATTGTGGTAGAAAAGCATATCAAGGAAGGTTCAGCGGATGCAGGTACAATAAAGCTCAGTAAGTCCTTCAGATGCAGCTTGCTAGAGAGATTCCTGGGATAGAATAGCCCTCTGCTTGCCCTTTACTAAGCACCCCTTACTGGCTGTGGGATCTTGGCCTTTTCTGGCACCCTGTGTGGCTACCCTCATCTTCTTAGGTCTTTATCTCAAAGGTGGAAGGAAAGCTTTGGTCACAAGGACGCTTTTCCCCTTTCACCTCACTACCAGCCTTCTCTCAAGAGCCAGGTCAGGGAGCATTAGGAAACACACTTTGTCAGCAAACATAAAAGCAAGACTAGCTATGTAATTTGCAGTTTTTAGTGAAGTGCTTTAATTTTCTTCCTTGAAATTGTGTTTAAGGAAATCCTCATAGAGCTAATTACTTGAGTGCCCACAGAGATTTTCCTCAAACTCAAGATATGCAAAGCATCCTACCAAAAATCACAGAAATCTGCCATGATGCAGTGCTTGCAACAACATCCTGTGACAGAAGTTGATCTCAGGACTTATTTGCGTATTTTTAGCATGTAAAAATGCGTTTGTCAAAGTTTGCAGTGCTGCAACTACATACGACTTTTAATTCATCTCACAAGACAGAGTATTTTCATTAGCCAGAATTGCTACAATGGGTTTCTTAGGAGAATCTCCATGTTCTGAAAATAGACACTAATGGGTGGTCATGAAAACTGAATCAGACAAGGAGATGGGGAAGAGGAATCTGAAGCTGACTTGGCAAAGATAGTAAATATTAGGAGCAAGGAAGACAGAGCTTAAAAGAAGCCAAGATTCAAAGGCAGAGTTCACATGGTTTAGGAGAGTCAACTAAGGAACTGGCTAGGATGACTAACAAAATTGTGCAGGGTGGCCTAGATGGGAAACTGGCTGTTAGCCAGAATATGAGGGTGAAGCTGACAATAGAAACAAACACAAAGTTAGAGAAAAAAGTTAGAGAATAATCTGAGATGGAGAGGAGGAAGAGCAAAGACAGTTTGGGAAGAAGGCACAGAGGGGAAAAAATACTGGATGGAGAATATTTTTCTGTATGTAATCACCTTCCCCCAAGAAAGCCAAGATTTCTGTACTTTCTCATCATTCCACATCACAAGGGTGACAGATTGTTATTGCAGTCAGTGTAGGGGACACAAGCACCCCAGACGGTGTATATCAGCTTGATGCTACAATATGGAATTTCTACTTTTATAATGTGGATATCTGCACCCTCTCTGTCCTCACCAAAAAGATTTCAAAGCCAGGCCTTTCAGAATATGGAAATGCCAGGGTTGAGATTGCCTGTATGTGTGTATTAAAAGACCACAGTTAATTTTATGATCACATAGCACTGCACAGAACCCTTGCCTCACCCAGTGCACGAGATTGATGATGCTCACTTAATGAGCAGCTGCTTAGTATTTTCCCCCTTGTCGTTTGGAGTGTGTATCTGTGCCTTATTGACTGCATATTATCTGTGTTGAAGGCAATTACTTTCCTCATGAGTTTTTCTGTGCTGCTTATTGCTATAGTAACTGTGCCTCACAAATACCAACTCATCTGTTTTGTCTCTTCCCCTCTGAGATGGCAGGGCACTACCTGTGTTCCGTGAATGTGGAGCTGCGTTTGATGAATGAAGAGCTGAGGAAAGGAGAGCAGAAGCTAAAGAGAAGTCAGTAATTTCAAGTGTCCATATTAGAGTGGGACTTCACGTTTCACAGCACTTGGTGACTCACGGCACCTTGCATGCTCCAGCTTGCTTTGCCTTCAGTCCTTCAGTACCTCCTGCAATTTCAAAGCTTCAAGTCAAGCTCCCCGAAAATAATCAACATGTAATGACTGACCATCCCGGAAAAGTTTGAACGAGTTAACCAACATCAGGTACAAAATCTGTTTCACAGATTGCGACAGTATCTATTTGTGCAGTTTGATGTCCATCTTTCCCTAACCATGTCACCAGCCAGTCTCTCATCTCATTCATCATGCGCCACATGTTCTAGGTGCATTGTCATGGATTACAGGCAAGGAAAGTATCAGCAAATACAGTAATACAGTGAACTGAAAAAACCTGTTGCCAAATAAGTTTTGTAAACATTACAGAACAAGCCAGTTAGCTATGCACTAGCAGTGTGATTACTCTGCTTGCCTGCACATTTGTCCTTTTACTCTTCTCCATTATGTGTTCTAATTCTTTGCGTATTACACCCCTTGGGGTTGGGACTGCCATTTTCTGGATTTGCAAATCACCCTGCATATGCTTGAAATGATCAAAAAGCCTGTGACACAGATAAATATCACCATTTTATGCAAGGGGAAAGTTAAAGTATGGGACCTAATTTTAAAAAAATGGAGGGGGGAGGCTTTTTTAATGATTATATGTTTCTTGTTTGTACAAGACAAGAGGCCATCTGTGAGTGCACAGTTTTGCTCCTGTGGCAGGCTGGACACACAGCTTTTTGGGCAGTGCTATGCAGAGGGTGTAAATAATTTAGCACATACCTATTTTGAGGGTATAGATATATGTGAGTAAAAAGTAACATAGGAAGTCAATCAATCTTGTCATCTAATCAGTATAATAAAGGAAAAATGTGTTTCCCTAAAATAGCAAGCAAATAAGTCATGTGAGAGATAATACTTTCAATTTTCCTGAGAATCTGTGAGTTCCAATAGGCACCAATCGTTCTCACCTAATTAGCCTCCTTAGGGAGCTATGTTGCAGGTGTTTTTCATTATTTTCAGCAGAAGTTTAGCAATTTCTCTCCATATTGCGGTTCCAGGACAAACCTCTGCTTTCCAGCTGTGGATAGTTTTGTTTCTAAATTATTCCTCTCTTTATCCCTCCCAGATCATCAGAGTGAAAAGCACTTTCTTCTCCTGGATCCTTCTCATGTATTAATACCTTCCTGGAGAAGTAAAAGCAAATGTAGGCTGGAGAAACAGTGCCACTGCCTGAAATCTCATCTATCTGGATGATTACCAGAAGAACAAATCAATGAAGGAAGGGATCTTTTTTGTATCATTAGTAAAAGTACATTCCTGGCCAGATGCAGGGGAAAAATAAGGGTTTCTCATTAGAAGGTTTGACCAACCCTCTGAAAGATTATACTAAGCTGTTTTCAAGGGCTTCTCTCTTATTTTAGTAAGTCACACACTCACATGCCCAGCTGCCCCCTACTCACACAATTCAGGGTGGGTCATATTACTTCATATGCCAGTGGGAATAATTTATTGGCTACAGAGAGTATTTGGGAATGTAGTTATGCAGAGCAATCAGTCACAGGCTTTCTGTGGGCCAGTTCTTCAGTTCAAGAAGCATTCAAACTCTCTAGTTGGCTTTGGTTTTTGCTATTGCATCCTAGCCTTTGAGATGGGCCTGAAACACAAATTTTGTGCATTCATTCCTATCCTCCCAGGATGTTTGGGATTTGAAAATTTATGGCAAGATTTGTTGTAGGAAAATGTTAAAGAAATGAGTGCTTTCCATTGACTTTGCTGAAAACTGAGTGCCTCTGAAAATGCTACTCTATGCCCTATATTTCTAGGCAAGCTGAATAAGTGACCTCTGTAAACTATGGGGTCTGAAACTGCAAAACACTTCATGGTTTGTTCAAAACACAAACATAATCCCAGCTCTGTAGGTTGGGAGCTTCCCTGAGATCCTCCCCAAGGCAAGTGAGAATCTGATGGGAGGCATGGAGGACTGTGGAAGTGGGTAAGTGTGAAACAGATAGAGAACTGTAGACTTACAGTTAACAGTATTAATCTTCCTTCCTGGCAGGCAAAAAGGCAGAAGGTCTGTTTAGTGAACTCCTCTGGGATCTGTGGCAAGAGGTAGCTTGGAATGGGGTTTAGCAGCCTTATCTGCAGACACTCCTGTATTTTAACCTACTGACACTCTGTAAGGGGAGGTTTGTGAACCTTATCAGCTGCCCAACTCTGACCTCAGAGCAGGGCTTTGAGTTTATAGTCCTCTCCTAGCCTGAAAACTCTCCTAGCCCATTGACTAATTTACAGAAGCATTAAGCCCTGTTTTTTAAACCTGGCATTGAAATGCGGCCACTGAAACGTTCCTGCCTCCATCTCCAAGTTTGCTTCTGCCAACATTAAGCATAATATAAACCAGTGAATCTCTGATAAGCTGCCTGTTTAATATCTGCATACTGGCATGTGGGAGCAGGCAAAAGAAGGTGTGTGCATGGGACGTGAACAGAAAACAAACAGGCTGACATGCCCTTTTCTGTCTGCTCCCTGAGGTAGCCAGGTGCACTGCTTGCTCCTCTTGGCTGTGGGCAGCTACCCCGTCCCACCTGGCTGGAGGGGCTAGCAGTGCCCCAACTGTGCTGGGGCACCTGTGCTCCCTTCCCAGGCAGGGCCACACAGGCAAATAATAGCCCACTGCTGTGCTGGGGTGTCTCCCAGGCTGGAAACCCGGATGGAGCCCAGCAAGGGCAGTCCAGAAAAAAGCCTCTTGTGTACTGGATATTGCTATATGTTGTATTTCCCCCATGGTGCTGTGCTGGCTGAGATCTGTCAAGGCCATCTTCTTTTTCAAAATTGTGACTTACATCCCTTTTGCAATGGAAAGAAATGGTGACTATGGCTTAGTACTTACCCTTTTTGACCTGCCTGGGAAGACACTTTGCAGCCTTTACCTTAAAGACAAAGAGGCAGATCTGAAGATAGATATTCAGCTGGTAAGTCCTTGATAGCTACTTTGCACAAACGCTGTGCAGAGGTAAGGAAGTGGAGAAGCCCTGAGGAGCAGCTGGGGGGACCTTTTTGTTGGATACTGCCATTCACAGGAGTTCATCCCAGCTGGGACCTGGCCCAGCAGCAGTTTGTAGTCCCTGTGTCTTCCTTGGGAACCAGAGAATCTCTGATGCAGTTGGGAATCAAACTCTGATCTAAATTCCGTAGCTTTTCTGGTCTTAGCTGAACCTTAGTTTTATCATTTACATTTTTGTCCACACTGTTAGAATACATTTTGTTGCTAAAACCCATCCTGGATATAACAGGTCTCTTAAAAAGTTTGTAGGCAATGTTCAGGAAATTTCTATATGGTATTTTCTAGGTCATCTTATGATATTGATAAGAGCAGTGGGGAAACAATCATTGGGTCCCTCTTTGGCATTAGTTGTTCATTGTAAAGTAATTTAAAGAATGGATACAATATAATGAGCGTGTGTATGTTTGCATGTGTATACATTAGGACGTGCTCATATGTACACATGATAAATATATTAATTAGTGACAGAGTGGCAGGATTAATTTTATTTTTCAAGATCTCTTTTACGGAATTTATTTAGGACTGTAGCAGCCAGTCTACAGCAGCTAGCTTCCAGTGCAGCCAAATGAGTCATTTCCACCTACACTAACACATGTCAAAACGGTCCCTACTATGCGTCTACCTACTAGAAATAAAGAGATAATAACTATATTAGTCTCAACTTCTGCAGCTTCTTTTAGCTGAGGGTCTTAACATAGTGTAGAAATGGAGACCTCCCAGCCCTGCTATGGTGGTAAGGTGTATTATATGCATGGAGGCTATACCATATATATTTTTAGTGGTGAAACTGAGGCACAAAATAGTTCATTTGCCTAATGTCACATAGCAACTCTGCAAAATGAGGAAAACTAGATACTGCCTGCTCCCGTAGCTATGCTGCCTACCCACTGGACAACATTGCCATTAAATCCCAGAAATGTTGGGGTTTTGCTTTATTTCCAGCTGGAAAGTGATGGAAGATTTTTCTTTTCTGTTGCTTAGCTACCTTGTGACCTTTGGATAGTCTTTCTTATTGGCTGGGGGAATGCTTTTCCCTCCAGCTGCCTGGATGCGGACGTGTCTCAGACCTCCCCCTCCGGCAGGATTTCATCAGCTGCCCTGCCTCAACCATGTGCTTCTCCTCCCATCTTGCTGAAAGAAATTTTGTTCTTTTTCCTCTAGCATATATCAAAAGATGCTAGGAAAAAAAAAAAGCAGAAAAAGCCTTCAAGACTGATGCATATTTTATTGATTCATTGTATTACTTAACTCAGTGTTAATTAAATCTAACCCAGTAATTACAGTAACTCTGCTACTCTGGACTTTTCCACAACCTGCAGATCAGTGGGATTTCCTGTTCAAAACAGCTAAACCTCTGAACAAACAGGAGTCTGAACTTGGCAACATGAACATGCACCCACTTGACACATGACCTTATGACTACTGAACCCATCTTACTAATAAAAATATGTATGAGAAGTCTAGTTGATACAAAGTGGTTTAATTCTTTAATTAAGCCATTTGGTGGTGAAACATTTGGTTTAATGGTATAGCATCATTTCATACTGATACTTTGAAGATTTGAATTCTAAACCCATTCTCAGTTTTGACTGCTGAAATAAAAGCAGCTAGAATAATCAGGGATGGTGTGGGTGGTTTTTTTTAACCTAACAGCTTTTATTGGTCACATCAAATGGGACAAAAATGTGTTATGTCTGGAAATAGCTTGTGAATAATCACCTTTGCTGGAGGTAGAGAAGCATTGACTGGAACAGAAGACACAAAAGAAAGAGAAGAAACATGCCTTGTCAAGCCATTCTGCAGCTTTTCTTGAATTACTTCATCATGGAGAAAGAGATCAAATGGACAGCATAAAATCTAGAGCCCTGTGTTAGGCATCAGAGTACTAGATACATTGCAAGGACAGAGTTATATTTCCTTTTTAATGGAACCTCAACAAACCATAGAATGAAGCTTTCTATGTTCAGGATAGGTGAGCTTTAAATCCAGCACCTTGGTAGACTACCAGGAGGCATATTTATCTGTTTGGGATCTGCTATCTACAGCCTCTCTGAAAAGACTCAGAAAAGGTCACCCTTTTCCAGACTGCCAGAGTGCAAGGTGGAATATCTTCTTTCCCCCATCAGCGCTCACTTTTGTGGAGAGGACCTGCCCAAAATACTGGGCAATGGGGATCGATTCTCGCTCCAGTCAGAAGTGCTCAAAGGTCTGTCTGACCTCTTGGGAATGTGTCCTTGTTACTCGGGTATTGGGTATTTATCAGAAGTAGCCCACTTGTGAGAGACTGAACCTAATTCACAAGAATCTGTACAAACAGAGGAGATCTTCAGATGGAAGATACTACAGAACTGCAAATTATTATATTTAATCATAGAACTCATGAGACTCTGCCCTTTGAAGCCTAAAGGCATTCATTAGCAACATCCTCGTGTAATGCTGAGCTCTTAGCAGGACATAATGAAGATATCCTCTGGATGAGGGGAAAAAAGTAACACCGTATTTCCTCCCACAAGAGAGAGTGTAAGAACTAGATGTACAATCCTAACAGATACTTTCCTTCAGAGAGACGATTTTGTGTATTTCTTCGAGTACCAAAATGAATTTGCCAGAAATTTTAAGGCAACCTTGAGCTCCTGCTGATTAGGCTCTCGGGAGGAATTCCTCTTTGTAAGGAAGTGCATCCTGTCTCCCTAATGGACTATGCCAAAATCCCATCTACAAGCATCCCTAAACACCAGGAAAGTATTGGTGGGATTTACATTCAGTCTCCTGTGTTAACATCCATCCTGTGGCAGGAAAGCAATGCTGGAAAGCTCTCTTCAAGAAGATGTGCTTCCCAGCTTTGAATCTGGGGTCCCTACACACTTGCAACCCTGTCTGCTGACAAAAGGGGCTCATTGCTACAGCAAACTCTTAGCTGTGGCACACCCAGGGACAAAGAAAGGACCCACAGGTACAGGCTGTGCTCTAATCTACTCAGGCCAGAAGCCAAGCAGAAGGGCAGGGAGCTGGAAGAAATCAGCAGTACAGGAATGAGAATTAGTCCCAGTTTTCTGTGTGTACAATTGAAAAACATGGATTTGAAACTAGTTTGCTGCAAGGAGCAAAGTGAGTAAAGAAAGGGTATACCTAGGGTGCAGTTAGAAGTGCAGGCACAGCATAGGCAAACATAGCACATGCTGGCAGCAGAGCAGCTGTAACAGCATGAACTTCGGCTGACATAAACTTCCAAGTTATTTTCTTTTTCCTTAATATTTGTCACCAACCCACTCATCCAAACAAAAGAAGAAGGCCGGAAAAGGCTGTCAGCTACAGCATGTTTGCAAATTCTCGTCTTATCAGCCATCTGATGAGTCCAATGGGATGAGGTTTAACAAGGCAAAGTGCCGGGTCCTGCACTTGGGGCACAACAACCCTATGCAGTGCTACAGACTAGGAGAAGTCTGGCTAGAAAGCTGCCTGGAGGAGAAGGACCTGGGGGTGTTGGTTGACAGCGACTGAACATGAGCCAGCAGTGTGCCCAGGTGGCCAAGAAGGCCAATGGCATCTTGGCTTGTATCAGAAATGGCGCAACCAGTACGTCCAGGGAGGTTATTGTCCCTCTTTACTCGGCACTGGTGAGACCGCTCCTTGAATGCTGTGTTCAGTTCTGGGCCCCTCACCACAAGAAGGATGTTGAGGCTCTGGAGCGAGTCCAGAGAAGAGCAACAAAGCTGGTGAGGGGGCTGGAGAACAGGCCTTATGAGGAGCGGCTGAGAGAGCTGGGGTTGTTTAGCCTGGAGAAGAGGAGGCTGAGGGGAGACCTCATTGCTCTCTACAACTACCTGAAAGGAGGTTGTGGAGAGGAGGGAGCTGGCCTCTTCTCCCAAGTGACAGGGGACAGGACAAGAGGGAATGGCCTCAAGCTCCGCCAGGGGAGCTTGAGGCTGGACATTAGGAAAAAATTTTTCACAGAAAGGGTCATTGGGCACTGGAACAGGCTGCCCAGGGAGGTGGTTGATTCACCTTCCCTGGAGGTGTTTAAGGCCTGGGTGGAGGAGGTGCTAAGGGGCATGGTTTAGTGTTTGATAGGAATGGTTGGACTCAATGATCCTGTGGGTCTCTTCCAACCTGGTTATTCTATGATTCTATGATCTTTACTGCTGTAAACAATTTTTTTGTGTTATTAGCATTTAAAATACTGTACACATGGAAAAATCACAACCAAAATGAACTAGTCAGGGAACTAGTCCCAAGGATCTCAAAAATATCAGTAACTCCTTTGAAGCCTTAGGATTCTCTGGATAAAAAATTAGTGGAGTGGCTACAAGCTTTCTCCTGGAAGGAAAACAGCTAGCAGGAGGAGAGAAGGTTTGTGAGATTTTTGACATTGACGGGATTCTGGAAAGCAGAGTATTTACTTATAATTATTTGAGGGGCTTGGCAAATGGAACAGCCAGGGTCTTAGTCATCTTTGTGTGGGAATGGTGTACGCTATTTGCATAGCAGCCTTGAAATGCAAGGCTCTCCTGCCTTTGTGCGGAGCAGTAGGGCTGCGAGCTGAGTCAAGATGGAGGCACTGCTCGTTCTGGTCCAGAGTCATATTTTACTTTTCTGTCAGTTCTTTGACTTTATGTTAACCTGAAGTAAATCATCCAGTCTGGAAATACATGGTTTTCCCTTTGCATTTGGAAACTGTCATTCTAGAAAGCCCTACTTTCAGCACTGAGCTACTTAAGCTGATGTGTCTGTAAGCATTACAGATTATTGAAAGTTTAAGGGAGAGCGTGGGGATACCTGTAGGCAACTTCTCTAAACAGACAGATGAACTGGCAGTATCTTGATTCCATCTTTCTAGGTGGAGAGCTAATAAGTTGAGCGACAACTGGTACCTATGGAGCAGCAGGCAGCATGTTGACAGTAGCCTTGCCAGCGCCCGGACACTGCTCTCCACAATTCTTCCTCCACCACTGTACATCTGACACCCTGCTTTAAATCTCAGGGATATATTGTTTTGCCAACCACAGGAAAATTATTTGAGTGGCATTACATTGAAACTGTATGTATGTCCAACTTTAGTTTAAGTTGGTTTTAGCTTGCCTGGCCTTTTTTTTTCAAAACTCTCTGCAAGGATTTTTTTTTTCTGACCTGACAGCACAAAAGATGTCCCTTTATTATTTTTTATTCCTAAAATTGGAATGCTTTGGCTATGTAATTAATAACATGGAGAGGGTGTGTGTTTATTAATCCTATACATTCTGATTTATCCATCTCCTACACCTGCTGGAATCCATTCTGGAATTCCAGAATGCAAAGAAGGGAAGGGGTGTCTGCCTCTCTTCATTGCCTATTTTTGGCTTTTCCTCTTTCCTTCTTTTCTTTGTTTTTCTTTTCTTTTTTAAAAAAAAAAAAAGTTGATAAAAGTAAAGTAATGGCTCTTGTGATGCCTCTGACAGGATGGTTTATCACGATTGTGTAAGGATTAGCTGAATGGGTGCGTTTGGGTGTTATAAATGGGATGTGAAAGTCTGGATTCATGGCTGTAAACTCGGCAGGGTTAACTTGCTTGGCCCTTTGTTCTTGTTAGACAAATAAAACAAGTTTGCTCTGAGTGGGTGGCAGAAGGATGTATTTTGGATAAAATCTCAAACATGAGGTTCTGCATGGATATTCAAATACTCTCTGGCGTGTTGTGTGAGAGGAAGGATGGGCAAGGGGAGGAGTGAAGCTCTGCGGCTGCAGGAAGCAGTCTAGCCCTGCAGCTGGAAACAGCTTTGGAGACAGCCCACCAGGCAAATATTTGACTGCTGAGAAACCCAGGCCACCGTGTTATGTCCTTATACAGTGAAAACAGAGCTGAGTCCTTCTGTGGGGTCCATCTTGCCTTTCTGTATGTACGCAGGGAGGTTAGGGAGAAGCAGTCTGCAATTTTCCATGCTCCACAGCCCACCCACAGCAAGGCCAGCTAGGGCTGTGACAAAACATCCCACTGGTGCAGAGGTGGTAGCTGAGCTGTCTTCTAGGCTCTGGAGGGGTTTTTCAGCCTCCAGGTCATTCTGCTCTCCTGCTGGTGTGCAGCAACAGGGACTGGGGATCCTGTGTGCTGCTTCTTCCTGGACCAAACCCAAGGAAGGTGGCTGCATGCACTGTCCCGAGGGCCCCTAAACCAACTTGCATGGCTGAGACACGAAGAAAGTGTCCAGGAATCTCTCTTGACCACCACAGGTCTACCGTCCTCATTGCTCTAGGCAATGGGAATGGTATTGGGGTAGTGGGGCCAATGCTTTGGGAGCAAGGACTAGAGCTTACTCTGGTCAGCAGTTTCTGTGTAGCAAAAATTATTTTTAATATGGGAACAAAGAGAAATGTGATAAAAATAATATTAACAATGTGCAAATCCTCCTGCAATGCAATGAGAAGAGTGAGGAGGGACACTCCAACAGAAGGGAGAAGTACAACTTGGTGAACTGAAGAGAATAGACTATAAAAACATTGCAATCAATATCTAATAATCAATAACAAAGAGAAACAGAGTGATGATTAACTTTCTAGCAGTATGTAATCAAAGGTTGATCCTTCAAGCAAAAGGAAGTCTGAGCAGAATTCAGCTTTCTAACCTTCAGAAGTAGGAGTTGGAGCCAGAACTGAACCAGTAATTTCTGATTTTTTTCCTTGATGGTTCATAAAGTTAAAAGAAAAAAACAAACAGAAAAGCACCCTGTGATACTTTAATAAATGCTTTGTAAAGGTTACAGTGCTTTTACAGTGTGAAGCTTCCTCTTGTTCCCTGTTCCCAGGTGGTGCTTTATTTAAAGGAACAGGTGACCTCTGCAATCCTGCCAAAGTCACCACAACCTGCTCATGAGGAGACATACTGAAGAGGCATCATGGCGAGTTTATGCAGGTCACTGCTCTGTGCTTGGAGGATACGAGATTTGTTTCTGCATTCTGCTCTCCCCTCTGAAGAAACAGGCTTGAGCCGACTTGTCTTACTCAGGGTTGGTGGCTGTGTCAAACTCAACGGGATAATCCATGTGAGTAACTGCATCACCAAGTGAGTTACAGTCAGAAGTGGTTTATCGTGATTAGAAGTGAAAGAATTGATTTCATTGCTCCTCATCCTTAACAGCTTGATACATTTTTTCACAGAGTGGGTATGGGAAGAAGAGATGCTCAGGTAAAAGAGCAGCTTAATGATCACAGCAACTAAGGGCAGGTCTGATCTTCCAAACTCACTCATCAGAGTGATAGTGAGTGCTTCTCTGCTTTGTGCTGCCGAGGCTTCCTCTTCCAATGGCATCAAGCACACGAAGAGTCAGGCATTTCCTGTGGCTTTTCTAAAAAGTGCATCTGTATCTATTGAATCTTTGGAGTGTTTAAAAATCGATGCTAAGCCAACTTCCACAGCCTTTCCCAGCAACATCATATTAAAGGAAGGCATGGTGCCATAATTTCCCATAGCGGTGTATACTGTGTTACAAATAGAAAGCCTACTCATTATTAATAACCAACTAAATTATAGAATATCTGAGTCTCTCACACATTTCTTTAACATGTAGGTTACCTTTTTTGGGCTAGTTATTCTGAAAGCCAGACTTTTAAAGCAAGACTCTACTGTAAGATAAACGATGATCACTCCTCATTCTACTAGCAATTACTTCACCAATTCCTCTCCAAATGTGCAATATACTAATATATGAAGATTATATTCAGCAGCGAGACACACTGAACACTGCAAGGGAAGTAATTAGTTTTGGATATAATTTCGCAGATATTATGAAGTCTCTGTTAAATGAATTTATGAATTTTATCAGAGCTGATGTAAGCACATTTGTTACCAACTTTATTTAACTACATGCAAACTGCTTAGTGACACCACTTATACTGACAAATATTTAAAATCTCTGCAATTTACAAGATAAGTTTAGTCCTGAAGAGACCAAACTTTATTATTTAAAAGTATAAATTTTTCAATAAAAGGCAAAATTTAAAACTATTTTTTTATTGTACCAGTAATTATTGCTCTGTGTGGAAGACAGCAGAATAAAGGGAGTCATGCCTCAACAGAAAATGTCTGGGTAGAAGAGACATAATTATAATTCCCTTGACTGGAAATCTGTTTTTAATAAGGCACTTTGGTTTGGCTAAATTTCTTAGAAAAGATAGTGTGCTAAGTTAATTGTTTCCCCCAAATTAATAACCAACTGAGAGACTGTTGATCTGTGGGAACAGAAGCATTTGCACAGGACAGTCATGGAAACATAGAATAAGTTAAAGTAAGTGATCTTTTGTTTGTCTATAGTTATTCATAGTTGTATAAAAATGCTGGTATTTACAGTGCAATTATTATGCTGTAGAAATAATGAAAAGTATATGGTAATAATAAAATGAATTTTTCATCCATAGCAGTGTGGGTTGTTGTCACCCCAAGCTTTAACAAACTAGGTAGGCTGTGGTATAGCTGGTGCTCTGCCTAAAACAGAGATCCTTCAAAGGATTTGAAATTCATGAATAAGTTGCCCTCCTGAGGCACTAGGGGAGCTCCCAGTATGAGCAGTGAGCGTAACCACTCCTCAGGTGATCCCAGGAAGGGGGTTAACTAATGAGGGGTCTGTGAAACCTGAGTGTTGGGCTCTCCCAATAGCCCTTTCCAGCCTAATTATTGCTGGTTCATTCTTGCTTGCAATAACCTGCTTAATAGAGGAGGCCTGGAGGGAGCCTGCTCTTCCTTTGCCATTGCAAAGGAAGGAGACAGTTACATTCTCCTTTACATTCTCCTGTGTAGTTCTGTCTTGTTCTCCTGAGGGGAAATTATGGCTCACATCAGCAGAGGAGGCTCCAGACCAAAGGAGAAGTTGCAACTGGTAACCTTTTTCCATGCTAGTTTGCAAAGATTAATATTTATTGCACCTAATAGCTACAGCACGTTGACCAAAACTGTAGAAACTTACGCTTTTATTTCTGGAGGTGTGTGGATCAGCTGTTCTTCCTGTTGGCCAAATGTCCTTACGTGTCTCCATTTCTCTATAAGAAAAGAAAACAAGTCTGTCCTGTAAAGATTTTATCTGAGCGCTCTAGATTTCTGCTAAGACCATATTTGCAGCATTAAGTTTTTAAGTTACTTGCTAAGTAATCCTTACTTGCTATGTTTCCTCCGTTTAAACAAAATATCTTGAAAATAATAGAACTAAGGTTTTTTAGGCTCCTAATATTAAGGATGCTGCTTTTTAAAGAAACATAAGAGAAAGGAAATCTTCAGCCAAGAAACTGCTTAGGTGAGAGGTTTTTGTGCTGGAGCCCAAAAGAATTTAACTCAGATTTCATGAGTCATCTGTTGTTTGTTGCATGTTGAGGTATATCTTGCTTTTGGGCTTTGGGTTGAAATGTGAGCTTTCTAACATAAATAAGCATGCAGGGATTGGCTTTTTAACTGGCAGGTCTTAAACTGTCACTGGCTTTGGATTATATCCAAGTGTGACGTACTGTGGGGAACTGAATGCTTTTGATAGTGGATGGTAAACCAGCACCATAATATTAACAGGTTTCTAAATGCCCACAGTACTAAATTTGTTACCAAAACTAAGAAGATATTCTGCTAAAATATTTACAAGAGCCTTATCTCCACACTGCACTGTCTGCAATGACACTACTTGGCTTCATTTTGCTCTCGCCTTTACCCTGCTTCTGCCTTCACTCTGCTCTACAGCACTAGTGTGCTACTATATCCATGATGTCCTCACTCGAGCAATGGAGACAGAAGTAAGCAGACCAGAGTTGCTTCAGGTATCAGCTCAACAAGGCTCTATAGGTCCTTGGGGCAGGCAGTGTTGGGGAGATAAATGACATAAGGTGGGATGGTCTAGGAGGAGAGCCCCATCCAGCTGCAGTCTTCTCCAAGGGATGACATTCTCCTAAGCTTCAGATCAGCTGGAAAGTGACTATTAGGGAGAGGAAAGGAAGAAATTCCCTACCCATGTGGACCACCTGTGGAGAGTTCACTGATTCTGTCTGAAGGAGTTAATAGTGTTGAAATAGCTAGTGGTATTGTGATACTGTGCTTTGTTTTTTTTACTGAGAAAGAATCAGATGTTATTGCCTGTCACTACTTAGTCCCTGGTAGGCAACACTCAGCATGTGATAGGAAAAAGACCAGTAATTCCAGCATGGAAAATCTCAGGACCAATCTTTCCTATACAAGAAATAGAAAGCCCAGCTTGAATGCCTGAGATTACAGCTCCAGAAAAATATCTCTAGACGTTATGAAAGTCAAGAGACTGACAGAAAACATCCTTTTGTGTGAGGCGTGCTGTTTTCCATGTGGTGATGAACAGCATCTCTTTCTTTATCAAACACTGGGACATTTTGAGGCGTACCTGTTGATGCTCTTCAGGGCAAATAAAGCAATGCTAAAGCAACAGACTTGTGCATACATTCAGCACTGGAATTCTTTTTTCAGTTATTGCAGCTGCTATGGTTACCAGTCACACGGTTGGCCACCTTCTGTAGTGGAAGTACAAAGTGATTACGCTGTACATTGTGTGAAGAACTCTGAGAAACCTTGTGTGTGTGTGATGGGTGTGAGCTTCCTTCCCATAGCAGAAGGAGCTAGAAGGCAAGTTCTCTGAAAGGAATACATTTAAACACTAATACTGCCTATGTGTTTGTCATTGACTTTTTGTTACTTCTGAGGAAAAAACCCAAGGAAAGTGGGTATACCAAAATAACTAGCTAACCTTGCAGCTAATGCAAATTAATGTTGAACTTCTTATGCATTTGATGGTATAGTGACCTTAGTGCAGCTGATACTATGTACATTTGCCCTGCTAAGTAAGTAGTTCCCCTAACTGACAGTATCCCCCTGTATTAACCAAATACTGGAGGGAAACGATAGATGCTGCAGGAGGTTATCTGTGGGCCTGTGTAAACTTGTATTGTCATATGTTCTTCCCTTCACCAAAGTCCACTTTTTGATTTGGTCAGCGGCATCTCTCTCAAAAAAACCCCAACCCTAATTAAAAAGCTTTTGTCATACAGAAAAGGTACTAAGCACTTTATCCAAAGGCATTACTTATCTACTGATGTGTCCAATTGACCCTCTGCAATGAGGTAATAGCTATTCATGAGTTAACACATAGCTACAGCTAGTAACTCTTTACAATTATCAGATATTTGTCACTGTAGTGTAAAAGGCTGAATTTTTCTGAAGTCAGCACTATAAGATCTTTGGGTACTAGGGTGCGTGCTGCAGGACCAGGAGAGCACAATGGTTGTGTCTCTGAACAAAAATTGTCCCTTAGAGAAAGTATAGAGTGGATTTCCTCAGAACTCTGTTGGATATCCTAATATTATTTTAAGTGTATCTACACTGCTGGAGGCTCTGGATTTACTGAAAAAAGCTCAGGATCTCAGTCTCCAGAATCCTTAGCTGGATTGTGACATCACATCACCATTAGAGATAAGCTGGAGTGTCTTTCTATGAGTCATGCAACAAATGCCCTTCTTTCCTTCACTTTTTCTTAGCCTAATTGGTCTAAGGCTGCTGGAGTATGTACAGTCCTCTTTGTTTCTTCTTGTCATGAATAAACAACCAAGACTCTGCTTTGCTGACAAAGGTCTGCTGCTTCTCTGGACAAGGGCACTGCTGCCATTTGTCTGACCCTGTACAGACACGAAAGCTCATTCAGGACTATTTGGCATCGCCCACCAGCCCTGCAGAGGCGGGAGATGCTGCCTTGCCAGGCACTTATGCTAAAAGTCAGGGACAACTTCTACAGTGGCTTCTAGACTGACATGGTCTCACCTCACTCTGTACTACAACAAACCTCCAGGTTAAAATTAGACTGTCTCTGGAAAGTCTTTCTTCTGATTCTATAAAAAGCAACTGCAGATTGGGCTTGAGGAAGGAGAGAAGCACTTCGTGCTCAGACTTCATTGTTTAAATAATCATTTTAATGAAAAAGCTGTTCACTTGGCCTGCCTGTGGATATTCTTCCTGACTTTAAGCTGGCAGTAGGCAGTTGCTGATAGAAACTTGAATTTATTCTTCTTGATGACATTGCAGCTGTTTACAAGATAGGCTGCTTCCAGGTAGCTCAACATCCTGTCTTTTGTTGCCAGGAACAAATGGTGCTGACATTTGCGCAGCTTTGATTGAACTTTTACAAAACCTGTCGCTGTGGATTAGACTGCCTTTGATTTTTTTTCATTGTTCATCAGTGATGCCTGATTATGGTTTTGCCTCCAGCTTGTGGTATCGCCTTGGGTTTCAGTAGCCTCCACCCAAGTCTTACGCTTACCATGACCTAAGTTCAACTGTTGGTGATGGCTTTTGTTAGCCCACTGCTGCCAGTAAGCCCTCCAAGCTTTCCCACGTTCTTTCCAATTCACACTTCCACTTCCCATTCCTTTACTGGCATATTAACTGAGTTAAAATAGCCATGTTTATTAGACTGCACAACATGTAAGATGGCTAGCAGTAATGGCCTGAAATCTTGCAGTTACCTGCTTTCTTACCCTACACAGGATTTTCTCTATGCACACACACCCACAAAGGCACAGTTTTATGTGTACTTCTCTAGCTGCCTGATAATCAAGGCAGTTCATGGAAACTTAAGGTATCCTTAAGGCATCTTACAGAGGCAATAGAGGTTCTATACTCTAAAGGGAACAAAGGCAAAAATGTACAGTTATGTCAATAATGATTTGCTCGGCAAGGAAATTGCACATAAAATGTTGAGAGGGAAATGGTAATAAATGCACAAGAATATTTTTTTTCATTTATGAAGTAGTCTCATATATTCATCTTGTCAGTTTTCCCTTCTCCGTGAGAGTATGAAGAATCCTGCTTTTAAAAATTTCATTTTGCAAGTTTATTTTCAAAAAGACTGCTGGCAGGTTGTCACAGAAGGGGAAGATTATGATTAACTGAAATGTCATCAGCCTGTTATTCTCCACAGAGGCGATATGAATGAGAATTAAGTAATGAACTTCTGCAAACAGATGATAGGAGAAGAAGTAACAGGCTGATTTCTCAGTTAATGCAGGCTCCACTGAAGGAATGGAAATGGTGAGATTTCCCTTTTAACTTCTTACAACTCATCAACTCTTATTACCAAAAAAAGGAGATGAAACTCACTCATCAAAAAGAAATCTCCAAGATCATACAGAAAGGGAAAGGTGAATTCCTCTTTATTTATCCAAAAGTGTTTTATTTGTAAGGTTCTCTGTTAATATTGCTGTAGCATACATGCTGCTGATCTCTTTTCCAATGTTGCATGATTAAATCACTGCAATGGCAACTGATGCGCTAGCAGAATGCTGTTTAATTTTATCCTGTGGGAAGTTCCTATCTGGTTCAGTCAGGCATTCTTTAACATTTTTGTTGTTGTTTTATCAAAGGAAAGACAGAACAGTACATGTTAGTCTATTATGTTACATTATAACTCAAGACAAGTTCAAGCCATAGAATCTGGATATGAATTTCAAACATGCAACACAATGAGAAAGGCCATTTTCATAATGCTGGTTTGGGTATATGGCTGGTGTTTGAAGCTTTAGGGGGTTTTAGAGGTGAAGTCTCCAGAACTGTCTGCCCTTCTTTCTTGGAGAAGATATGAAACTTTGCAGATGCCACAACAGCGACAGTAATGCAGCCATGGAACACAAAATGGGCGAGGAAGCCTCATTTCAAATGGCAATAAAATTGCCTTCTGGCTAGAGGTTAACATATCTCTGCAAGTCATTGTTGACAAATTAGTTCCTCTGTCTGCGAGGAAGCAAACTGCACTCCAATATCCTTTGAAATCTCTGTCCTGTCATTTGAGGGCTGAGGAGCCCTTTGGTGTGTGACATCCATGGGCCTGGATCCCAACAGCCCTCTGCCAGGCAGAGCAGCTTTGCTGTGCAGGAGCATTTACTCTGGCTGTGTGTTATGGGTGAAAACCACCTGATGGCTGGGCTGATGGGAAGGCTGCAAGGTTAATACCTTGAGTCAGGTTCCTTCTTTCATTCCTGTTCTTTTAGGGGTACTTACTTGAACACACAGGCAGAAGAAACCATCTGCAAGACCACTGATAGCATTCTCAGGGTACAATGGAGATTCTTGTGACTGTCCCTGTTTTTCTGCTCATCCTGGGCAGGTGTTGAAAAAGCCTGGCTCATGCATTGGTGCTCCTGATGGTGCCCCCGATGTGTTTTGCAACAGCCCCCACTAGAGCACAGCCCTTTGGGAACCAGAGTTGATGAGTTCAGTGTAGATCAGCCACACTGGGTCAGACCTGCAGTGGGGGATCAGCTTGTCTTTGCCTTCCCCTTCTCCTTTTCTTGGCAGTTCCGTGTGAAAAGCAGTTCCCTCACTACTGGCCAAACCAATTGGGTTTCCATGTTGCATTTTGTAAGCCTTCCTTACATTATATGGGAAGCAACCAACTTCATGATCCACTGCTGTCATCTCCACTCCCCTGGAGATACAGAAAGCAGCCTGTGGGAATGCGAAGAATCCACTACAGCACAAACCAGGTTGCCCCAGCTGCTGAGTTACATCTGAGCTGCTCTGGGTAATCTACTTGTGGTGGACATTGTGAGGGGCTCCCCATCTCCGGAAAACCAATGAAATAACAGGGTTGGTTAAATCATGCATTTCAAAACCTTCAGCACCACATCCAAGGACTTGTGATTTTGTATTAAGAATGTAGTATTTCTTCTCTCCAGCTGGCAGCACATTTTCCAAGATCGTAAGTGGCTCTGTAGGTCAGTGGCAGTTCAGCAGTGACATCCGTTGACACAGCAAAGAGTATTTTGTCCTAATTACTTAATATAAAATGCTACTAATATTATTTTATATAACAAAGTCTTATAATAACACTCTTAAACCTTGCTGGATTTAAGCACCAAGATTCCATAAAAGGTCACTTTTTCTCTGTTAGTTGCTTTCTTTTCTTCTAAGCTGTGGTAATTAGAATCTAAAGAGGCTCTAAGCTGAATAGGGGACTTGAAATCTTACAATTGCTCACAATCACATATCTTAGTGCTTTGAATAAGGCAAATCAATTTTTGACAATGTTGTCTTTGTGATCTCTCCAAAATGCCTTTCCATCCTTCCCCCAGCCCTAGTGTAGCTCTCTTCAAATATTTTCTTTTTTCTTTATTTTTTTTTTTTTGGCCTGATAAGTAATTTTACATTCATTGGCACTGCTTGCTTGTAATCAGAGAGCCATTCCAGCAGCCGGCAGATGTTTAGAGACAGCGTCTGCCATTCTTGCTTAAACCAGGGAAGGTTTGATCCCAGGAGATGTCCTAGCAAAATCAGTGGGACTGTCTGCTGTAAAAGAAATGTAAGATAGGAACAGAGCTCCAGAGGTTTCAAGGGAATTAAGCAGGTATGCAGAATGAATTGGCACAAACTATTTTCACAACAGTAATTCACTCAGTGGTATTGATGTAGGAGAGCATTTCAGATGTATTGTGGAATAAACTGAGCTACTGGCAGCATTCATTCCTTCCTGGACACTGCAATGAGAGCAAAACTGTTTCTGGACAAAGACCTCCAGTTTCCTATTTCTGTTGCAGCTTCAGTAATATGACAAAGGACAGTATACTGTAAAGTAGTCTACAGCAAGGCCAGGTGTGGAGATTGTGGTAAAGAGGGTTGCACCTTTGTAGAAGAATGAGGAGCTCAGACACTCTTTTTATATCTTTATGTGATGGCGGGTTCTGTAACAGGGCTCCCAGATAACTGACAGCCATATAACTTCATACCTGTGGCTGAAGTTTGTAATATGCAGCACGTTGCAAAGAGGTGTTTGTGTACTTTGGTTGTTGCTGAAATACATAACACAGTGTAAGAGTTTAGTGATGCCCTGTTGTTTGAATCTTCACAGCAGAGGAAATGAAATGCTACCTCCTCTAGAGAAGCTGCTGAGATATATTTAAAGCCTCCACTAATATATCACACAGATGCCTGTTTCAACAACTTGTAACAATTCTCTGTGGCCATTGGCACCCGCTTTTCAGGAATGTGGAGCCCACATGAGGTTTTCTTCAAGATGAATGAGATGTTTGTTAATCCAGCCTGATATTACAGAACATCTCATCTGCTCATTTTAAATTGCTTGTAAGCTTTTTTAGTTAGCTTTTTTTGGTCAGTCCAAAGAAAGAGTGTTATACAAGTTGTTACTCCTTCACATGTTTCTATCTTTAAGACATTAAATCTACCTTTAAGATGGGTAAATTTTACTACACCAGATTATAATATACAGTTTCAAAACTCTGCTTATTCAGGCTTACTATGTTGATATTTGCTTGTTGGCATCTTTTATTTGTGATAACCAGCTACTTACTAGTCTTGCTTCTCCCCTTGTTTTGGTTTTGTTTTTTTTTTTTTTTTGTCTGACTAGGTCTTACAAAATTTTCAAATCCCACGTTTCCCTTTCATGCTTTTCCATATTGTTTTAAGCCATGACATCAGATGCACGTTATAGACATGGCTGCTTGGAAATACTGAATTGCCCCTTTTACAGCACTCTGGTAATGTCATTTAAACACACTCTTCAGGATGTCAGAGCCACAGAAGCATCTTGTGTAAGTGACAATCAGGTCCCATAAGTCCAGGTGTGAGATCCTCTTGGCTACAGCTGTGTTTTTTCGAGTATGAAAACAGAAATAACGTTAAACAAAATGAGCAAATGGTGGGTCGTCCAGCATCATGTCAGCAGTGCTTTGGGTTGCCGTGCAGGAAAGCAGGATGATGGGAAGACTTAGTTTCAGAGTGGTGGGAAGCCAGGGTCGTCAGGGACGACAAATGATTTAACGTGGCCCTTCATGGTAAGGGCCTGCAGCTAGATGATTGCTAAAACAGCATAGAGGAGATTACAAAATCAACCAAGCCAGCTAAGCAAAAAGTCTGCTGTGATGGCAACCGTTGCAACAGTTTCCTTAGGAAAGAGGCTGATTCCTGCTAGCATTGCTCTTAGACCTCTACAGATCACTTAGAGAAAGTATTACCTAGTTTACCTTGTTTGTAAGCTTTTTTAGTTTGCTTTCTTTTTGTCAGAATTGTTGTTCCTTAACATGTTTCTATCAGCAATCTTTAAGACGAACCTTCCAGTTTCAGCTGCATCCAGTGACTTGAACCCTGAGCACTTGAACTGTAAGATGAATATTGATCTCTGCGGGACTGTCCATGATTAAAGCAAAGCATGTGTCTGTCCTCTGGGGAAAGAAATGACAGAGGAAAGCCTATCCTGACAACCCATATTTGATCAGCCAACATAAGTAGGTAGCTACAGAGTTGCTGGTCTTCAGGTAGCATTCTTAAAATCAAATAACTGAAATTTTACAGTTGCTGCACAGAACGCTATCAACAGAAAATGAAGCCAATCCATGCAAGCAGAGTTAATGACAATTTTTGATTTTTTTTCAAATGTGGTTTTCAAACCACCAACCATAAAGAGTATTAATAGTCTCAAAAATAGCAGATAGAAAGTGTTTTATTCTTGCCTGGTCCTGGGCTTTGATGTTGGAATCACTGGCAAGCACTAAACACTAAAGGATTGCATATAGTTTATACGAAACACGCTGACAGAGTCAAGATTGGTTTCTGTGTAGGTTCAACAGTATGGTAACTTGTGTCGTATAGCTTTACTATGTTACCTAGAAATCCTTCTACAGCCAGTAAGAAATTACTGTAAATGACAAAGGCATGCCAAGAGCCACAAAGCACTGTACAAACCCAATCCCCTTCCTGTCCCAGCTCAGATGAGTAGTGACTCCTGCTGAACTGAGCTGTCATATGCATTAAGCTGTGATAGTTTGTCCATATTGACATAAGAAGTGCCTAAATCAATACAGCCACTTGCAAAATGAAGGGTACAGACTGAAATGGAACTAATATTACATAATGCAAGAGAGGAAGTTTGAGCCAAAGACATTAATGTAAATACTGAAGACAGGCAGAAGCATTATGGGAAGTTCAATTTCCACACAGAGCACAGTGCTAGAGCATTAAAGCTCTCACCTGGAAAATAATGTCAGGAATATTTCACTCCATGTGCTTGCATTAATTGTGTGATTACATTTTTAAAAGGGCAGCAGGAACCTCTCTAAAAGCAGACAGAAAAGAATCCTCCACCAGCAACCTTCTAGGCAAAGGTGTTTTTCTGATGTCAGAACAGGAATCCAACTTTTATTAAACCAGCATAAAACTCAAAAACCTGTGTAAGTTAAATTTTGTTGGTGATGGATTTCACTGAGCAATATTCATTCCCCTATTTCTCTGAAGCATTAAAGGTAGATGAAAAAAAAATGCTGGAGGATTTGCAGCAGGGAAATCTGCAAAATTTTCACATGTGCATTTTCAGACATGATGGTCATATATTCTCTGACTGCTTGCAAAAATATGTCTAGCATTATTTGTTCCTTACAGAATTGCTATATTTATTTCATCAAGGCATAGAATTATTACTATAACTAAATTTTAAAACAGTGACCCAGTAGAAAAATAACTAATTTTTATGCTCTTTGTCAATAAATTATAATGAAGAGACCATAAAGACATGAAACAAAGAGGGGAAAGCAAATTAGAAAAGCAGACAAGAAGTATTTGCGCACAAAAACAATTTCTGTAATTTTGAAACTCTGATCTCAGTAAAGGCCATTTAAGCATTTAGGCAAGAAATACAAGCTAGGAAAAATGCACTGCTGCCTTTACAACTATCGCTTTCAATTTGGAGGGCATTGCCAACAATGCCACTTACAGGGAACTTTAATCTCCTTAAGTACAGATTTTCTAATGACTACCCAAGGGCAACTACCACAGAGAATGGCCACATATAGGATGTCTAGGCGACTAACACTTACCTCATTTTTACAATGCGCTCAGATTTTCACTGAGTCTAGAGATCACAGGAGGCCAGAACAGAAAAGTTACTAATCCATTCATGTTCCCCATTTGTTTCATGTGAAGGTTATGAATTGCTGCAGTGTTGAAATACAGTGACTTCAGGGGTTATCAACAGATGTCTCAGAATAATGAGTCATAGTTACTGTGATTCAACCATGTTATGTTTTTTTACAGAAATTAAATTAACTCCACCACACAATATTATAGCACAGCCACTGTAAATTTAACTGTAATATATGCCTACCAGGGCAAGAATATGTGTATTGCAGTATAAAAATGAACAATACAAAATAAAAATTGTGGGGAAAAAAGGCACAAATCATAAAACTTGTAAGGAAGATGTGAAGATGAGAAGTCCTTCAATCCATGTGCCTTATAAATATATCAGCAGATGCTCCTGTGTCATTAGGTGACTTAAGGAATGCTGAACTGAAAGAACATATATTACTCTGCTAAATGTCATGAAAAACCCTGGAGTTTCTTTAAACACAGAAGATTGGAATATAGAAAGGAAGGATAATATTTTGTTGAAACTCGAAATAGCTAAAGAGCCAGTGCTGAAAATATGAGGTATTTCAGGCCTTTCACAGTGAAGGGAAATGTAAAGTAAGTTTGTAAATTATGCTGGCTATAGATACAGGTTAATATAGGTCTCACAGGTGAAGTGGCGATTGGAGGCTGCCTTGGACACAGCAACCATGAAGCAGTCAAGTTTAACCTCTATGGTAGCAGAATGAAAACTAACAGCAAGACCTCAACTCTGGATATGAGGAGAGAAGACTTCAGGTTGCTCAGGGAACTGCTTAGTAAGGTCCCCTGGGAAAAAGCTTTTGAAGGTGCTGGGATCCATCAGTGCTGGTAACTTTTTAAGTATCACCTCCAAAGAGCACAAGACCATAAAACTCATAAACAGGGATACAGACAAAGCAGACACTTCTAATGCATTTTTCACCTTTGTCTTCAATACTGATGATGGGCTTACCCCGACCCACCCCCCGCCTCGACCCCTGAGCTAGAGGACCAAGACTATGCAAATGATAAACTCTCTATCAACCCAGAATTTGTGCAGGATTTCCTGCTCCAGATGGATCCCTATAAGTTGATGAGGCCTAATGGGATTCATCCAAAGGTACTTAAAGAACTGGCTGATGTCATGGTGAGACCTCTCTCAATATTTTTTTATGTTCTTGGAAATCTGTAGAGGTACCAGTTCATTGGAAGCTGGCAAATGTTGTCCCAGTCTTCAAAGAAAGACTATAGGGATAGCCCCAGTAACTACAGGCCTGTTAGTCTCATTTCAGTGCTGGTAAGATTATTGAGAAGATTATCCTGGAAGCTACTGGAAAACACCTGACAGACAACATAGCCATAGGTCCCAGACAGCACAGGTTTATAAAGGGAACAGCCTGCCTGACAAATTTAATTTCTTTCTATGACAAGTTTACCCACCTAGTTGATCAAGGAAAACCAGTTGACATAATCTTTCTGGATTTCGGCAAGACCTCTGATACTGTCTCTCACAGTATGCTCCTAAACAGAATGTTCAGCATACAGCTGGATAAACAGATAATGCACTAAGTGAACAACTGGCTGATAGGTCATGCTCAAAGGATCACAGTGAATGGGGTTGCATCAGGTTAGTGACCAGTCACCAGCGGAGTTCCACAGGGGTCCCTCTTAGCACCAGTACTCTTATATCTTCACAAATGATCTGGATGGAGTTCGTGAAGGTTTACTAACCAAGATCACTGATAACATGAAACTGAGGGGAGCTGTTGACACTCAAGGGCAAAGAGGCCCTGCAGAGGGATCCAGACAAATGGGAGAGCTGGGCAATGCCAACCACATGAAGTTTAACAAAGGCAAGTGTAGGGTTCTGCACCTTGGACACAGCAACCCTGGCTATACTTACAGAGTGGGGAAGTGAGAGGCTGGAGAGCAGCCCTGTGGAAAGGGATCTGGGGGTTCTGGATGATGGCAAGTTGAACATGAGCCAGCAGTGTGCCCTGGCAGCCAAGAGGGCCAACCATATTGTGGGGTGCATCAAGCATGGCATTGCTAGCTGGTCAAGGGGGGTGATTATCCCACTCTACTTCTCACTGGTGCAACCCCACCTCAGGTATTGGTGCAGTTTTAGGCACCACAGTATAAAAAGGATATCAAGCTTTTGGAGAGCATCCAGAGGAGGGCCACAAAGTTGGTGAAGGGTCTAGAGGGGAAGTTGTATGAGGAGTAGCTGAAGTCACTTGGTCTATTCAGTCTGGAGAACAGGAAACTGAGAGGGGACCTCATAGCAGTTTACTGCTTCCTCACAAGGGAAGGAGGAGGAGCAGGTGCTGATCTCTTCTCTCTGGTGACCAATAATAGGACCTGACAGAATGGCAAGAAGATGTGCCAGGGGAGGTTTAGGCTGGATATTAGGAAAAGGTTCTTCACTCAGAGGGTGGTGGTGCACTGGAACAGGCTCCCCAGGGAAGTAGTCATGGTGCCAAGCCTAACAATATTCAAGAAGCATTTGGACAATGCCCTCAGACACGTGGTGTGGATGTTGTAGTTGTCCTGTGCAGGGACAGGAGTCAGTCTCAGTGATCCTTGTGAGTCTCTTCTGAGTCAGGTCATTCTGTGTGTGTGATTCTTACAGCATGTTGAAAAGTATTATGGTGAAGAAGTTCTTTGGCACAAGACAAAACTGCAATTCTCCCTGTTTTATATCTATCATATGAAATGTAAACTGCAAAAAAAGGGAAAAAGAGATGTTCATATACCTGCCACTTTTCCTTTACAGATCTCTGCACTTGTCCTTTAAAGATTATTTCCATTTCCTATTTGTTCCTAAGGTGAATTCCAATCATTCAAATTGCAGTTGTAAGTTGAATTGCAATTGCAGTTCTAACATGCTTCTTTTCAGTGGAGGTTACTTTGGTAAAATATCTGGAAGACGACTTCAAACCAGCTGAAGCCTGATGCACACACAGCAAGAGAAGAGGAAAATGGATATCAAGTTTTGGACTGCATGAAGTGATCTTATAAGATCTTAATTTGTCAAACTCTTCCAGGTAACCTTCTAAATCCTGTTAAGGACTTTCAGACCCTGTGGACGCAGAAAGGCCTGCTGGAACCTAGGGACGCAAAGGTGATGGCTGGAGACAAATCACCTGGCTTATGGAAACACTACAAAATGGATACTGAGGGAGAGGAAATACTGGTCTGTACCTCCAGCCCCGAACATCTTTGTGTTGACAAAGTGGACACAAAATGGGAAGGTCTCAACAGAGAAGGTGGAATTCAAGCCCAAGATTTAAACGAAAAAAATGGTGACCCAGGACCAATCTAGGGCAAGCCATGCACAAATGAATAGCCAAAACAGAAGCACAGATAGTTAGCACAACTTGCTTCATTGATTTAATGTACTCTGTGAGTATAAATATACTTCTATAGCATATATAGTAACTACTGGAGGCTTAACTCTTTAAAGAAAGTGTGGAAAATAATTTCATCTTTTAGCCATACTCTGGAATCTTTTTGTCAGATTTTGGATTTCAAGAATCACAAGCAGTTTTCCCTCTTCCTTCTAGTATATGAAATCCTCAGACAAACAACAGAATGACTAACAACCTTTGCTATGGAAAGAATGAAACTGAGTATTCAGAGAGTTGCCAAAAGCAGAATAAGTAAACTGATATAACAATTTTTCCCCTTACTTTCTATTATGGTGATCTCAGTTTGAGTTTCAACATCAGTACAGAAACCCCCAGACAGAACAGATTTCCAAACAGATAACATTTCTTTATATGTCATATTAAAAGAAGCAACTTACTCTGCTGAATAATCAAACTTACTGATACCACATTGGTAACAGTACCATCTCCTTCTCTGCAAAGTAATTGTTTCTTCCACAACAATTTAAGCCACAGAAATCTGCAACTGCAGTTTGTGCTTCTAAAGGAGTTCTCAGAATATATCTCAGAACTCCTGGAGACTGGCAGCTCTGTTAAAAGCGATAGCTAGCCCAACTATCCATCAAACAAATGAGTGGTAAGTCATTTGGAATTTCTCCCAATGCTATTCAGTTTTCTCTAGAATTTAATTCTGTTGTGTGTAGGAGAGGTTTCCCAAAGGTTAATAACTATGTCATTTTATATTTTGCTCAGAAAACTGAGAGCTAGAAAACCATATTTCAGGCTAATTGCGTATAAAATAGTTTAGAAAATAGTCACCTTGAATTATGGACTTATAAAAATGAAATGTATCTGAAGCATTTTTATTTTATATTTGCTTCAGAATGAATAATTCAAGTTTGTTTAAGAATTCTGCCCAAAATTACCAGACATTGCTAAGGATACTTGTTTTTGTTTTCCTCTCTTTTAAAATAGGCCTACTATTGAAGTCCATGATTAGACTAGGACATACCTCCATTCCTTGGTATTCAGAGCATGGAATTATTTGCTGAAGATAAATAGTTATTACCAGCAGAAAGGAAAGGTCACACTTTCATTTTCAGACTTTGCCAGCAGGAGGGCTGCTGCTTTTTTCTGCCTGGACAAAACTTGCCCTGAATGTGGGGCACTTGGGTTACATGTTGACTTCAGACCATATGAATCTCCAGCTACATTCCCCACTTCCCAGGCACATGCTGTAAGCTGACCTGGAACTGTGTCCTTTCCACTCCTACCATGCCTTGTTCCAGCTTCTGTCTTTTCTCTTTAAGTTTAGTCCTTGAACAAAACAAATGTGTTTGTGCCGTTCATGCTAAGTGGTGCTTCTATCCAAAGTAAGCTAGTGCTACCGTTGAGCTGCCTACCTGTCCTCCTGGCAGCCTGTTTCTGCTCCTGTATCATGTTCACTCTTTCACCAAGACAGGCATTTATGAGACTCCACTCTAAACAGAATCAGGAAACTCATCTGGCTGAAAGCTAGTGGTATTTTTCCTGCTGGGTTAGTTTCAGTTGGAGCAGTCTTCTGAGTCAGTTGGCCGTAGAGTCACATGAACATCTATGCAGCACAAAGGTTGGGGCAGCACGTGGGCAGGAATAGGCAGCTAGAAGGGAGAAGGAGCGGGGTGTGGAATAGACAGATTTACTTCTTCCACTAGCAGTGCCTATGCATGCTGTCTTTAAGTATTGTTTAAGCCACAGCCTTCCTCCAAGGTGCCTGGGGTTTGATCTGCAGAAGCGTTCACAATTACAAGTGAATTCCTGGGGAGATGTGCTTCCTTGAAAAGAAGAGCTATCTATCCCTTGCTAATTGTATTGAAAAACCAGGTGCTAGCTATTTGATCTGCAAAATGGGGATAATAATATTACCTTACAGGAAAGGGGTTAAAATGCATCTATTGCTGTTTTTGAAATAGTGTGCACAAAGAAAGGTGTGGAGCTGTGCTCCAGTTCCCCAGGCTTCAGAGAAACTGTGGAGAAAGTTGTATAATCCTGTAACTGCAATTTACATCATAAAGCGTGTGTTCCCAAGAAATCTGAAGTAAAGGTATAAGCAGATGGCATCTGGCATTTATTACTTTTGAGTGTTTGACTATTCACCCCTAATCTTTTAATGCATGAGGCTGGGAGATTTTTGTTAACTACAGTTAAAAAGCACTTTGGAATTTTGCTTATGTTTATTTCGAAGTACTTTTAACGGTATGATTTGACAACTGACATCGTATCAGATTTGAAAATCCTCTTTCCACAAGCATTCCTTTTACCTTATCTTCTAGTTTTTCTTCTCTTTCTTTACACTTTCTCCTAAGCCTGTATGACTATGACTACTCGATTCATTATGCTGAATTAGTGAGCATTGATCTAAACAGATATGTCCTTGTTCCAGGAACTGAATTAGAAACAAAAGGTGACATCAAAATAATATTCTTAAATATTCTGATGTGCATCCAAATATAATGTGGGTTTTGTTGTTTTTTTCTTTTAAATTAGTCAATTCTTAACTGTGCCTTTACTATTGAAAAGCATTATTGATTTCTAAAGTAAAGGTCTACGTGCATATGACTGTAGATTCCAGACATGTCCTGAGTGTGTATTTTGAGATTTCTTTTCTGAGGATTATATAGTTGTCTAGCTAGTGGCTCCGACTTTAGTTCAGTTTCCGAGCCTCTCTTCTCTCTTCCAGTAGCTTGCCCGTCCACTGAAATGCAAAAGAACAATGTAGATCCTTGCAAATTACGAGAAAGAGCCTACTGACTGCAAAGCAGGAAAGACAGGCTTGGTAGGAGGAAACTGCAATGTGGATGGATGCCTCTGTGAGCCCATGTGCAGCTGAGAGGTCGCAACTCCAGCCAGTCAGACTTGACACTGACCATTTTGTTCTGTACCTCCTACTTGGCATTCCTTGTACCAGTTTGCAGGTTTACCTGCACGCTTTCTTCCACGGTGCTGCTTTGTTGCAAATGCTCCTGCAGCCTTTCTTTCTTTTCAAGTCCTTTGTGAGAGATATTTAATATTTCTATTAAGTTAAATGTACCAAAGTCAGAAATGTTTCTTTGCATTTATTAAAAAACCACATTTTCCCCACTTGAAACTAATGTCTATTTCTCATTTTGAGTTTAAATTACTTCAAATACTTTATGCTCAATTAGTGATTACCCATGCCAGTAAATGGAATAGGCTTACTTCAGGGTGAATTCTTGTAAGTTGCAGAGAGGGTTGCTTTAAAATGCCTGTGAAATCCCTTAGAGAGTTCAAAGATGACTGTATGAGCTGCACAGTTATAACTGGTGAAGTTAGGGAGTGTTACATATCTGCTTCATGTCAGAAAAGGCCTGTTGGTGAGTGGAAAAAATTAAACACAAGCTAAAGTTCAGAAGATACAGCCTTTCCTGCCCAAGCTGGCTAAAGAAGTTGCCTCTTATTCCTGCCCCCAGTGCCCCAAAGCAAAATTGGCCTTTTCTCATGGCAGTATAACTCTTTATGTGCTACAAACTGGATTGCTGAAATGATCCGTATTAAAGACGATCCTTTAAACCCCCCAAGCCAATTACGGTAGAAACTACTCTAAGACCCTAAACCCTTTCCCACATATACTGACTTCCTGGGACCATGAATGAGAATGTGAGCCTTTTCCGTATACTGAAACTCACTGATTTTGAGGTCTAGCATAACATCTCTGGGTGGATTACCTCATCTACTTTTCTGGTGCACTGTATATCCAAATTGTAATGCTTCTTGGAAGAGTGTGCTGTATGCAGACTTCCACATATTCATTGTTCATCAATGAATAAACTATGCACTCTGTTTCAGGGTGGTTCAGATCCTCCACTAGATTTTCCCTGTGCTTCCAGTAGCTCTGGACAGCCCTAATCAGAAACACTCCTCCTACTTACCCTTTCATAAAGCCAGACCTTCGGAGAGCAACATAAATGTGAACTATTTTACTCTCTCCTCACTCCTCTGAGGTAAATAACTGTATCATTTTTCCCTTTCTGTTTAAAGGTGAATATTAAACCAGAAATGAAGTGACATGGCAAATTAGTGGCAGAAGAAGGGCTGGCATTCAGAAACTTTTGGTGCTCTTGGGGCTTGTTTACACAGGGAAATCAACTGGATGCGGACTGTGCATCCTTCATTCTGTAACAGCTAGTCAAGTAGTGGCTGATGTGTGAGCACTCTGTCAAAGAGAAGGGAGTCCAGAATTAATTGTGCATTATTGAGGCAAGGTAATTATTTTGGAATAAAACCCCTCTTAGCCCTCTTATTCTAGATCAGCTGTTCTGATTACTTCCTTATACAGGCAGGAGGTAAACTTTAAATTCTCCTCCTCTCCTCCCACTCCTCCGACCTAGTTAATTATTGCTTAATCATAAAGGCATAAAATTGTTTGTACTTCCATGTAAAGAAAACAGACAGCTTCTGGGTATCCTGTGAGAACATGCATTGTTCTTGAGTGCTGCTGCCCTGCTCACTGCTGCTCTACACATCATGCATGGGGAGAACAACGTCTTGGCTGTGTCTCACACCATCACCCCCCATGAAGGTTCCCTGCACTACCAGATGCTGACCTCTTAGAGCTGGGGTTCAGAGAGAGACTGCAGGGGTTCAGAGAGAGACTGCAGGGGCTCAGGAGCAGAAGCCAGTTCCAGTGCTGGACTTGAGCCAGGTGTATGCCTCCACTGCAGCCTCATCTCGGATAGCATGGAGGCTGGTGCTTGATATCAGAACCTCTCACTCCCTCTGCAACCCTCCTTAATATCTCCCTCATCTGATGATTTGACACATCAGCAGTGTGTGAAGGAAGATCACAGAAACAGTTTGGGAATGCACTGGCCTCATTAACCTCATTAAAAAGCTTGCAAGCTATGGCTTCACTATCTGAATTCTTCTCATGGAAACGAATTCAGTAATCAGTGCACACCACAGTCACATCCAGCACAGCTGTATTTATAGACCTGAGGACTGTAAGCCTGTTTGGATGTCCCTTTGCAAGAGTGGAGCTGGAGTTACCAATAATAAATGTTTCATTTACATAAAATAGGCTGAGCTTTTCAGATGGGTGATATAAGATAAATGTGTTTAAATACCAAAAATATTCCTGTTTGTTTCTCTGGATTGCCAATTCTCATTTTGTTCATGCCACAGCAGCACTGGGCTTGGTTCTTCATCCATCCAGAATGTTCCTTCTACTCAGCAAAATGAGATAAGGAGTACTTTTGTAACTGTGTAATGTCTGTAGGAGTTGTGACCTCAGGCTGGGGAACCCATAAGAGCATGATTGCTCTCCAGGAATCTACCTGGGTATTTTTACAGCACCTAACACTGTAGTATCTAAACGTCAATACTAAAGATCCATTAGGAACATCTTCAGAAGCTTGCAAGCCATTTGGATCTGTATGTAAGTCTTGTTGGTCTTTGCTATCCAGACATTCCTGGAAAGTGGATGGGGGTGAAGCTAGCAACTTGGCAGTGGAGCAGCTGCTCACCACAGCTCAGTTGCTCTAGCTATCACCATGCTGCAGGCTGCTGGAATGTTGCCAGCCCAAATTGGAGATGTTTTCTGGAGCGTCCTAATTTCAGAGACAGCTCAGGGAATCCTTCAGTTACATTGATTTAACTGAGATTTTTAATGTTCTACTGAACCAAGAATGGTAACAACAACCAGCAGAGTACCCAGAATGGGTTACCCACAGCTGATTTTGTTCAAAATGTTGGCTATTTGAAAAGAGAGCAGTGTTCCTGCAGAACAAGCGGTGATGTTGTTCCTTACTCATTTTTCTCATGTGCCTACCCATGCCACTAATTTGTTACCTCCAGCGGGTATCTAGAGAGAGAATTCAATTTAATTTGACTGACAATAGAAGAGCTTGATTTATGCTATCAATACAGTACCAGAAGGTTTTGCCTCTGTGCCAGCAACTGCAGTGACCTTCTTCCCACAGGTCTCCAGGAAGCTGGAATTTGATGTAATGATCATAATGGGGGTGAGGGGAGATAAAATACCATTGTAATACAAAAAGTTGTGGGAGGCACAACACTGCAGTGTATCTGGCATGCCTTGGGGAGCCTGGTCACCAGCCCTGCGCATACAGGGCGCTGTTGCAAGCGCCATATACTGGTGAGGCTGCACCTCGAACACTGTGTTCAGTTTTGAGCCCCTCACTGTAAGAAAGACATTGAGGTCCTGAAGAGCATCCATAGAAGAGCAACGAAGCTGGTGAAGGGGCTGGAGAACAAGTCTTAGGAGGAGCAGCTGAGGGAGCTGGGGTTGTTTAGCCTGAAGAAGAGGAGGATGAGGGGAGACCTTATTGCTCTCTACAACTACCTGAAAGGAGGTTGTAGAGTGGTGGGTGTTGGTCTCTTCTTGCAAGTGATAGGACAAGAGGGAATGGCATCAAGCTGCATCAGGGGAAGTTTAGACTGGACCTTAGGAAAAGCTCCTTCACAGAAAGAGTTATTGAGCACTGGAACAGGCTGCCCAGGGTGGTGGTTGAGTCAACATTCCTGGAGGTGTTTAAAAGGCGGGTGGATGAAGTGCTTGGAGACATGATTTAGTAGTGGACAGGTACAGTGGGAGGTGATGATCTCAAAGGTCTTTTCCAACCTAGTGATTCTATGATTCTATGACCCTAGCCCCACACACTGAAATCACCCCAACCTTGACCTTGGCCCTGGTGCGTGTCCAGAGAAGAGCAATGAAACTGTTGAAGGGGCTGGAGAACAAGTCTTAGGGGGAGCAGCTGAGGGAGCTGGGGTTGTTTAGCCTTGAGAAGAGGAGGCTGAGGGGAGATGTTTATTGCTCTCTACAACTACCTGAAAGGAGGTTGTAGAGAGGAGGGAGCTGGCCTCTTCTCCCAAGTGACAGGGGACGGGACAAGGGGGAATGGCCTCAAGCTCCACCAGGGGAGGTTCAGATTGGACATTAGGAAAAACTTCTTCACTGAAAGGGTGATGAAGCAGTGGCATAGGCTGCCCAGGGGGTTGGTTGAGTCCCCATCCCTGGAGGCGTTTAAAATACAGCTAGATGAAGTGCTCAGGAAGACGATTTAGCGGTGGGCAGGTCCGGTCGGACGCGCTGGCCCCACCGCGCTCCCCACCCCGCCCACCCCGCGCCTCTCCGCCCGCCGCGCTTGCCCGTTGCTATAGGGACGCGCGCGGCGCCCCCGCCCCTCGCCGGCTCTCGCGAGACCCGCGGCTGGACGGCGTGGGGAGGGAGGGGGCGTGGCGCGCGGCGCGGGCGGAGGGTGAGCTCATCGCGGGCGGGAGCGGCGCGCGGAGCCCAGCCCAGCCCGGCCCGGCCCGGCCCCGCCAGCCGCCCGCAGCCGCCGCCGCAACAACTTTGTTGGGTGAGTTGCGAGCGGGAGCGCCGGCCGCCTCCTTTTCGCCCCGGGCCGCGGCCGCCAGCCGCCCTGCAGTCGGCGAGGGGAAAGCGCCGGGGGCCCCGGCGAAAGCGGCCGGGGGAGCCCCCGCTGCGCCCCGGACCGCGCCGAGCAGGCGGCGCGGGGGCGGGTCGTCGCGAGCCGAGCCGGCTGCGATTTTCCGGATTTGTGTCTTTTTTTTTTCTCCTTAGGAAAGGCAGCCCCGAGCGGGAGCGGCGCCCCGGCGGGAGGACTGAGCCGGCGGGTTAGTACCGCGCGCCGGGCGCGTGGAGCTCCGGGCTGCTCCGCGCCGGGCGGGCAAAGCTGCCTGCAGCTCCGGGCCGGGCGGCAGCTCCGCGCCCGCAGCTCCGCGCCGCGCCTGCAGCTCCGCTCCCCTTTCCCCGCGCGGTAAATAAATCCTTTGGTGCTGCGAGTTGTATTTAAAATAGCTTTTTTTTTTTTTTTTCTTTTTGTATCCAGCGAGGGTCTCTGAGCCGGTGCGGATCCCGCAGCACCCATCATAGTTGGGTAATGCAGGGGCAGCGCCGGGGGATGTTCGCATGCTCCCGGGGTGGAGGAACACAGTGTTTGCCGATGGCTTATTTACTGGGAAAAGGGGAAAAACGGGGGGGAATGCCTTAAATTGGGATCGTATGCGGAGGGGGGAGTAAATGGAGAAGCAAGGAGAGGTAGACGAGGCGGGGGTAACCTTCCGAAGCTGAGTTTGCTTGCTCTTCCCCCATTTTATTCTGCACGAAGTCTCGATGTTCTTGTGGGGGAGTTAAAAATAACCGTATTATTTGTGCTGGGTGACTGCGATGGAGCTTCAGTTTGCTTACTGAGCAATTCGCCTATCCGTGCCTGGTAAAGCAGGGATAGAAAACGGCAGTCGCTCAACTTAATGAAGATCTCCTTGTATAACCTTGGCCACGACGTTAGTGTGTTCGAGGTGGAGGAGCCACGTTTTTACCCAAAGAACGGCACAGAGGCTTTATTTGGTTTGCTTTTTTTGGTTTTGTTTTTTTTTTTTTTAGTAGCATTGCTTACAAAAATCACTTCTAAAAACCTGCCTGCAAAATCACTCTTAAACTTTTTAGTTTTGTTGCTTTAATGAGCCCTTTACTGGATGCTGAACGGAGTGTGTCTGAGACTTCGCGGATGATACAATGCATATTTGTTTTCAGAGTAAAAGTGTCAGATTTCATTAGGTTCTAGATCTGTACGGATGGACCCAGATTGGTGTTTGCCTTAGAAAGCAGTCCTTTCATGATGGAATTTTGATTGTTTTTTTCCCTTGTTAAGTATGGGAATTAATCACTAGTTTCCTTCTTAATTTAAGGCATAAAACAGTTTTGTCAAAGAAAAACTGTCTTCCACCCCCTGCTGCCCCTGAATTTTGCCTGTTCTCGCTGCAGGTACTGACTGGATAATAAGCATCTGTGTTTTCTCTGCTGCAGAGTTTGGTTGTTATGAGTTTGGAAGGTATTGCTGAGCTGGCTTCCACCCCTCTTCACCTGGAGTGGTGGGAGGGACTGGTGAAAGCACTAAGGTAGAACTTTGTGGCAGTTGTAATCAGAGAGAGAGATCTGAAAGTTCTATTTCTCTGTCAAGGCTTTTATGCCTTAGGCCATCAGATGCCTTACCAGTTATTAAACCAGATATAGTGTGGGAACTTCAGATTTATTTATTTTATTTTATTTTTTGTTATAAAAGCACGTATCCTATTAGGTAAGGCTATAAAGAAAAGTTTTGTGATTGAATTTTTTACGTAACTACTGTGTCTCTGCTTTATTAATAGGTATCTGGGGACAGATTTCCCCTCCCCTCTCATTTTAACAGTGTTTATGGCCAAGTTGATTAAAGGGGGTGTGCTTAGTTGCTCAACAGCGTATTAAGAAGATAGGACTGATGCTAATAAAGTGCTTGGTTTTAGCAATGCTACTTGGGATAGGCATCCTTAGCTTTCAGTTGTGGTTTGTAGAACCTCTTAGATAATGAAGGTCAGAAGCAAAATGGGATGTCAGCTCTGACTATTGTAGGACTGTATTAAGTTGCTTGATTAAAAAGGCTAGCAGGTGTAGAGGCAGGCATTGACACAGAGCTGTGGAAGGGTGGAGCTGCATTCAGGAATAAAAGCTTAATGCAGGGACATATAATTAATAATATATTTTCTCTATAATACAATGTATGATTGTCACTTCACTCATGCATAATTGGTTCTAGGTTTGAAGACCTTTTTCCTCTCTCTTGTTTATCCAAAATGTTATTTTAAGGTTTGGGATTAACCTTTGGGTAGCTGTTATTTTAAAAACAATGTCCAAATGTGGCTGATTCCCTCCTCCCCCTTGTTTTCAAGGAGACCGTTTTTTCATTATGTTTATGAGCATTCTGCTGCTGTCTAGAGCATTTTGTTCTTTTGTAGCTCTTTTTGTCTTCTCAATTTTGTAAATGTATCTCACATATGTCCTTTAAAACAAAAAAAATTTAAAATTCTGTTTCAGAATTATTAATTCTGCTGCTTATGAATACATTTTTTATTTTTAAGATAGGAAAACTTAATTTCAAGGTGAGAAAATAATCCTACTAGTTATTTTAAATTTTACTAAAGTCATATCCAGTTCAGGAGGATAGTTTTGGATATATATTTAGAAAATGAGGGAGTAGGGTGGTAAGAGAAAGTGTTGAGGCTTGGTTGAACTTCCTTTCTATTCCTCTCTTTGTTTTGTCCCATGGCATGTCTGTTGTAGAGAAGAAAAAGGAACAGTTTTCTCCATATCAGTAGTTTAATCCTTTCAGAAAGGAGGTTGTTGCAAGCTATTGAGTTCTTATTGCTGCTGGTTAGAAACCCTGGATACCCTACTGGGGGTGGTTCATCAAAATTTCAGTCGCACAAGTTCGTTTCCCTAATGCTGATATTTTCAGAGGTTTAAATTTATTCTCATTGACCCAATGTGTTGGCTAGTTGGCAATCACTTTTGATCTGTTGTTTCCTTGGATTTCTTAGCTTCAGGCAGGTTCCTTTTATTCCTCAGCAGCTCCTGAATTTAAATATTTGAAAAGTCAAGCAGGCATGACTTTGCATTCTGTTAATATATTTTCATATCTTTGCTTTGTTTGCTTAATTATAATTTAGATGTTTATTTTATTCATTTATTCTGAAACCCTTTCATTTAACTTCTAGTTAATAAGCTATGGCAGAAATACAACAATAGTAAGTGCAGTTGCTTATTTCTTCTATCGGTGTAAATATGTATATTCTGAGGTCTGCTAGGTGAGGCTTTGATTGATCGGTCATGTAAAATTAATCATATGTTAAGTATCTCTGAGCAAGGCGAAAAAATGTTTTATTGTTCTGTGTTGTGTATTTCTAGGGAGACAGGACTTGAGTGACTTGATTTTAAGTATATCCCTGTAAGTAGAATTTTTTAAAATAAGCTTTATATTTCACCGAGTTCAGTTTATTGTTGGAGTGAGGACTCTCAAGCAGGAGGTTTAGAAAGTGGTATTTTATAGGTCTAGGGAAGTTGAGATGTTCTCTGTTTAATGAAAAACATTCAGTTCTTCCTGGGAGTGTAACCTTACCAGTGATGGTTAACTGAAGGAATAGTTGTAAACCTGCGGACTATGGCCATTAGTGAAGCTGAGTGATAATAATTTTGTGGTTTTGACTGATTTTGATTTTATAATCCTTACGCAGGTGGCAGTGCAAGATTAACACAGTCTGTGGCAGTTCCGGTGTTAGCTTTTATAGTAGTTTTGCTCTCTGAACTTTGGGAAACCCTTTAGGAGTTGCAGAGACGTTAGAATTGCTTGCTTATTATATGAATCGGCATATAAAATGGTTTTAGATGTCTGTCCTTGCATATGTAAAGCTAAATTATGCCATTGTCTCAGTCCTTTAGTTTTGAATTCTGTGGCACCAGTTTACTGGGTGGGTTGTTTGATTTAGATTCTTTTATGTTAACTGTTAAGTGAGACTAAGTGTTTTCAGGGCTTTGTTTTCTTTGTGGAAGCATGTTTTAAAGAGCACTTCATTGGAATGGGTGATGTAAGGCTTTTCATAGTCTTTGTAGCTGGTGAATTGTATGATTGCTAACGGAGTATTCATCAGTATTGTTTCAAAGATCTGTGTCTGTAAGTGGATCCTCTCTAGAAACCCTTGTTTGATCAGCAGGATCAAAATCAATCGAGGCTTCCTTTTTTCCTACTATTTAATCTTGTGTTGGATGCTGCAGTGCAATAATAGTAGCTCTTGTTCCCTGCACAGTGGATGGATGCCTGTTTTGTAGAGAGATCAAGTTCCTGGAAAACGCATGACTACAGAACCACTTTTCTGAAAGTGGTTTATTTAAATAGATAGTAAAGAAAGAAGAGTTGTTATTGCGAGCAGTGGTTCATGCTTAGGCCTGAGAGGTACTTAGGTTTTTTTTTTGTTTGTTTCTTTGTTTTGTTGTTGATGTTTTAATACTTTGAATCTTTGTCAGTTTTAATACTCTTGTCTTTTGGTCTTGGGCTCAGTGGAAAGAGAATAACATTTTCTATTTTGATGGATGTTATTAAAGATTAGTGAAGTGCTTGTTGAAGACCAAGTTTTATTTCGTAACTTGACAACAATTTAAATAACTGCTAGCATGTAGTAATTTTAAAGTTGGCTTGTTCTTCATGATTCCTTATGGCTTACCTTCAGTGCTCAAAACCCTTTTGGTGGTGTTTATTTTAATTTTTGTTTTGTTACCACAAAAGGTAAACAAACAATTTTTTTACCTCAAAATAATCCGTTACACCTTTGAGAGGCTAGTTTTTACTGCTCCTCAGAGAGAAATGTGGTGATACTGAAATTGTATATTAATGTGGACTTTTAAATTGATGAAAGCATTTCAAGTTAACCCTGAAATATGTCTTATTTTTCTTAATTGATGGTGTTATAGTGGATTAGAAGCCTCAAAAGAAACAGAAAACAAGCTCTTATTCCAAGCTGCTGGAAGCACAGGCCAGAAGCTGAGCATAACTCAGAGAATAGCTGCCTGTTGAGTCTGCTTGAGAGCCTTAGTTATGTTTAATATAATTGGCTGGCATTATTTTGTCAATACTTTTCTACATGGGGGAAATTGCCAAGCATCTTCCCTTGCTCTGTAGCCTGCCTTGCTGCCTGTCTCTGTGCAGCAGGATGGTGAGGTTCCAGGAGGTGCTAAGGGCTGCTTTTGTAGCACAGCCCTGTTCTCTGAATTTCTCATGTCACAATGCATTTTACAGCACCATCAGCTCAATCAATTGTCTTTTGACCTTTAAATTCATATGGCAGGCTTATTGTGTGCTGATGTGATGTGAAGTGGGATTAATACAGACCTTTTTTTAATAGCAGCAGATAATATCTGTAAAACAACTGCTGTGGTAGCAGAACTTTCTGTATACTGGTTGGTCACGTCAGCAGCTCTGATAGATATCTTGGATTTTCTTGTTGGTGTTAGTACAGACAGCTCCTCTAAATAACAAACATTTTTACCAATGTACATTTGTTGATTTGACCAAAAGTTGTATAGCCCCAAGAACGTTTTTACATTGTCCTTGAAACTTTATGAAATGATTGAAATTGTATCTTTGCATTGTCTGGTTTTTTTTTTTTGTTCCAATTACAAGCTACTGATCTTGCTTCACACTCTCTCAAAATCTTAACTGTACACCATTATATGAAGTATTTGGTGCAGATCCATGACAATGGGTGCTTTACAAGAGAGATGATAACTTTCTAGGTGATAACTTCTTTCTGCTCCTTTTTGTTTGGTTCAAAGAGTGCTTGCTTCCTTCATCTTAATTGTGAAATTGCTGTCTATGTTTGTGGCTTTGTCACTTGGTCTTAAGTTAGCAAATAATTTGACAGAGTAGAAGTAGACCTCTGGCTGTGAAAGTGGGGTTGATGAGTCTCCCAGATTGATGCTGTCAGTATTTCAGTAAGTTTACTTTAGACAGAATTTAGTCTGATCTCCTAAACTGGATGACCCCCACACAGATGTGGTTTGTCAGTTTGGCCTGTTATGACCACTAAAGGCTAGGCCACGTTTGATGACTTTCTGGGGAGGGATTTTTAGCTTAGTTTCCGCTGGGAGAAATACAGTTGATGCACATCAAAATGACTATAAAAATTAAATCATTATGAGGTTCAGTCCTGATCTGATCAGGAGGTTGGACCTCTGATTTAAACTGTGCTGGGTGTGCAGACTGCTAGCTGGAGGGCCTTCTCAAAGGTCAGTACTGTTTGAAATGCTGATGTAAGTACAGTTTAAACAACTTCTAAGAATCAAGATGTCCATGTAGTGAATATATATATATATTTTTTTTTACCAATGTGAGACTGTTTTATTTTGGTATCCAGCCCGTGTCAAGTCTTTAGCTTGAGTAACAGCGGTACCACAGGTGTCAGTTTATCAGTGTCCTCAGGTTGCAAACCTGCAGCAGGAAACCCCATTTCCTTTAACTGTGGGCATGTAAGAAAAGGGTGGGATGGTATTTATTTATTTATTTTCCTTGAAGAGGCTTATGTAAGAGGAAATGTACAGTTCTTGAATGCTTGTATTTTGGCAGGGCTAGAGCACAAATTTGCTCTTGCTGAAAAAACTGTGGCAAAAATCAAACTATTTTCACATTTCTGAAGTATAACATGACTTTGTGTGTTTAAAAAATCAAAAAAGACAGGTGATGAAACTCAAACTGTGGTCTTAAATGTGTTACTGTTACACAAAAGTCATTGCAGTTCTTATCTCTGAACTGTTAAAGATCTCTTTGTTCGTGGACAAGGCCTCTATTCACTTTCTGAATTACCAGCTTGATTGTTTTTTTGGGGAAGGGATTGTTTGATTGTTTTCTTGGGGGGTGGCTTTTTCAGATTGGAAGGGGCTGAAATTGGTTTTGTGCTCTCAGTCCATTCAGGACCCCGTAATTGTGCAGAAGAAAGTTATGGTTCTCATGCATTGAAAATAAACATGTCTTTAGGAATGACTTGATACTGGCACTGATCTACTCTGCACATTTATTTAACAGCTTGTTGCATGAATCATAATAAGAGCTCAATAGACTGCACTGTATTGATTATACGGCAGCTTGAATAAAGAGTGAAACCTGATGGTTTCCCCCAGCAAACAATTAGAAGTGAGAGAAGAGAGATGCTTATGTAAATGATATAAATATGGTTTGTCCTTTCCTTTGTTTTTTTCTTCACGCTTTCTTTTGCTCTTCTTTTACAATTTTTGAAGAAGGTGATGTTGACTGAAAGTCAGGATTTTTAATCCTCCCTCCTTTGACTTTTGCTGCATCTTGCAGGGTAGTAGTTGACTTGTAATTGATATAACTCTGGAAATTCCATGATGGTTCCAAATGTAGTATTGTTTATTGCCTTGCCATACAGAGGGTAGGTAGGGAGATCTTTGCTAGAATGCCTCTCTTAATATAAGCGAAAGGAAAATGCTCATATAATCTTAAAACATGCTGTTTATTTGAAATTGAAAAGACCTTTGGGGGATTTTAAGTTCTGTGGGTTTTTAGGTCATGTTTTTGCAGCGAAATGAATGATTCTGGTACTCTGACTGTGGCAGTCAGGACTCCATTGCCACTTTGCTGTTTCAACTGTGGTACAATCTCTGTGGGATACTTTGAGAGCCATAACTTAATTCTTGCAGAGCTGGTAGAACTGCAGAGCTACATAGAGTTTTTTAATTATGTATTAAAATTGTCAGGACTCTTTCTTTTAATCGTGTACTATTTTATTTTCAGCCAGAATTTTTAAGGTTAATTAATATGCTAGATAACATTTGAAAACAGACGAGGTTATTCTGTTTCCAAACAGCAGCACTAGAATTGAGTGCCAATGTGCAACAGTGTGCTGTATGTTCCAGGTTTAATCAGTTCTATGTGTAGTGTTGATGCAGTAAAGACTTTCAAATTTGTTGGTAATTTAAAGCACATCTCCAGTAAAAGAAAGGAATGATAATAAGCAATTATTAAATGTTACAAGGGTGCTTATCACTGTTATTTTAACATAAGTTAGTCATTATGTGCTGATTGCTGGCATTATTATTATCTCAGTTTTTTAGTACGTAAGTCAGTGCTCACATACCTGAGCAGCCAAACTGAAGTTTTCTGTGCATCTTTGAAGTATCTTTTTGTTTTCTGGTGTCAGGTGTGGTGTCTTCCCTCAAACTGCCAACAACTTTATGCATGCCAACAGCAAGAGTGCAGATGTTGTGAATGTGCTTTTTAACTAGGAGATGTAATGCATCTGTTCTGAAAATGGGGATGTGGGGAACAGTCAGTTTAATTCAGTGTAACTTAGCAGTTGTCCAGAGATGGCCATGTGAAAAATACTTGTAAGCAAGGAGGTAAACATTGCCTCTTGTAAAAGTATAAAATGCTCAGAGACAGAAAATATCTGAAGTGCTGGGGGAGGGGAAAGATTTTGCTGTTCCCTATGTTTTGTAAAAATACACTTTGCTTAAAAACAAAAAACCCGGAAGCAGTTTATAGTAGTTGCCAAATATTCCTAAGTATGATGCGGTCTAACTTTAGGTGACAGGTTTATTCAGGTACTTGAGGCAGGGCATTAAGTGATATAGGGCTAAATAAGACAGGCCTCATGGGACTGGTATAAGGAGAGAAGTTAAGGAGCAGTTGAAGAAATTTTGTAGACAAAAATCCTACTTTAATTGTTCAGTTATGAGTAGTAGGAAGAGGTAATTAGAGTTAATGGGGGTCAGATGTGAAGAAATAGTTGAAGAGGAAAGCTAGTGGACAGATTTAAGATAAAGTAGAGTTTTGGTAAGTTTTTTGATTGGAAAATATGAAAGTAGTGTTGTGAGTGTTAGAGAAGCTGATGAGGGTAATAAGGATTGTTAGATCATTAACTGTTGAGAGAAAGCTGAATTAAGATGATGAGGAATTGTAAGTGATTGGCATGTTGTTTGCTGTATAGTTGCCAGCTTTTCTAATGTGGGGGACTTAAAGTTTTTTTGGCAGAACAATGAGCTTCTACTTGACATGGTGTTAAAGCATCCAGAATAAGCACAACTGATACTTATTTTTTCGTATATAACAGTGCTGAAAAAGCAGTTTTCTGAATTGTATTTATATCGTAGCTGAGACTGAATGAGAAAGTGAATAATATCTCCTCCCTCCCTCTTTTTCCTGAGTATTATAATTTAGAAAAGAAGGTCCGAGTTATCTGTGATTTTCTAGCTTTAAAAGTCAGAGAAGAATTGAAGATTTACTTTGAAGGGATATGGGAGAAGATTCAGCATAATTCTATAAAGATAAAGCTAAACGCTTAAAATTATAGCTGTTTTTTAAAATTTGAATCCTGCTTTCCTCCAGATGATTAGTTTTTTTTTTTTTCCCCGAGTATTGTCAGAAAACAGGGCTAGAATTAATTCTTACTTGGAACTTAACTATAAATCAGGACTTTATCTCTTGTGACAGGCAAGTTACACGAGGATATAGCATAGACTGTGTGGTCTTTTATGCTCCCTTTTTTTACACAGGGAAAGAAAAGGGCATGTGGAACAGTGCTACTCTATTTCGGTAACGTTCTGCAGGTGGCAATAAAAACTCTTGGCTCTGTGACAGTATGTGGCTGTTATGTGCTTGCAGGTAAAGTCATGTAATGTTAGTGCCTAACAGTACTTTTGAAAATGAAGTAATTGTATGCATAGTATAATGCAAAATACCCTTTAATTTATGGTTGGGTTCTGCATTACACTATTTTGTTGTTGCAGGTAAAGGAGGCACAAAAGGCTTCTCATGTTAGAGGTTCAAAGCAATTTTGCTAGGTAGATGATTTTTGTAAAAGTTTTGTATTTTTCTTTTGGAATCTTATGTTAGTGCTGAATGATTGTTCTGTTTGCACTGTTCTGACTCTCAAAATGTTAGCGGCAGTGGCTGTCTTGTTTGTTGTAATCCTTCTTTGTTATCACCTTCGTACTTAGCTGGAGTGCCAAAGGCTCTTGAAAGATATGGAAAATTCAGGTAGCTTAGTCATTTGAATACTGGCACTCTGAGTGGCAAGGCAGTGTGTTATTTTGTCTCTGTGCTGAAAATTTGAAACTGGAGACCTAGGATACTGTTGAAGTGCCACTGCTGTTCAGTTTATAACAATGTAAATTAGTGCAGAATGTCATTCAGATTAACATATGCAATACTAATAAAACTACTTGTGAAATTTAGCTGTTGTCATTCTGTCATTGAACAGCTGCACTGAAAGGTTGATTGACTCTTCCCAAAAGGAAATATAATTGAGAAGGACTTACAGTGTGCCCCTTGAGCTATAGCTGTTCCTTGGGAACAGATCATCTGGTCTCAGTCATCTCTTCTCACTGAGATACTGTGGTCAGAGGCCTGACTACAGCAGGAGGGACTGTTTTAATAGTAGTATACAGCTTTGACAGTACTCTCCTCTTGGGGCCTTTTCTTGTCTTGTGAACAAAAAGTAGTTATCCCAATCTTGTGGTCACATGTGAAGAGCAGGCTGTTGCTTCTAGAAGAGTTAATATAATCTGATCTGCTCCTTTTCTGCATCTGGTAGCAGAAACAATCTTTTGGGATGCAGTTTGATTTTCGTACAACCCCTAACTTAGTTTTAGGCAATACGACCTGGTTTGATTTAAAATAAAAAAAAAAAGGGGGTGGGGGCGAATGAAGCAGGATAATTACAACGTTGACAATAAGTCTTTTATACTTTTGTCTGTACTTTTGAGGACTGGAAAGGGACAGAGCCCTAATCTGACATCCCAGGCAAAATACAGAATCATCTACATAGGTAATATGCAGTATAGTCACATGATAATTTAGCAGCACTGCATGGAGTGCACTCATCTTCACTCACTTAGGGGTACTAATGAGATTGTGTTTTGATGTGACATTACTGTAATATCAGTGCTTATAATATAAAATAATACTTATTTTGTTTAGTATTATTGCTTTAGCTCACAGTGCCTATGTGGTATAATGCAACACTGTGTTGAGTTTGTTGCTTGCATTTGGACAGTATTTAATAAGCAACAGCATAGCCTTGTGTATGAGCTAACCAGCCTTCGTATGCAGTGGGGCTTTAGTGAGCTCAGGGACGGGATTGTTTTAATGTGGCTGTCGTGTTTCTGGTTCTGGTGTTGGCCCAGCAGTTTTAGCTCAAAGATCAGGGGAACAATGATGCCAGCACAATAGCTGTCATGCTACAAATTAAAGTAGTACAGGAATAGATTAGTTTGGATTTTAATTGCCTGCTGGACATCCCTATCTTAGTGAACATTGATGCATCTTTGCCTATAGCAATACAGAATGAGGTGGTCTATAAAGTTGCAAAAAGAAAGAAACACTGCACACAAAATGAGTAAATGAAATGTATAGAAATTGTAAAATCTAAGGCCATTAAAAATATTTTCAAGTATTCCTTTAAATCTGGTTTAATATCTGGCATGGGCTCTGAAGGAGTGTTCAGGAAGAATTGTGTTCAAATGTTGCATGTGCAGTACTGCCGAGAATGTCTCTGCTGACACCATGCCTTGCAGGAGTCAACCAGTGAGTGTCACATTGTCGCTCTTGCTGTTTCTCCATTTTAGTTTTTGTCTGGTTCTAGCAAATGTGTGGATAACGTTCTTAAGCTCAGAGCTAGCTTGAATGTCTGCTGCTGCATGGCAGTCACTGCTGAGATTGCAGTTTCTGTATTCTAGATTTCTGATAACAGGTTTGAGGCGAGGTTGCCTTAAAATTTTTCGGTTTCCTATGGAAACCAGCTCGTGTGGTTATGCACTGTGTGTGCCTGCATCTTTGGTTTTTTCTTTCTAACACTTCTTCCTTCTCCTCAACCTCCTAAATATTTTGAACTTGGTGGCTTTTGTTCTAGCCCGTTATGCACATCCATCTAGAGTCCAAGAGGCTTTGTAAAAGCAGACCACTGGGTGGGTGATACTGGGTCCCAGTGGTGGCAAGAGCCATGCACAAGGATGTTGTTAGTCACCAGAGAAGCTGTGTGATTAACATGATTGTGTTGGAGAAACTTCAGCCAGAGTGTATGTATTAATATGCTGAATCTTGTCGAATACGAGAGATTTGAAGGTACCAGGCTTTGTTAATTCATGTAAGTCTTGTCCATTTGCTGCTGAGGTGTGTGAATGTTTTAGAGTTAGGCTCATGCTGCAAACTTGCTTGAGCACCTGGGATTCATCAGAGGAGCACAAGCATAAATTGGATCCTGCCCTTTCACTGTCCTACCAATTCACTGTTACCAGGTGCTCCTGGCTTCTTCACAGCTGCCTGAAAGGAGGTGATCTGATGAGTATGAAAGACTGCTTTTGTTCCTGTTCTTGCTGGTCTGACCAGTTAAAACTTAAGCATTTTTCTTGTTCAGATTGTTCCTGTTCTCTTTGAGAAGCCAAATGGGTTTATTTGGGACCTAGTCAAGGGATGCAGGTGCTAGTTGCTCCAGGTCTCACTGAAGGGGTAGTAGGTGAGACCATCCAAAGAGTCTGTCCTGACTTAGAGAAAAGGTTATATCTTCTGCACTTGTAATGCTTTTGAATGTTGGCCAATAAGGTTGTAGGTAGAGCAGGATTTGTAATGATATATTTTTAAACTTGGGATTGATTACAAAGTAAGTTTGCAATGTGAGATCTGTCCCTTCTGAGGCAAAACAGTGTTTATGTCTCTCTGAGAGGGAAAGGTCTTTGAATAAGCTGCTTACTGACTTTGGTTGTCTTTCACAGTGGCACCATGTGAAGCAGAAATTGGGCCAGACTCTTTTTGGCCTCTCAGTCTTAGCAACTGCCATATGATGTGCAGTCTGGGCTCAGTAAGCTCTTGCCTGCCTTCCCATTGCTCCTGAAAATGGAGGTCTTTGATTGTCCTGGCCTTAAAGAGGGCAGATGCAGGTTTCTTCAGCTGCATTGGCTATTTGCAAGGGCTAATACTAGACCATAACGATTCACCAGTCTTTTTTTTTGGCTGGCCTGAAAACAGTTCTGCAGTTCAGGTGACAGGAGCCTATCTGACTGTCAGCTTCAGTAGTCTGAACCTATTTTGGCCATTTGGCATCAGTCAGATCTGGAGTGTTGGGTTGTAGAGCTGCTGCAACAAACAATGCTTTTAACTTCCCTCTTGGTAAAGGAGGAGAGAACAATAGCACAGAAAGCTGTGTTAGTTTGTGGAAAGAACATTTAATAATATATCCACGCTTACCTTCAGTTTACAGGATTTGAGTACTCGTTCAGCTATTCCACAAGCAGTGCTTTAGGATTCCCAGTGCAGGGTCAAAAGTATAGTGGTCATATGTAGAGTACCAGTCTTATAAATTACTCTATTTGCTTTAATTAAAGCAAAAATAAAACATACCAGGTAGCAGCATGACTTATTTGCATTAAGAATTATTTATTTAGGCTGCTGTGGTTTTATACTGGATTAGATCTGATGAAGTCCTAATGCTGATACCAATTTTGTGTAATGTTCTGGCACGGTTTATCATAGAATAACCAGGTTGGAAAAGACCCACCGGATCATCGAGTTCAACCATTCCTATCAAACACTAAACCATGCCCCTTAGCAGCTCGTCCACCCAGGCCTTAAACACCTCCAGGGAAGGTGAATCAACCACCTCCCTGGGCAGCCTGTTCCAGTGCCCAATGACCCTTTCTGTGAAAAATTTTTTCCTAATGTCCAGCCTCAAGCTCCCCTGGCGGAGCTTGAGGCCATTCCCTCTTGTCCTGTCCCCTGTCACTTGGGAGAAGAGGCCAGCTCCCTCCTCTCCACAACCTCCTCTTAGGTAGTTGTAGAGAGCAGTGAGGTCTCTCCTCAGCCTCCTCTTCTCCAGGCTAAACAACTCCAGCTCTCTCAGCCGCTCCTCATAAGGCGTGTTCTCCAGCCCTTTCACCAGCTTTGTTGCTCTTCTCTGGACTCTCTCCAGAGCCTCAACATCCTTCTTGTGGTGAGGGGCCCAGAACTGAACACAGTATTCGAGGAGCGGTCTCACCAGTGCCGAGTACAGAGGGAGAATAACCTCCCTGGACCTGCTGGTCACGCCGTTTCTGATCCAAGCCAAGATGCCATTGGCCTTCTTGGCCACCTGGGCACACTCCTGGCTCACGTTCAGTCGCTGTCAACTAACACCCCCGGATCTTTCTCCTCCAGGCAGCTTTCCAGCCAGACTTCTCCTAGTCTGTAGCACTGCACAGGGTTGTTGTGCCCCAAGTGCAGGACCCGGCATTTGGCCTTGTTCAACCTCATCCTATTTGACTTTGCCCAGGGGTCCAGCCTGTTCAGATCCCTTTGCAGAGCCTCCCTACCCTCCAGCAGATCAACACTTCCACCCAGCTTAGTGTCGTCTGCAAACTTGCTAGGGGTGCACTCAATACCTTCATCCAGGTCATTGGTAAAGACATTGAACAGGGCTGGACCCAGCACTGAGCCCTGGGGAACCCCAAATTATACAATTTGATCAAGTGGCCAAGTCTCTTGGATCAAATTTGTCATGATTGGTGGTGTATTAGTGAAGAGATTAGCTATTAATGGTTGTGAAACCAACATTTCATTTTCTGTAACTTCCTGACAGATTTATCTTTACGAATGTTTAAGAAAGTTTGCCTTTCACTTTTATTTAACTCACAAATAATTTTTTTTGATTCAGTATTTGAGTGTTTGATGAAGGGATGGTCTTTGCATGTGTTGTGCAACTGCTGTTTTCTAAAGTTATTGAAGGATGTTTTCGGATGTGGTGAGTGTGAAACTTCTGACAATACTTAAGGATATGGCTTTGGATGATTTTCTTATTATTTATTTTGATCTATGACAGGTTTTAAAGGTTTATAGTTATTTTTGTAGGCATTCCTTTTAAATTTGTCCTGCCACTAGTGGCATTTATGAGTAATGTTCAGAAAAAGGGAGAGATATTTCTGTTCATTCTAGTGGTTTATTTCATATGCAGAGTTTTTCGTATGCAGAGTTCTTCTGTTTACATCTCCGACAAGCTGAGGATTCTTTCCTTGGCTTGACTATTGGATTTCAGTAACTTATGTTTATGGTATGATCATGCTTAGAGGTATCAAACAAAATATGTGAAATACTATGCAAGTTTATCTTGGATTCTGCAGACTGGCATTTGTATACAGACCCTCTTGTTTTTGAGGTAACTTTGCAGTTGCAGTTACCTTAATGATTCTGTGTTCATAGTTGGCAGGGACCCGTAGAGATCCTCTAGTCCAACCCTGCTGTTGAAAGAAGGGTTAGCTAGAGCAGGTTGCTCAAGACACTGTCCAGTTTGGTTTTGAACATCCCTGAGGATGGATCCCTGAGGTCTGTGTGACCCCTTCCAGTATTCAGTTGCCCTTAAACATAAAAAAGAAAAAATTACAGGATGTTTTTGATGTTTAACATGCTGCAGTTGTATACATTTCTGAACACCGCTTCAGGACGGAGCCTGTCAGGAGTCGAGGGAAAAGAGTCTCCTGGACACTGTTCAGAAATGGTTTCATTGTTTGATTTCTATTCTCTTTCTGTTTGGGAGTTTTATAGCAGTTGGAAGCTAGAGCTACCCATTGGATCTCTCCATTGTATAAGGAGCGAAATGACAAACTCAGTTTTTGATCTGCTAATCTGATACAATTCTTATTTAATGTGTTAGAATTTTGAGAAAGCTTTTAAAGATCATTCATATCATTGATGTTTTGCTGGCATGTAGAATCAGATGATGTAGTCCTTCTGCAGGTATGCACAGAAATGTCCAGTCTTTTGGAAGCTTGACACACACATGCATAGTGTATAGTCTATATGACATGCATATATCTGAAACTTTAATTTAAAGAGTTAGCTTTGATGCATACATGTGAGTCTGTCTGCTAGTGGTCTGTTTTTCTCTTTTCTGGAAATGCAGCAACTTTTTTTTTCACATGAAAATGGCAGAGGGCTTATGGGGGAAATGTATAGATGACAGTTTACTGCTGCATCTCTTGTACCTTCAGAAAAGCTTGGTACCATGGTCTGAACTGTAGTGCTTCAGATTAACTAGTATTTTGTGTGCCTTGCTGTTCATTTTATTTACTGCACTTCTAAGAGTAGCTAAAGTGTAGCTCAGTTTTACAGCAAAATTTACCACTTATTTTTAGGTGTTTTGTATCAAATGTGGTGCTGCACAGGCAGATTTTGAAATCTCCGTCATTCCACAGAAAGCCAGTATTTTGTAGATGTGTTGTGCTGTAACAATCCAATAACTTGAGTAATCGGAAAGCAATATAAAAAAATCAAGATGAAAACTTTGGTGGGTGATCTCGGAGTTGTAGATTTGATTTAGGCTAAGAAGGACCTCTGGAGGTCATCTGGTCCAGCCTGCTTCACTGAAAGCATGGCCAGTGGAAATCAGAAATGTACAATGATAGTGGCCTTTTGATAGTGGCTTTGTCTTTGCTATAAACTCCCTTTAGGTAGGTGTGGAAAGCAAGATGATTTCCCAAGCATTCTACGGAGTAACAAAGCTAGGTGTCTCAGCCTATCCTTTGTGTACTTCAGCCTACATTAGGTGGTCTCACTGCTGGACATGATTCAGTGTGTCCTTAAACTCTAGAACTGGACACGCTGGTTCAGCAGCGATCTCAATAGTACTGGGTGAATTGGATATTGCTTAAAGCACTGACAAGCACTGTGAATGCAAATATTGGTAACTTTTAAGCTTTTGTTAAAGCTTGAGATGGTGCATTTTCAGAAGTGTCTGGTTTTATTCCTAGATGTATGAGGAACCTTTGGATAATTTTTTTTTTTTTTACTGTATCGCTGTTTCCAGAAAGGGGCTATGGCTATTTACTTTGTCTAGCTTGAAGTAGACTTTCTAATTCATAGCCATCTTGTTTCACACAGCTACAGATGTAATCATTGTATTTCTGTGCTCTTTGAAGGTTTTTAAGTCTCAATTGGACTGGATAGTTGCACATCATTTTAGTTGTCCTACTGATGTATTTTGCATTGTGTGCCATGTTATGTTGCTTTATATTCTATTTCTTTAGGCCAGCTGTCAAACAAATCATCATGATCAAAGAGGGGGTGGTTAGAGACTTGCTTGCCCAACTAGATACTCGCAAGTCTATGGGGCCGGTTTGGATCCATCCAGGAGTATTGAGGGAACTGGTGGATGTGCTGGCCAAACCCCTTTCCATCATCTTCCAGCAGTCCTGGCTGGCTGGGGAAGTTCCACTGGACTGGAGGCTGGCTGATGTTGTGCCCATCTACAAGAAGGGTCGCAGGGAGGACCCAGGAAACTACAGGCCTGTCAGTCTGACCTCAGTGCCAGGGAAAGTCATGGAGCAGATGATCTTGAGTGCTATCATGAAGCACATGCAAGAGAACCAGGTGATCAGGCCCAGTCAACACAGGTTCATGAAAGGCAGGTCTTGCCAAACTAACCTGATCGCCTTCTATGATAAAGTGACTCGGCTGCTGGATGAGGGAAAGGCTGTGGATGTAATCTTCTGGGATTTCAGTTGTGTCTTTGACACAGTTTCTCACAGCGTTCTTCTTGAGAAATTGTCAGCCTTTGGCCTGGACAGGCACACACTCTCCTGGGTGGAAAACTGGTTGGATGGCTGGGCCCAGAGAGTGGTGGTAAATAGTGCAAAATCCAGCTGGATGCCAGTGACAAGTGGGGTTCCCCAGGGCTCAGTGCTGGGTCCAGCCCTGTTCAATGTCTTTATCGATGACCTGGATGGTGGGACCGAATGCACCCTAAGTAAGTTTGGGGGTGACACTAAGCTGGGTGGAAGTGTTGACCTGCTGGAGGATAGGAAGGCTCTTCAAAGGGATCTGAACAGGCTGGACCCCTGGGCTGAGACCAATGGCATGAGGTTTAACAGGGCCAAATGCCGGGTCCTGCACTAGGGGCACAACAACCCTGTGCAGTGCTACAGACTAGGAGAAGTCTGGCTGGAAAGCTGCCTGGAGGAGAAAGATCCGGGGGTGTTAGTTGACAGCGACTGAACATGAGCCAGGAGTGTGCCCAGGTGGCCAAGAAGGCCAATGGCATCTTGGCTTGGATCAGAAACGGCGTGACCAGCAGGTCCAGGGAGGTTATTCTCCCTCTGTACTCGGCACTGGTGAGACCGCTCCTTGAATGCTGTGTTCAGTTCTGAGCCCCTCACCACAAGAAGGGTGTTGAGGCTCTGGAGCATGTCCAGAGAAGGGCGATGAAGATGGTGAAGGGGCTGGAGAACAGGTCTTACGAGGAGCGGCTGAGAGAGCTGTGGTTGTTTAGCCTGGAGAAGAGGAGGCTGAAGGGAGACCTTATTGCTCTCTATAACTACCTGAAAGGAGGTTGTAGAGAGGAGGGTGCTGGCCTCTTCTCCCAGGTGGCAGGTGATAGGACAGGGGGGAATGGCCTCAAGCTCCACCAGGGGTGGTTTAGGCTGGACATCAGAAAAAAATTTTTCACAGAAAGGGTCATTGGGCACTGGAACAGGCTGCCCAGGGAGGTGGTTGAATTGCCATCCCTGGAGGTATTTAAGAGATGGGTAGATGAGGTGCACAGTTTAGTGGGTTACAGGAATGACTGGATTCGATGATCCTGGAGGTCTTTTCCAATGTTGTAATTCTGTGGTTGTCTGACTTGGAGTAGAAAAAGTAGTTTTCTGCTCACTTTGTTCTTAGCATCAGCTTTCAATTTATATGTTACTGTTTGTTTGATCTGCATGCAGGGTTGTGCTTTGCACCGTATTTCAATGTGTCATAGTAAAATCAATAAAAGCAATGTCTGAATAAGTGCTTATGGGAGAAATGTTAAAGTGGGAATTCTCGGAAACTGTGTGAAAGGGAATGAAGTAGTAGTGGGAAACAGAGTAGAGACAATGAATGTTCTTTTGTTCAGTGTGGCTCAATATTCCATATGAGCCAGTAAAAAACGACACTTTGCCCCTGCTACTCATCTCTTCTACTATACAGCTTGTGACATCTAGCAGGCTGTATGGTGCTGCCAGAGGAGGAGCGAGCCGCAATAGTAATTGTCTTGGTGCTCAGTCCAGGTCTTTTGGAATTCAGACCCTTGACTCAGTTTCTGACTTCTCCTGTGATAATGTTTTCAGTCATATGACTTTTATTTTTTTAATTGCCTGTAAAGAACAAGCTTATTTCTGTAATACACCTGCTACTTGCTTGCTGTAGTCAGAGGTGTGAACTTTCTAAACTATGATTTGTTCTCTTAAAACATCTTGTAAGTCTGCACTGTCCACAAGAATCTGGTCTGTTTTAAAACTGCAGTCAAAGCCTTGTCCAGGCCTTGTCCAGCGTGGCCAGCAGGGAGGTTATTCTGCCTCTATACTTGGCACTGGTGAGACCGCACCTCGAATACTGTGTTCAGTTCTGGGCCCTTTGCCACAAGAAGAATGTTGAGGCTCTGGAGTGAGTCCAGAGAAGAGCAACAAAGCTGGTGAAGGGGCTGGAGAACAAGTCTTACGAAGAGTGGCTGAGGGAACTGGGCTTGTTTAGCCTGGAGAAGAGGAGGCTGAGGGGAGACCTTCATTGCTTTCTGTAACTACATGAAAAGAGGTTGTTGAGAGGAGGGAGCTGACCTCTTCTTCCAGGTGACAGGACAAGAGGGAATGGCCTCAAGCTTTGCCAGGGGACGTTCAGGCTGTACATCTGAAAAAAATTTTTCACGGAAAGGGTCATTGGACACTGGCAGAGGCTTCTTAGGGAGGTGGTTGATTCACCTTCCCTGGAGGTATTTAAGAGACTGATGGATGAGGTGCTGAGGGGCATGGTTTAGTGGTTGATAGGAAGGGTTGGACTCGATGATCCTGGAGGTCTTTTCCAATGTTGTGATTCTGTGATTCCTAACCTTACTGTCGAATAATTTCAAGTGTGGGTCAACTAAAACTCAAAGCTTGTAGCCATGTGAGTTTTGGTTTATACCTGTAATTCACATTCTGGGAGAAAGCAAGGCTGTGTTTTAGGGTAGGGAGTCTCTGCCTTTATATATATGTGAAAAAGGGTTGGCTTTTATATGGCATGCTGGAGACGTTGTTCTTGGATGAAAGTCTGTCTGGTGTCCTGAATATTTTGAAATACAAATGTTATGTTGAGAACTGAAGGATTGGGAGATGAAAATAAAAGGAACGGAAATAAAACTGTTGTTACTTCAGGCTTGACTTTGTTTATCTGTGAACTGTTCTGTGTGTGGAATGCTCATAGGATGGGTAAGCTGAAGAGAATTGCAGTATGGTAAATTTGAATTAGTTTTTCTCCTTTATTAAATGGGGTAGTTTTTTTTTTCTCCACTAAAAACTGAATGCTCTTAGTGGCAAAATATTAGAATGATTGGCAATGTTTAGTGCTTGTAGCCTAGGCCCATCCTTAGTTGAAGAGGGAGGTTTGTACATGTGAGGAATTATTCTAAAGCAGCTTTCTGTTGTCATTTCCTTCTACTACAGTGGTCTGTACCAGGTAACTCATGTATTCCAATCAAGGTGTAGTAAATGTTTAGGCTTTTTTTACTTTTGCTAGGAAGGTTGGATCTTAAGACATCGCTGGCTCTATTTGCATTTCAGTATTTATCAAATGCAGGTTTAATTATGGAAACTATGCCTGCTTTAAAGCAACTGCAGCCAAGGTGAATGCAGCCCTGTTTCTCTTCAGTCCCTTCCCAGCTGACAAGCGCAAAGAAATAATCTAGCAAATGTAAATATGTCTTAGTTCTTGATTTCCACACCCTCAAAAAGAAAAAAAGCCTTAAAAAACATAAACCATCACTTTCCCTCCCTAGAAGTTGTTGTGGAAAAATGCTACTGATGCAGCATACTGCATTATAGTGTTGCTGTACTGATCACTGGCTCCTGAAAGGTGAGCCTCGGCTCCAGCCTGCAAAAGGGAGAAGTAAAAGTTGATATTAGAACATGTGTTCCAGGTATAATCATGTTTCCATATTTTTAACTTGAGGCTAATAACAAATACTATTAATGTTTGTGATTTTCATACTTTATTGTGTCACTGCTTTCAGTTAAGTTGTATGTAAGAAACTTCTTGTCTGTATACGTTTGAGTAACAACCCTTGAAGTAGCTCTTGTCTAAGGCTGCTGCTGTACCACTGCCAAGAGAATTTGGTAAAGGTTACCTTAAGTATTAGAGGAAGGGGAAAAAAAAACTACCAACACAAAACCATGAAGTGCAAAATAACTGGTTATCTCTGCTTATAAACATACGGATCTGGCAAGTTGTCCTGCCACCTTAAGGCATCTGTTCCTTCAGCAGAACCAAGTGGTTGAGCTGTGTTTCTAGTGTGCTTTTTAAGTTACTGTGTTACTGTGTTTGAGTTATTGTGGGATGTGAATGGCTGATGTTTTCAGCAGGCAAGTGTTCAAACTGATGGTTCAGCTAAAGGATGATTTTGCCATAAGGGCTTTTTGTGTTTTGAACAAATTGCACAAATTGATTGCTTTTGTATACCTAAAGGGATATTGAAGCATATGGTGCATCAATAATTGAACTTGCCATGCAGCCTTATTTAGTTTATCAGTTTGCTCTGTGAATCACTTATGGTTACAGCTGTGACTAAAATTAGTCTTGATAAGGTTTTTTACAAAAGAAGAGAATGAGTTGAGAATACTGACTTTGGAGGAAAAAGGTATATGTTATTTTTGGGGTGTGTCGTGTTGCTATTGCCGTAAAATCACATCTCCAACTTCTGATGTATTTTAGGTGAAGACCAGTAATTGGACTTGACCAGATATTAACTCTGACGGGAATGAAAATCTGAAGGTTTTCATGAACCTACAACTATCTAAAGGAATTGATGAGCAGGGTAAGAATTCACTTGTGTTTCATAAACTATACTTTTGTGGATATTTAGCTACTGTAATACAGAATATGGCACTTCCTGCTATGGAAGTGGAAAGAGCAATGGAAATAATGAAGGGTAAAGACAGCAGTCAAATCCAGTCTGTCTTCATTCCAGCATAATGCAAAATATCATTGCTCTGAATACTTAAACCTGGGAAACGGTCATGACAGATATTGCTTTCCACAGTACAAATAATGGTGGCAAAACACTAAGTCTGAAGGAAAGAAGGTGATTTTTTTTGATGTCTGTTTATTTTGAAATGTAAGAATATGGTGAGGTGGCATGTTGGCTATGAAACCTGGGGAAACAGCATTTTTTAAACCGTTTTCTTGTAAGTTATGAGTATTACTGAGGAATAACTTCGGGGCGTTACTTTGGATTTTAAATATCCCAAAGTACATTTCATTTGAATGTGGAAAGCTTTCTTTTCTTTTCAGATGTTAGTTTTGCCTGATAATTTTTTAGAGTGTGGGAGAAAGCTCTGATTGGGAAGCTTGAACAGAGTGGGCTGAGAATAAGGAACCTCCCATGTCTTTTGAAGGTCTATTCTGCAGTGTATAGTTAAACCTTATCTAGTTTTTTTCTGTGTTACTTCTTTCTATAGTCTTTAAATTCATAGCTATAGGCAATTCGTTTCAAGTTTCTGGCCTTTTGATCCTATGGGCTCTGTTAATGGACTCAAAAGTAGAATGACTTTTTGAAAAATACCTTATAGGAATTTAAAAGGGTCTTGATGGACAAGAAGGTTCATCGTGTGGCAAAATTGACTAGGTACAGTGATTTTACAGTTTGAAGCTCTTCTGTTTCTACCAAGGAAAATATAATTCGTGCAATGCAGTGCTAACATGGAATTGGCGTAAATTTTATTTTTGAACATGATGAGTTTCTGTGCCTGATGTGATGGAACAGTGAGAAGTAATTTGCCTATGTGCAGTTGTATTTCTTTTCATATTTCCTAAAACAAGGACAGCTGAGGGAAGAGTTGAGGTAGTTTTAACACACGCTGCGGTGTTGGAGATAAGCTAACAACAGTTTAGGTCCTTTTTGCTCCTTGCAGATTGGCAAATTACTGAAAACGTTTTTCCTTAGTGCCTTCTTTTGAGGAGTACTTAAGGAGGCTCTGCAGTGCAATGCATTCAGTTATTTTTCCCTGAAATGGTTTGTACTTTGTCTGCAATTGCAGACTGGTTTTGGTAAGAAGGTATTCTGTGAATTTTCGAAACATCTTGGATAATTGCTACCTAAGCTGAGCTGTACAGAGATGTCTGTTGCATGCCAAATGGCCCTCTTTGGCTCACTGACATTCAGAAATCTAATGTGCTTAAGTGCAAGTGCTAGGGGCCAAGATTTCACTTGCTGTCCTTTACTGTTTTGATAGAGATGTCTTGCAAATTTTTGTTTCACAGCCTAGGAAAGGGACCTGCAATTTACTGTAGTATATTTAATTATGAACTAGGGTGCCTTGTGTCCTGTGGGTCTCCCTCCCAGGTACGTCACTGCTGCGCAAGTCATTGAGTCATTTTGCTGTTGTCTTTGCCCTCCTCCACCTCATATATGCTTGCACAATGGAGAAGGAAGTAGAGAGACAAGCAACTGCACCAAAAGATTTGCTCATCAAACCACAGCCCAAAAACAGTGTGGTATCTTCACGTGTTGCCTTCTGTGAAGACCAGCAAAGCTAGTAAATGTATTTTTAAAGAGCAACAAGTCAAGCTGGGAAAGGAAGTTGCTTGTCTGAAAAGTTACCAGCTTTCAGGTTTTATTTATAAAACAAAAAGAACATAGGTTGTAATAAATGCCACTTTGTGAATATAGTGCAGTTGCTGTTTCTTTCTGAGAGAATTCACAGCCACTGTTGTATAAAACCCCCAAAATGATAGGATAATTCTGCGATGAGCATGTTAATTTGGGCCTCTGGGTCATTTTGGATACAAACTGGGAAGAGACAATGTCTGTTTCTTTACACCATATGCAGCTTTTGGATGAGAATAATCTAGTTAGGTTTTAAGCTGTACTGTAAATTGATAGGTGACGGATTCCTTGGTTCTCTTCCCTTCTACTTCATCGGAGTGCGTCACTCCTTTCACGTCTGAGTGCAGTTCTGGGAGGTGGGAAGGGGAGCAACCTGCCTAAACAACATCAGTGATCTGAGGTATTTATGAATTATCTGTGTTCCTATAATGTAACTTAATGTTCTGCTTTTTTCGTCTCCTCTTTCAAATCTATATTACAATATCATGGGTGTTAACTGCCAGCTCTCTACGCATGGCAGTTTGCTTCTGTGAATGCATTCTAACAGGTGTGTTGTTTTTGTTTTCCTGGTGCTTATTTTGCAATTTAGTATGAACATAATACTTAACATCTATATTTCAGTCTAGTTTGAACAAGTTTAGCTCAAGTAGTGGCTGAGTTGCGGTTTTGATGGAATGATTGCTTGGCAGGCTTTGTCTGTAAACACTTTCATGCTTTCAGCACATAATATTTTGGGGCATCCATAACGCAATTGCATAATCTTAAATTATATGCCTTACAAATAGAGATGTTTATAAGGATTGAATACAAACCTTGAGCAGTCGAAAATTTAGTTCATGAAAAAGAATCTAACTTCTTGTCATTATACTGGGCTTTACTTTAAAAACTTCATTTTATGCATTGTTCAAGCTTATCTGAATCTTCTGATGATACAGGAATGTGTGGGATTTGTTTCATGTTTTATTTGGGCTCCTTAATGAAACGTGTTGTTCAGCTTTGGTTGCTCATCTGTAGTTTCAGGTGACTCATTTGTAACCCTTGTGACATTCCACCCCCTGCCCAGCCCCGGATGGTGGCTAGACTTTGATTTAATAAGAGAAAGTTCTAGTAGCATTCCGGAAATGCTGAATATCATGTGTGCTGAAAAATGAGACACCACCACTTCTTTTGGTAATCTGAGAGTGACTTAAATGCTTATCAGTCAAAACTGTTCTGCATGTATCTGTTTTGGGGAGTGTTAGGTGTAAGCCCTAAGCTTTTCAGCTTCCCTTTTTTTTCTTTTTAAATATGCGGGGAAAAACATAAGAAACAGTATTTACAAGCAGTTATTCACAGCATTCTAGCTTCAGGACGGCCATCACTGGAGATAACATACTTAAGTGTGTTACATTAAAAAATGCCTGACCTTCAATGGATTCACTTCTTGAATCAAACTACAATTCTGATGTTGACCTCTGGTCAGAATAATGGATTGTGGAGAAGAAAATTGCTCTTAGATTTCTTGTTAAACTCTGGTTACCTTACCAAGATTTCACCAGTCCTTTCATGCCGTGGATAACTACTTCCTGCATGTGTTCATAATTTTAGCAATGTATCTTTCTTTAATCCCTCCAAGGCCATAATTGTCTGTATTTCTTGTTTGTGTGGAAGCCACGCTGTATCTTTGGATTATTTGTCACTTTTTCTCTACTCCTTCCATTATCTTTTTAGAATAACGTGAGTAACAAACAGTACTCAAGAACCGTAGTAGTGATTTCTGTTTTGTTTTCCTTTCTAAAATATCCCAGTTCTTTTCACTTGCCTTTTGATTGTGTAACACATATTTTCAGACAATGAGTAGTGACTTCAAGACTTTCTGAAGGGTCAACAATGAATGTGAATCTTGTTAATATGTAGGTTCAGTCAAGGTTATTATTTCCCTTCCTCTTACGTTTATTGGCAATGTATTCCATCTCACATTTTATTTCACAGTTAGCCTGTCACTGTGCAAACCTTCTGTAGGTATCGGTAGTGACTTTCAGACAAGGGTTATTCTCACTAATTCTGACTGTCAAGTTTTTTAGCTTTGCAAAGTTTATAGAAGTTTCTGTATCTTTCAGTTTACTACATGTTTATGAGCATGGGTCAAAGTGAAGGTCATCGAGCAAGGTTATCAATGTGTCTTACTCTTCCCTTTTTTTCTCCTTTGGTCACCATTTTAAAAAGCTTATTGCCTTTGCTTATCTCCCAATTCATAGTTGTTGACTAGTTATAATTTTCAAGTAATTTGTTGCTCCTTCATCCTATGAGAATTTGGTTTCTTTAAGACCTATAAATAAGAAATCTTGCTGTTCTCCTTGTATATTTTTTAACTTTTCTTATCTTTTACATTGAATAGTTTTTGCATGCTCATTCTCTCCTTCTGCAGATCCTAAATGGTTGGACTTTTTTGTGGAAATTGGGGTGCTTTACTATATACCTTATTGTAAGGAAATGATGTTTTTCTTTGAACAGGCAGGTGAAGGAAGATGAATAATTAAGAGTATCTCTAGCAAAGCCAAAAGGCACACCTTATAGTTGTGTCAATGGCATGAGATAACCCTGAATGAGTTTTAACCTGTTGAGTTCTGCTGCCTTAAACCCAACCTGCTGCGCAGAAGAACTGGAAATATTTGAAAGACGTGTTCCTTGCCAGTTGTGAGGGAACTGCACCCTGACTTGCTACACTTATGAAGGTGCGTTTTTAATATGTTGTAAACAGTTCATCATGGTTGCTGTACAATAAGAAGGTGATTTAATGAAGGGTTTGATAGGACCGAGTGCTGTAAATCTCAGCTTTACTTAACAGGTTCTTTTGTTTGAACACTTCAAACTACTGAATAAAATGTGTGACCGCAGTTAAGTTTAACTGTGGGTGTAATACTGTGATACCACCAAGGTAGCTCTTTGTGCCTGTAAGCTGATTCGGGAGTGGGGAAGTCTCCCAGGGGGAGAAGCCTTCCCTGAACCTTCCTTCTTGTCCCCTTGCTGGCTGGGTAAATTAATAATGCTGGAAAAAAAATACACAGAGCAATATTTTAGACCTGTCATGTCCTAATAGCTGGCTGATGGTCAGAGCTGTGCTATGTAGAGAGGGGGCGATTATGGATGTCTTGAGAGCCACTACGATAATGTGGAATAGCTATTTGCACTAGATTTTCAGAATATCTGAGAGGCATCATGTTACATTTCAGGTAGCAACGGGAAGATGCTTAGAATACTTACATTCTATTTGCCTTTAGAAATATTTCTCTGGGACTTCTAGATAAAATGAAAAAGGAAATCTGTTGGCTGGGCTCTGGGATTGTAAAATGGCAGCTATAGTAATTGTGAAGTAGTACATAGAATCATAGAATCACTAGGTTGGAAAGGACTCACAGGATCATTGAGTCCAACCATTCCCATCAATCACTAAACCATGCCCCTTAGCACCTCCTCCACCCATGCCTTAAACACCTCCAGGGAAGGTGACTCAGCCATCTCCCTGGGCAGCCTGTTCCAGTGCCCAATGACCCTTTCAGTGAAATATTTTTTCCTGATGTCCAGCCTGAACCTCCCCTGGCAGAGTTTGACACCATTCCCTCTTGTCCTGACCCGTCACTTGGGAGAAGAGGTCAGCTCCCTCCTTTCCACAATCTCCTTTCAGGTAGTTGTAGAGAGCAATAAGGTCTCCCTTCAGCCTCCTCTTCTCGAGGCTAAACATGACTGAATTTGTTTCTGATAGTGTCTCAAGTGACATGTTAATTCCAGAATGATATTCAGAAAAATCACATAATCCCAATGTAATTAATGTTTCATGGATTATAATGTTCTATGTAAGTTCATGTTGCTTTTGAAAATTAATTGCAAGTACAGTTTGATGCTCTGTGATGCCCACTTATGAGATAAGTTTTCTTTTGTATTGCAGAGACAAATGACATGACTACAAGATAAACAAAGCAAATCCTCCAAAATTCCATGTTTTTATCCACAAAAAGAAAACATTCTTTTCTGACCTGTTCTTAGGCGTAAAGCCATGGGAATAACAAGGACGCTTACTGCTTCTATTATAGTTGTACCCAAAGACTGGTGGTTGGGGATTTTTTTTGTGGTCAGTGGCTACATTGCTTTCTACAAAGCATCTAGTCTTTTATTTCTAGGTGGTTTTATAGTTAGAAAATAGTGCCTGATGGAGAAAATGTGTGTTCTGTCAAAATGTGCTCCCAAACATAATTATTGCTTCAGTAATAGAATGAGATCTTTGTTATATAATAATGCTTCTTCCATTGTTCTATAGATTCTTTAACCAGTCTTGTCACTTGAAGTGAATTTTTATACCTGAAATAATTGTTGCAGATAGTCAGCAAGCATGCATTTTTATTTTTGAAGTTCTTTGCTTCTGTGAGGGGTCTGTCAAACTTTTTTTTGATGGCAGCTCGAGTACTGGAACACAAAATGGCAGTTTTCTTCAAAATGTGCCAGCTCATAGAACTCCTGTGAAATAACCAAATGTGATTCATTCTGAAGCAGGAAGAATATAGGAAACTGTCTAACTGGACACATTGTTCTTTGTGCTTGAATGCCTTCAGTTTACCCTTTTTTGATTACTTCTTGTCCTTTGCTATTGTTGTCATCATATACCCATGTAGATCCTGGAACTCTGCTGAAGTCCAGCAGATGGTAGTTCAGAAGAGTTGGTAGTTCCAGCGTCTTAAGAATCTGACTCAACTCTCATAGTAGTAGTAGTCTACTAGTAGTAGGTAGTCTGCAGGTAAATCTACCTACAGTACTTGAATATTTGAGTATATACCTTTTATTTTGAAACTGATGCTTTTAAGGTTCTTCTGTGTATTCTTGCAGACTTGTGAATAGGGAGGTGACATGTGAACTACAGGCTGGCTATGAAAGTGCTAACTGACTTTAAGGAACTGCTGTTAACTACTGTAAAGAAATGAAAATGACCTATGAACAGAATACTTCAGCCAGAAAGTTACTTGAAGGCAAAATGATCCCTTCAAATTACCTGGCTGCAATTATTTCTTGAAATAGAGCAGCTTTGGGTAATCTGGGACGAAACAAAATTTACGAAGTTACTCAAACTCCAGGAACAGCACATAAAGCCCTGCTATCATAGATGAATATTTTCTGTATTTTTGCATGCCCCCCTGGTTGTGAAGACTAGTACTGCTTTCTGCTAATTACTTCTCATTAAACATCGGGGCAGGAAGTAGAGTGATATGACTATGCTACATTAAAAATAATTAGAACCATGGTTGTATAGTGGTTACTCACAGATAAGAGAAAAAGGTATTTCTCTTTGTTTTAATTAGCTTAATGTAAGTAATTATATTTCCATTACACGTCTGCAGTCATCTGAGTTTTCAGAACAGAAGCTGGATTGTCTCAATATGCCGTGTTTGTATAATGGGCTATAATAAGGATTTTTATCTTATAAAACTACATATTATGTTTTAGGCTTGTAAGTTTCTGAGCTTAGGATGTTGAGGCTCTGGAGCGCGTCCACAGAAAGCAGTCCAGCAGTGAAGCTGGTGAAGGGGGATTGGAGAACAAGTCTTACGAGGAGTGGCTGAGAGAGCTGGGGTTGTTTAGCCTGGAGAAGAGGAGGCTGAGGGGAGACCTTATTGCTCTCTACAACTACCTGAAAGGAGGTTATAGAGAGGGAGGGAGCTGGCCTCTTCTTCCAGGTGACAGGACAAGAGGGAATGGCCTCAAGCTCTGCCAGGGGAGGTTCAGGCTGGAACAGAAAGGGTCATTGGGCAATGGCAGAGGCTGCCCAGGGAGGTGGTTGAGTCACCTTCCCTGGAGGTATTTAAGAGATGGGTGGATGAGGTGCTGAAGGGCATGGTTTAGTGATTAATAGGACTCCATGATCCTGGGGGTCTTTTCCAATCTAGTGATTCTGTGTGAAATTGGGAGGTTGGTAAAACAGAAAATAGTGTTTCTTCTTAAAGCGTTTTTTGAAGTAGTCCACTTGGGATTTTTATGTGTCTATAATCTTTTCATAAAACTTGAATCCTGCTAAGCATGCATGACTCATCTCCACTGATAATTAGCAACAGCTCTCTTGATATGTCAGGGTCTCATCTGTATATTATACTAAGACCTCTTGACTTCTTAAGAAAAGCTGCACTGTATTTTCATTTTACTTGACAGATTTCATTATCAGGTGGATTTAAAAGCCAGAGTTCATGGGCATGACCAGCTAATGTAGAGCGGAACTATTCTGACAAAGATTATTTCTTTCGTTACTTTTAGTATACTCGACAACAAATTACATTGATCAGTACTGTTAAGAATTCCAATTGTAGACTTATTTAATTTTTCAGACTTTGCATTTCTGTGGTAATTAATTTTTTTATTTTTAACTTTGAGATGTTTGTAACAGCCTACAAAATATTTTTCTTATTTCTGACATAGAATTTCTGAACACATCTTTTAATTTTGAGTATGCAAATAGTTGAATGACTTTTTTTATTAACATTTTACATGTGTAATGATTAATTTCTTAACATGTATTTTTCAGGTTATTTTGTTTTTGCCTTTTGTTATGAATGGTTTTCACCGCTCTTTAAGAAAACACAACTTAAACAGAAAGCTGATCTCAGTGTTACAACCTTTTAAATCCGCTTGTTGCCACAGTGTAATTGCATGCAAATATGCAGGTATTCACACAAGGAAGTTTTGAGTTAATGGGAACTCTACATGAATAATGAGAAGACTGTTTTCATGTGTCATACAGCTGTGGTGGCTGTGAACATATGCTTTGAGCTTTTATTTGTTGCCGTAGTTGATAATAACCTGCCTTCTCTTGTGGTGAGCATAGTCCTGTATTTTGCATGGTAGTATACTTACTTGGCAGTGTAGAGTAGGGGTAGAAGACCTTTTGGAGAGAAAAAGTTTGATCCTGGTTCAGTTAGTTGTAGGTGTTTAATCAGGAGATATCAATTTGAAACTGTGCAAAGTTCAGTTAAGAAATAGAATGTTTCTTGTTTCTACCAATTTCCAGAAAATGATATGAACAAGAAGTAGTGCAAAACAACATTAGAACTTGGTTTATCTGCTAAACATTATTCCATCGAGAGTAGCCTCTACATTATCATAACCATGTATATTATAAGTATACATTAATCATGTATTTTAGGTACATGTGTATACATATGTTGGAGTGCTTGCAGCCTTCATACTCTAGAATGAGTTGCTATATACTGTACAAATACAGGTAATTTACTCTCATGCCTGGTTAATGAGTCTGTTTCATCAAAGTAGTACGTTAAGCTTGCAACTGCATGGAGGTACTATGTTTCAGGGAGTCAGCTTTTGAGGAGCTGGGGAATAGAAGACTGTCTTTTACTGTGTTCTGTTTATTGTTTCTTTATACTACTAGTAATGGTCTTACCAGAATTTTGTTACTCTGTAAAAGATGAGCTGAGCTGAAAAACTTTTATCACTTACTATGCATTTCCAAGGGGGAAAAAATCATGCACAGCCCTCCAGTGCTGTTCTTTTAATCCTTTTTGTGAACCAGTTTGTCTTTCTGTTCAAGATACAATTCCTCGTCTGTTTCCAGTGTCAAAGGCTAGACAAAGAGCTTTGAAAGCAATAATTACTTAAAGGCATGCGAGAGAAATATCTTAAACTGGAATCTTCAGTCTGTTTTTGCTCATGCTCTTCATGAGTGGTTTTTGTATTTTCTGTGTTCTTTAATGGTTTTTTTCTGATTAAAATTCAAGTGTGGGGTGATAGAAACTGCAAGTTCCTTCTTTCGAGTTACAAGGCCTTTGAAGACTTTGATTATTCACTAGAGTATGAATTCTGGTGCTTGCATACATTTTGTTTACTTAACTTCCGTTTGGGGTAATATTTTACAGCCATCAGTCACTGCATAGCACAGAGCTGCCTTGTGAGGAGCATAGACTTCTTTGTAGCCTGCCAAGAAGTGTATGTGGGTTGGTGGCATGAATGCCATCCTTTGGATGAAATTTTGTGATGCCAGTATTAAGCCACAAAAAGTGGAAGCAACTGACAATACTGAGACTGTTGTTTTTAAAAGAATATTAAATAAGTTAGTCTTTCATTATAGAAATGCTGAAAAATAAAAACCAGTTGCTTAATGTTTCCTCATATTTGGAAACCTTTTCCAAAACATTTTGAAATTTGCAGGTGATTTATTAAAAAAAATAATTAAGCTTTCCAGTAATGTGCTAAGCAAGCAGGAAATTTTGAAAGTGAGTATTACCTGATTCTATTCAGTTCTTTGGCTGCTGTCTTTAAGTAGAATTCTAGTTATTAGGCACTTTGCAATTCAGTGTTTGGTTTGCTACCTCAGGAGGGAGTAATACTGAAGTCAGTGCATTCCTTAGCCCAAAGTTCTATGGTAGTTGTATAAGGCACTTAGTTTGTGAGTGCAAAAGATGGAGTGAAGGTCAAATCAAGTTATTTCATGTATGCAGTGGGATTTGACATGCCTGAGAATATAATGTTTTCATTAAAGGTCCCATTTCCTGCTGCATGCTTTTCATGTTCTGATTTCCCAAGTTGGAAATGCATTGTTCTGAAACCACGAGCAAAAAAAGTAATTCAGCTAAAATTTGGCAGAGTCCTAAAATTGAGTTTAAAACCTATATTGAACATGAGATTTGATCTTTGTGGTAGGTTACAGAACTGACTGATTCCAGACCACCTCTAAATGTGCACCGTGTTCAAAAGGCAACTCCCACAGTGCATGCAGTTGGATAAAATCGTGTGCAGTTTTGGTTTCAGCCAAAGGTGAATCAGGATCCCGTGTATGAGGTGAGGCTTTGTGCTGGAGGCAGCCTCAAATTGCACTGGTGCTAGATAATTTCTTTCCGTTGAAGCATTCTACTTGCAGTAGTACTAATAGATCTGCATATAGGCGGTGAATCAACTCGGCTCATAGATTTGTGAAGACTTTTTTTTCTTTTTTTGCTTCTTGGCCAGAATAGTAAAGTGATCCAGCTTGCTGCTTGCCACATACTAATGTGGACACAAGGGAGGATTGAGATTGTGTGGCTGAGACACAGCATCTTCTGTCAACCAGTGCAGTGTGGGATGGTCCTGATGCATTTGTGAAATTTTAGTATCTTCTATAACGCCATAAGCAGTAAATTATTTTGCATATCTTTTTAATATAATACAGTCCAGCTATATAAAAATGAAGCCTAGTTAGCTTTTGTTTCTGAAATCTTTCTAGAAAAGCTTCCAAATTCTGAATAGCTCTTTCCCTTCCTTCATTTTTCTTCTTTATAAAAAACGATCAGAACTATTTTCTGCCGTTTTGTTGCATCAACTTCCTTTCTGTATTTGATGATTATTTCCAAAAAGCAGAGATATGACAGGCTAGTGTATTTTTTGATTTAAAAACTACTGTAAGATAACACTATCGCTGTTAGGGCCTGTGCAACAAGAGTAAAAAGTTTGTTTTTAATTTTAAACTAGTGATAAGCACAGCATGTCATCACGAAAGATGTTAATGCTGATGACAGTGTATCTTTGAGGGAGTGTATTCAAGTAAAAGTTATGTAAAATATTTTTATCAAAAATCGTAATAACTTTTGAAACGCACACAATGTTTTCTGCATGTTTAATTATTTTTCTTCATATTCCTCTTTGATATTTTGTTTTGATTTGCTACGTCTCTGTAAAAGACTATTGTATTATGCCTTCACTAAACATTAAGTGTTGCTTTTTGTAAAATGCTTTGTGTAATTTGTTTGTTCCTTGGTTTCTGTATGGAAAGGATGTCCTCTATTTGTTTACATATGTGGATTGCCATACTTTCTTGTCATTTTTGCAAATGCCATTGCTTTTAATGTTTTTGTACTTTATCTTATGATAAAAAGATTTGATGATAGTGAGTTATTGGACTATTCATTATTACAGATGGTTTGAAATGAGAGCTAGACTAAAACTAGAAGTAAATGTGAAATTAGGAAGTATTTGAAATGAGTAGCATATTACCCTGGGGTAAGGGGTACTTAGAATGGATGTGCATTGGCTGTGAAAAGAAAGGCATAAAGCAGATGAAAAGTCACAACATAAGTATTGTTAGGAAGGGAGGCTATTGTGTAGGAGCCCTGTGTGACCAGGACAAGGAGGTGCAACAGTCATGTGGTAATATTAGATGTTCACCCTTCCTCTGTTCGGAGATGCTCATGTTCACAAACACTTCAGGTTTCCTTGGTTTCTCCTGTCATATTTTAACTGTGATTTGATTTATTACAAAAAAGTATTTCTAAACTCTGTTGGCATATTGTATCTTCAGCTACAATGCTAGCTATTTAATAGTGGCATGGACTGTTGCATAATAAATGTTGTAAAATTTATTATGTGCTTTTTTAAAAAGTTTTAATTTGTTCACCTTCTTTGTCGGATCACCATAAAGAAAAGGGTGTTGCCTTTTTAATTTTAAGTTAGTATCTGGTAAATTACTATTAGGCATGTGGTTCTTTTAAAGTATAAAACATTATAGAACAGTGAAAAGGAGTGTTTGTCTATACAAAGCTTTATTAGGGACTACTTTCTGTCTGTCTTGAGAAAATTTTATGAAGATGGGAGGGATGATGTGGTTTAAAGTGTTGAATACTTTCATTAGTGTTGCCCCACAATTCTTCATCTTATACCTTTGTGCAGGTGAGGAAGATGTCTACACATGTTGATGCATGCCATCACAGTATGACTTCTCAGATTCTCAGAGAGAAACACCATATTGAGACAGACCAAAGGTGTCTTTGAAAAAGGCCCTCTCCTTGTCCCACCACCAAATAGTCCCCTCTCCCCATCTTCTCAGTTTCAGCTGCAGGGATTGTGTGAATGCTGTCTGCCTAAGATAGGCTGGTTTGGCTCTTTGCCTACCCTGGCAGGCTCATTTTATCCTTAGTAAATTAGGTCTCGCTTGTATCATTTGTGGCAGCGTAATGTATGCAAGTGGTTTGGGTTATTCCTATCTCCAGCTAAACTGATCACTTGTAAAACAAGTTTGCATGGGACCTGGATTTGCAGGGTGAGATTTGGTTAAATTTCTCATCTCCTTTCCTGCCTTGAGTAGATCCTCCTTCAGATGCCTGCTTTGTAGGATACAGCATGACAACCAAGGTCACTTTTATTATATGCAGAGGTGACAATAGGATGTGTAAGGAAGACAGCAAGTGCCTTGTTTTCAAAATACAACCTTTGTCTTTTAGTGTATTCATGTTCAGGGGATGGATTTGATGTTCCCAGTTATTCATGTTAGGTAGTGTTAATTGATATTAGAATGCTTCACACAGTGGGTTGGGTTGGAAGGAGTCTTGAGAGGTCACAAATATTCATCAGTGTTGCTGAAATGGAGCCTGGGTTTGTTTGTTGTACAGGGATGCTTTCATTGTGGACTGCTTTCAAGGAAAGGAAGGGGCTGAAATATAAACTTTCTTTTCAAATGGAGCTAATGTTCACTTCCTACAAATCTTGACGTATGTTGCTGGGCTCGAGCTTGTTTTAGCCAGACTGGTTTTTACCACCACTGTTTTTCAGAGGTAACTAGAATGCTTTGTGTAGTACACCTCGTCCTAATACAAAGAAAACCCTGCAGCTTATTCCACGAATAGTTTCTCTGCAGGTAGGTCGGTCTGGTAAATAGTTTTAAAGTATGTATTTAAGTGTGTATAGTAAATATTTTTAGAGCTGCTTGACGGACATGGGAAGAACACCTAGGTGAGTGCTGGGCAGCGTAGCACTGAGGAATAGATACACAGGTTGTGGTTGGGACATGGCATTGTCTTGGATCAGGTCCCTGTCTGTGAGTTGTTTTTGTTTAGAAAGATGGAAAACTACTATTTCTTTTGTAAGACCTAACTAGATGTTTGTGAATAGCTTTGAGAAGCTTTTGATTAACGCCTGTATGTAATATGTGATTATATCACACAGAATAATAGAGGGTAGGAGGAGAAAAATTTGCAATGTGATTCTTGCAGCATTGTGAAAACTTAAGCCTTTGTTCTTTTTCAAATGCTGTCTTTATGTTTAATCATAGTTTCTTCTGCTGCTTCCCCCTAATCTTTAGCTCCTCCAAAACAATAACAAAATAAGAAGCTTATCTACCTTCTGGGAAAAGGAGGAAGAAAGTGTAGAGCATCTGTATATGGTTTTGGCTAGTTTGATTTTTATCTGATGTTGCCATGTTCTGCTTTTTCCAGCTGACAACTCAATCTATGACAACTTACTGCTTTTTTCTTCCTCAAGTCACCTCATCTTCCTTTTTTAAAGCACCAGTAACTGATGAAATTGTGTTTTTTTACAGGCTTTTCCAGTATCAGTTGCTTGACTTCATACAGCTGTAGAGCAACACTCTGCTCCTCCAAGCTTAAAATTTTTTCTGATCTTCCAGTACCATGGCAACCTCTTGGCTGGAGTTTCTTTAGTTGCTTTTGCCTTTTAACATGCACCCAGCTTTTTTTTGCAACAGAAAAGAAGTTCGCGAGCAGACTCATCTGAGGTGTCTCTGGCAGCTGTGGATGGTAGAACCCAGGCTGGGGTTTGGTAGGAAACTTCTTGGGAGTATGGTGGAAAGACCTGCTTGTGTGGTCCAGGGAAGGCCACTGCACAGCACAGCTTGCCAGCAGAACAGCAGCAGAGAAATGGAGATGGCTGTTCTGCAATCCAGCATGTGCTGCAAGGCAGTGAAGTTGATTTGTGCAAACTGAAATAGGAGCACTAGATGAAGTTCTTCTTGGAGAGCTTTTGTTTCTATTATTTATAATTTAAAAAAAAAAAGGAACTTAATAGGTGCAAGTAATATGCAGGAGTCAGAAGCCAGTGGGAGAAGTTAGAAACTTACCTATCAAGGTGTTGACTGTGGAATACTTCTCTGGGCAAGACTTCTGTGGGAGAAATAACATGTGGTTTGTCTGCTGACTGTAGGTGTGTAACAAGCATTTAATGTGCTAGCTTTTTTTTTTGACAGTAGTAATGCTGGAATATAATGAAGAACAGTAATAGAACCATCACTTTTATGGAAGTTTACCTGTTGGAGGTTTGTGATGAACAGGAGACTTTCCTTCTTCAGAATTTCGATCAGTGAAGTTTGAGAGAAAGAGAAGGAACAGGTTTCTTTGGCAGGAATACTAACTTATTCCTAAAAGATTTTGGTTTTAATATTTTTAAATCCTAAGTTGGTGCCACTGAACAATAAATGCTTCCTTTCTCCAAGTAGTTTGTCTGTATTTTTGAGAAACATACAGCAGTATTACTTTTAATACTGGACGTAAGTGATACGTTTGTAGTGAGTGAAGAAATGAATGAAGAAGTATATGAAGCTCTTAAAAAAAAAAAAAAACCAAAAAAACCAAAAACCAAAACCCAAACAACAACAACAAAAAACCCCACCAAAAATCAACAACAAAAAATAACAGGAAAAACTCAAACCCCTCCTCTTTCTTCCTTAGCACATGAGAATTTTCTTAGTGTGAAGGGATGTTAAATGTATTTTAGCTTCATTACTGTGGCATAATTTCACAGATTGTTTTGGGGGCTAATGGTAGAAATCATGTAATCTAAACATGTATTGCAGTTGAAGCAGAGGCCAGTAGGCAGTTGTAGATTGTATTTTGACCATGTGATTTAGTTCACAAAAATCTAAATTACAGGATTAAACTTCTGAACTTATATGAAAATGTTTCAATGACATGTTTTTTCTTGGTGAAAGATTTGGCTGTTATGTTGGAATTGTATGTATGGTGATGAACACTAATTTCCAACTCATATTTCAAGTCATTGTACAATTGTCAGTGGTGCTTAAGTTCAAAGTAGTGGCCAAGAGACAACTAGATGTTTATTGCTTACCATTTCATTAGGTTAGCTTTCTTTCTTCCTGACTCTTGCCAGTTTTTAAACTATAACAGTAATAAATTGTGTGAATATATTTTAATTTATCAGCTGTTGATTTACATTGTGATTCTTGGCTTCCTTGCTCAATGCTTTTTTCCTTTTCTAGGAAGCAAACAAAACCAGAGATACAGGGCTGTGATTTAAGTGTTGAGTTTTGTTGATTTATACATTCAATATTGCTTAAGTCTAGCTGATACTAGCGTAACAGAATGATTGTGTACCACACTAAAAACAAGAGTTGCAATTATTTTTGGATGTGTAAGTCCAGGTTAAGCTGAAATAAGACAATGAACAGAGAATACAATATCACATGAAAATCACTCAGAGTTTTAGAAATTTGAAGGTAAAATTTGTTTGTTTGTCACACTCAGAGTTGTGTTCGATGGCTTAATGTCCAAGTGGAGACTGGTGACAAGTGATTTTTCTCAGGGGTTGGTAGTGGGACTGGTGGTATTTAAGACCTGGACAGTGGGATTGAGGGCACTTGCAGTAAGTTTGCCGAGACACCAAACTGTGTGGTGCAGTTGACATGCTGGAGGGAAGGGTGCCATCCAGAGGGACCTTGATAGGCTTAAGAGGTGGGCCCGTGCCTAAAATCAAGTAGTTCAACAAGTCCAAGTGCTGCAAAGTCCTCCACCTGGGTTGGGGCAATCCCAAACACAAATACAGGCTGTGCTGAGAACATATTCAAAGTAGCCCTGAGGAGAAGGGCTTGGGGTGCTGCTGGGTGAGAAGTTCAACATGAGCCAGCAGTGTGTGCTTGTGGGCCAGAAAACCATCTGTATCCTGGGCAGCATCCAAAGAAGTGTGACCATCAGGTCACGGGAGGTGATTCTGCCCGTCTACTCTGCTCTCATGAGACCTCACCTTGAGTACTGCGCTCAGTTCTGGAATCCTCAGCAAAAGAAGGACATGGATTCATTAGAGCAAGTCCAGAGGAGGCCACAAAGCTGATCAGAGGACAGGAGCATCTCCCATACAAGGACAGTCTGAGAGAGTTGGGGTTGTCCAGCCTAGAGAAGGGAAGGCTCCTGGGAGACCTTATAGCAGCCTTCCAGTACATAAAGGGGGCTAGAGGAAAGCTGGGGAGGGCCTCTTGATCAAGGAGTGTGGTGATAGGATGAGAGGTAAGGGTTTTAAGCTTCAAGAGGGGAGATTTAGGTTAGATATTAGGAAGAAGTTTGTTGCTGTGATGAGGCACTGGAACAGGTTACCTAGAGAAGTTGAGGAAGCTCCATCCCTGGAGGTGTTCACGCCCAGGCTGGAAGAGGCTTTGAGCAACCTGGTCTAGTGGGAGGTGTCCCTGCCTATGGCAGGTGGGGTTGGAACTGGATGGGCTTTAAGGTCCCTCCCAACCCAAACCATTCTATGATTCTATGATTTGCTTTGAAATACTGTCACTTTTTTTCTTTTGTGAAGAAGTTACATAATTGACATATTTAATAAAAAGGTGGGAGAAAATGAACTCTGTGTGCATCAGCTACTTGATAAAAGGCCACCAACTTCAGTTCTGGGTATTAGTGATGTCTTGGGGCAGTGCTACATGGCCAGGAAACAAAGCTAGTGAGATGCACCAGGAGGTGTAATGTTTCCTATGTCATGGTGAAAAGTCATAAGATTTTAAAGCTGAATAATTTATACTGACAGGTATGCTTCCTTGTAAACTCAAGCAGTTTCATGGTCCAAAATTCAAGTATACTAAATAGACTTTTAAAAAATGATATTTGTTACATATTAACAGGGAAAGATTAACCTTCCCTTATGAGCAAAGTGGGTAGTATTGATGTTATTTTACTGTTCCAGTTTTCTTCACTGTTACAAACTTTCCGGGACTCACTTGGAAAATTCCTTACTATTTTATTCTGTTGTGTAGCCTTTTGCCATTTTTTTTTTAATTGAAGGGTAATATTAATGTTGTCATATATTAAAAAATTAATATTCTTCTATTAAATTTCACGCCCCAAGTGCTAGTCAGTTGAAGCTCCTATCAGAACGTAGCCTGAGATTTAGTGCAGTCTGGGAAGCATTGCGTTAGTGTCCTCTGAAACTAAGTAAGAAACTTTCTGATTTTATTAGACAACCTGTCACAGAAACCTGATTGAAGTATGGCTTGTGTAGTTTTAACTTTCTGCTTTGAAAACAATTTCTGGTATTTTTTTTTTTATGTATGTGCATTGTGTGTGTTGGTTCCCTTTTTGATGACGTTTTATGCCCTTTGTGGAGTCCATTAGGTCTTACTTGTAGGTGATATCAGAGAGGCCAATAGATATCTATTATTGTTAAGTGACAAACACCGTTGTGAAGGATTTTGAAAACCTCTCCATAACTACTTCTACAGAACCTAGTCTTTCCCCATTCTTCCTTTCTCATGACATTAGCCTGTGTCAGACTTGACCCTGTGCAGGTCAGCTAAGCCATTAGAGAGGTAATGCCGAAGGATGGGATGTGGAGAGGAAATAAATTGTCAGGTTATGGCTTGTGGCAATAGTGAACTGCTAGGTAATATGGCTTGAATTAATCTAACTTCATCCACTCAGATGGATGTGTGTATGTTTAACTGATGATGTTTCATTCAGATTGCTGTTTTTTAATGTCCTCTCCGAGACAGCATGGTAGAAACTGAGCACTTAAGGCACTGCTAGAGGAAGGAATCATGCTTCTCTGTCATGATGGGAGCTTGAAAACTCAGGGATCTGGTTTTATTTCCATTTGCCTCAGTTGTTACGGTTCACAAATACCTGAATAATGCTAAAACTTCTGAGTGTTTATATATAAATATGCTGTAATTTCAAGGAAATGTCACCTGCCTTCATGGCTCCAGCACCAGAAGAGTATTTTGCATAACTGAGATGGTGTGTGAAAACTATGCTGCAGCAGTAAGACCATTAAACTGTTTCACTAAGTACTTTGCCTGTTGTTTCATGCACTCTCACTTGGTCAAATGACTGCTAGATGGGCATTAGTTTTATGTCTGTCTTGCCAGTCTATATATATATGTATATGAAGTTCAAGGTATGGCTTTCTATAAGCGTAGGCTAATCTGTTGTTTTCCCACAGGGTGTCTTGTATTTCTGTAGTTAAGTGGAATTAAAAACAGTGTTTATGGGGATAAGCTAAAAACAATATAGAAATTAAATAGCTCTTTTTAAAGGTTATTTTCTGTTGCTTATCTTAAACTGTTGAAACACATAGGGGTTTTTCCCTAGCCTCTTAAAAATACCTTCTTCCACTTCTGTCAAAGGTTGTGTAAACAGTCCCAATGTGAAGTAAAAAGCCTGAAAAATAAATAGGACAGCTGCTACTTATCAGAAAAAAAGTGCTTTGTAGGTCTTGCATACATTTAAAAATTGGTTCACTGGGATTTTTCACCAATTAATTTTGTGAAATAATTTAGCCCTTGGGATAATTTTAGGGGGCTGTAAATACTCTAGAGTATGGAAGATGAAACAGCATTTTTCATGTGTTTGCAGGACTAATTCATTAAAAGTTCTCCTGACAGTTAATTTCTCATGTTGTAAATGGTGTTCATCATCAATATCTTGCCTTTCACAGCTACTCTGCTGCACCCTTTCTAGGGAAGAACCCACACCTGAGTTGGAATTATACAGTTAAATTGAGGAAACCATACTGAGAAATTGTGTACCAGTTGCTAGGATTTTGTTTTCTTTTTGCCTTTCTGAGAGAAAAATACAGTTTTGTTAATTGGCTGACCAATGAAAGAACAGCTTTTTTTTTTTTTTGACAAAAAGGCTCAAATTTTGAGTATTAATGGTTCAGTTAGAAGATAACAGATTAAAGGCGAGATATTTGTGTATAAAGAAAAACTTGGCAACATCTATTTTTCTAGGGAGTTTAAGAGATTAGTTTGTGGTGCTTCCCAACAGCAAAGCAGAATCATCTGAAGTTTTTCTGTATATCTTTTTCCCCTTCTTTTTATATATCTTTTCCCCCTTCTTTTTATATAAATGCAGGAATAGATGCTGTCATTTCAGGGGACTGGTGGATGTATTGCAGTCCTGCTGCGTCTTTTCTGGGGAAATATTAGCTTTGAAGAAGTTCACCTTCAGGCGGCATGAGGAGTTGCATGGCATTTGATCTCATGATAACTCTGGGCTGATTTTCCTGTCTCCTTTCCCCCAATTAACTTAAGATGTAGTGAGGAGACGTTAATGACCTGAATGTTCTGCCTGTTAGCAGCAATATTTGTCAGTATTTATGCAAGGGTCATCTGTGAAGGGAAGATAAGGTCGGCGACATTTGCTGGTATGGGACTTTGGCTGTGAGCTGGAGCTGCAGTGATGCTTAACAGCCAGGACAGAGGATGGCACTGTCCTGCATTGTGGTCTTTTTGGCCAGTTGGCTGCTTGAGGAGCCCCGGGTCAGCATGGTGAGGCAGCTCTCGGGGGTGCCTTAAGTTAGCCCCAGGTGACTGTCTTTGTAACACTGCCCCTGGTGTGGTTTGGTGTTTACTGTTTACTGTTGAAGCAACACTTCTGAACTGTTGCTACAAACTACTAAATTCATAGCCTCGAGCTTTTAAGCCCCCTCACCTTCAGCTGGCTTCCTTCACTGGGGGCAAGGTTTTTTTAAAGTCACTTCTAGAAATTGCTTTTGCCTGCTTGCATTGCTGTGCCTGCATCTGTCTTCTCTGGTTCAGATGTGTGTTACTGGGGAGACGATGAATTCCTGTGCTGTGAGTGCAACAGCTTAGACCAACTGAAATGTAGTGATTTGCATACTGTATAATTAAATGATAACTTTGCTGAATTTATGCAGATGAGACTGAAACAAGCAAACCAAACAAGGTGTTGCACAATAGAAAATTAATTTGTACATCCTTAACTGTGTGGCATCTTTTCCCTCTGGCAGAGAGAATGCAGTTTCAGTATTAATTGCCTAATGCTTACAGTATGACGAGTAGTTTAGGTAATTATCTCAGGAACTGGCTTTGTTTTTGCTGCACCTAATACACAGTAGATCCTATTTTGATTTAATTTTTTATGTATTGTGGTAATAGAAATATTATAATAGCGCTTTATTCTTGCTATGTGTGCTTTAAAATCAGAATCATAGGGAATTTTTATGCCCCTTGAGGAACATTTTGATACTCTCATTCCTGAAATCTCAAGTACTGTGCTTCACAATAAAATCAAACGCTGTGTTACACCCTGTTTTTCATATAGTTACCGTTCCGAAGCATGGTATTCATGTTCTTTAATTGCTATGTGACTATTTAGCTATAACTTCTGTGCCCTTTTTGGTGTAAACCTTGAAGGTGGTGGGATTTGTGTGAAAATGTGTATGTTATGGCATGTCAGAGCATTAGTTTACCGTCTGACTGGCTGGAGACAGACTGCCTTTAGACAGTCATGTGGCGTAACTTGTTATAATACATGAGATTTTGTAGCTCACCAGAACAGAGAATTGTGATGAACTATATTTATTCATGGACACATCTTTCTTCTAGTGTTTGCCATTGTGATTATATAATGCATTTATTGGGTTTCATCAACACATCAGGGGGAGTTGGGCACTTCATTGTGGCTGGATGGATTTGAGTAATAGCCAAGCCTCTCTCAGGGAGGGACCTGCAAGCTAAGCTGCTCAGAGTTGAAAGCAAATCATTCCTCTTATTTCCAAACTGACATCTGAAAAAAATAAGGTTAGCTGGCACTTAAGCCCTGTTTCGTAGGTTTGTAAAAATAGAATGAATGAAGGAAATCCCTTCCTGAACCAAGAGCTCCATGTAAAGGTTCTTCTCAAATAACATGTTATCCTTGGTCTTTTCTGTGCTTTAGTGGTCAGGATGAAAGTAGACATGGTGAATGAAATGACCATTTAATGTACTTTTTTTTTCTTATGGCCATGGGAACAGTAAAATCAATTCAACTTTTTTCAAATAAGGAGTTCACTGGTTTCACTAATTTATTTGAAATTAGAAAATAACAGTATATTTTTAAAAGGGGAACAGTCAAATTAATTTGGTGCTTGAAGAAGCAGCATAATATAAACATTTTTCCCATGAGCCTTCAGCATAACTACCTTTTAAATGTATACATGCCCAACATTCAGGCTACAAATGGCTATGCCATGGGAGGGAGAGAGATAATAATTGGACAAAGGAAATAGATAGATGAAATGCAAGGTGAAATTCTGTTCCTCATAGCTGGAAGCATCAATTACATATGGATTTTGTGCATTAGGGTGGCTGTGCCATTCTGAGGACCACTCATAGACTTTTCTCAAGCCTGGGAAGCCTAGTTCTCTGTCTATCTGTTGGGAAGTGACAGTAGAAATAAAAAGGCATGCTATGGGCTAATGTGCTGGGAAGCACAGATGGGGGAATGTTTTCTCTTCAGGCTGTCTCTGAAATCCGTCATGTAATTTCTTGCTTCCTAAACTGTTGTTACTCCTATATCTTAATGTTGGTTCTGCCTCTCTTCTGGTCTTACCTTCCTACTTGAAAGAACACCGTAGTTGTGCTCTTAAGATCCTCAGAGTGGATCCTCTTCAAAATCTTACATGGCTCCAGTTTCTGTGTTGGGTTTTTTTTTTTTTAGAGGTCGAGATACTTCTGCCTAACTTAAAAGCCTTGTGACTACATAACTCTTCTCTAGACTAGTCAGTTGCACTCTCTAGTGGAAAACGCATAGCTTTCTCGAGGCTTATTTTGCTTTTTACTTTTAGCAGGATATATCAGATATATCGACACATACTCGATAATCCTGATATATTGTAAAAGTAAAGCAAAATAAGTGAGAAAGTATGCGTCTTTCCATAGAGCGTGCAACTGCCTAGTTAGAGAAGAGTTATGCTAGTACAGGCTTTATTAATGTGGTGAGTGTTTATAAGTCTAGATCTGTCTTGGTTGATGAGCAACTCTGCTTGATTTTAAGTGTAAAACTCAAGATAGGGATATAGTTCTTGTGCAACAGTGCATAGATCTTCTCAGTAGTACTGAGAAGTTAAATTAAAATTTTAATTGCTTGGAGGAAACTTATACAAGCTGGAACATGGACAGTGTTTCTTCCTGTTGCTAGGAGTAGGAGAACAATCTGGTCAGCCCTCTTCTGCTCTAAGACTGTTTCAGTTTTGACAGCAACTAAACTCATCTGATCTAAGAGGAAGAGCAAGTATTGATGAAACAGCTTTTCCTTCTGGGATGGATTATTCCCATGCATTTGCAGTTTTAATGTAATTTTCTGTGGCTTAAAGCTGAAGCAAATTGTTGTAGTAAATATGACACATCAAGGTGAAATTTTATTCATAGTTGCATCTTGAATTAGTATTGTGGTTTGGTACTGAGGTGTACGTTAGGCATACAGCTTGAGTGCTTAAGTCGTGTTTCCAGAATTGCTTTGGTCAGGTTTTTTTCAGATGTTACAAAGTGTATGTTTCATCAGTAATGAAAAATTATAATACAGTGAATGTGGAGATGATTAATTAGGAATGGTTGCTTTTCTAATGAGTTATGATAGAAGTCAGAAGGCTGGAGCCTGAAAGTGAAGTCTTGGATCTAGACTTTGTTCTTGTCTGATCATCTCTTGTCCAACATTTTATATTAATTAAATCAGGTCAAATGTTGCTCTTGTCTTTCTGATGTATACTGGTGCTGTCTTAATGAAGAAAGTTTAAGCTAGGAAAATCCATTGATATGGTAAGACTCATAACTAACGATTATAGTGATAAGGTTAGGACTGTATTGGTTGTTGTAGTCCAGTTGGCAGTTAAAAGGGTTGACAATAGGAAACTAGTGGGTTATTAAGTGTCGTGATGTACGAGTTTACTAATAATTTGGCTACTATAAAGGAAGATTTCGGTTGTTAGAAGGATGTTTCTATTATGGACATTGAGAGTTGAGTATGTTTTAAGATGTTAATAGAGTAATGGTTTGAGGGAACCATGACAAGTCATGTAGTCCAGTGCATGAAGAAGTTAATCCAAGTTGCTCAGGGCTCTTTCCAGATAAATATAGACTATTTCCAAGGGTGGAGTTCCTAACGACTCTCTAGTAGCCTGTAGCAGTGTGTTAGGTATTCCCGCCTTGGGAATCTCTTACTGGGATGCAGGTTTGGAAGATCTTTGGATCCCCTATAATTGTGGAGAAAGCAGCCAGGGCTGAACTTCAGAGTTCATTGGTTTGCTCAGTTATGGGAGTGAAAGTCACAGCAGATACTTTATGTGCAGAGCAGAGACGGAAAGATGCAATGGAGAAGTGAAATAAGTATAATAATTGACTTCTGATTACCTGTGGAATGGCTTACCAAGGTTAAGGACTGCTTATGCTTTAGCACTCTTTCCACTTGATATGAATTTCGTTCTTTATGACTTCAGGTGGTTCTTGATTTTGGTAAGGCAAGGCATATTTATAGGAAAATGTAGAATGTGTGTATTGTTTTATTCAGCTACCTAATTTACTACTCCTCTATCCTTGTTTACTTTGATGCTTGACACCTGACTCTATCTAGAAACTTTCCTGGATGCTTGGCTTTCTCCTTATTAAAAGAGGTGGAGTAGCTGGTCAAAATTAAGACTGACTGTGTCAAAAATTATATGCTTAATTATTAACTAAATGTTTATTCAACTTTGTTGTGAGCACACTTATCTGTAAAGCATCATTGTCCTAATAACCGTGCTACTCCTTGCATGGTTGCTCCGAATGTTTGGTAATTTAGTAGCTGCAGGAGGGCACGAATGCCTACTGTTTAAAGTAATAAAAATTAAAAAGAAAATCTGTTTCTGTCTTGATTTAGTAGTAGTACGTTTTCCTTTACATAAAAATAAAAGTAGCTCTTAAGCAGTAGTATGTTTCTAAGTTTGTGCCCTGTGTTGGTGGTTGGGGCATGCTTGTACCTTGCCTGAGACCATGAATGTGGAAAACTACAGGGTTCTGACTGTGAACTCCCAGTAACTAGTTTTCTTGTGTTCCAGCAAAGTGCTCTGTTGAGACCAATTTCACTAGGATATGCTGCTTTCTTTGGGTTGTATTCAGTAGTTGAATGACTCGACTGGGTGTTCCTGTCCAGCTTGGATTGTCTCTTGGTTAAAGAAAAGGACTTGCAACAAATAATGGAATCCTTCTGTTACCTAATAATGGAATAATAATGGAATCCTTCCAATGCATGCAATTGTGTAATTTTTAGAATAATCAGGTTGATACCACCCCATCAAAAAGCCATTCTTAACCTTAGCCTAATTCCAAAACTCCCGTCTGAATCTTCAATTTATATTGCCATGCCTAGTGTTTAAACAGAAGCCCTTGTTCCTGTTACCTGTTACAACAGAGAGGGGAGCAGTGAAGACTGTCTAGCTTCCAGAGGTGTGTAAATGTGACTGTGTCAACTGCAACTGCCAAAAGATATTCAAATAGAGAGCAAGCTGTTAAACTGGAGAACAATATTTAATTTGGTAGTAAATTTTATGTCGGTATTTCTAGGGAGCTATTAACTAATGATATGAGGAAAAAGTTGTAGTCCAGGAAACGTGTGGGGCTCTGAAACCTTAAACTTAAGTAATAAGAAAGAACACATTCCCTCTGTGACCAGATGTGGGTGTTCAAGTCTAGTTTCAAACCTTCATTACAAGATGAACCTGTCTGTAACTGAGAAGGTTTAATCACACCTTCACATCATTTCTGGAGCCTGCCTCTTACAGGTGGCTAAGGCAAAGCTCTAAAGTTTTCTGTTTTACTCAAATATTACAAAAATTTCCATAATCCAGTTTTTATAGATTTGTGGATACTGTTAAGCTTTGCATTTCCATCTGCTTATCTGACTTTGGCAGTCAGAGATGCCTAAAAAAGTTCTGAAGAGTTTTTGCTTGTAATGAGATCTCTAAATGTCAGTTCATCATGTAATAGGTAAAATTATCTGTTTAATATGACATATCTTTTCGTAAAAATGGGATGTCTCATTTTTACATGACTCCTCAGATGGATACCTGCCCGCGTCTCCTTGCTGTGAGAGGTATTTTCTGTGATTTTCCAAATCTGGCAGTTCTCAATGTGATGATTCTTCCCTCTTTTCCGTGAGGTTATTACTGTCAAGGCTGCTTGCAGCCTTTCTTAATATCAGATATGCTATTGAAAAAAGAAACATATGATTTTCATTCTTTTTTCCCCTTAAGAAAATGTGCGTTAGTTCCAGGGTGATCCTAATCAGTTCTTGAGTTAAGTTGCACCTCAAAGTAAAGCTATTGCATCGGATTCCCCATTCTGGCAAAATTTCTTTGCAGGAAATATTCGGGAATCTTCAGGTTCTGAAGTGCAAATGAAAGCAATCGCAAATGAAAATTTTGGGGCTTTTTGTGAGGGGCTGCCCTGTGGTATCTTCATTACAGAGTGCCACTGTCTTTCACGGAAACATATCTTTGTACCCTTACATTTCAAATTTTTTTTTGGCTTGTTTTTGTTATGGATGGGCTGTCTGTATGTTTGGTCTGCAGATTGTGTGCTCAAGTTTGGTAGTGCCACTGAAATGCTCAGACATTTAAGCATGCACCGGGGTTGGGGGCTAGTTTTTTTGCACTAACTAGCTTGCTGTTTGAATTATTACAATCAGATTATATCGGCTTATTTCCATTATTTGTGTTTTTGTAGTTCAGTCACTGGAATTCTTGTGTAGGTACTGATTTAAGTATTTTGATGTAAAGGATATTAGAAGGACCACAGCAGTCATCTTTTAACACGTATTTAAATCTCCATTCTGAGAAAGGTCTGTTTCCTTTTAAAAAGGATAGTGAAATACAGGCACTTGATAAGTAGGCATGGGTTTATTTGTGGTCAAACAGTTATATTTATTTGTCTCCCTGACCCATTTGCTTTTTCTCGTGAACAGGAAGGGAATTTGAAATTCAGGACAGTCTCAAGGAACATGGTGATCTCAGTGACTCATCTGTTTACTCTAAAACATACTGTGAATAGGTTCTGTGCTAACTGCCAGGGTATGATTCTGATGAAATTCTGGCTATACCTGAATATACAAAAACAATTAACGTGATCTGTCTGAGTGTGCCTTGCATGTTCAACTTCTGGGACGTATCAGAGGGAAGCCCTCTCCCTCCCCCTGCCCACCCCCCCTTGCAGTTAGGAGCACTGATGCACCACTTCCTACAGCTCCATTGCTCCGAAATCTGAAGGTGAGGCAGGAAAAATGAAAATGGGAATCTCTGCCTCATTTCAGTCTAACCACAACAATTTTGCTCTCGAATTTCAGATCGGATCTCTGCCTCCTTTCAGTCCAACCACAATAATTTTGCTCTCAAATTTCAGGTCAGATCGGCAATCATAGGGAGTGTCAGGACTGATTGATGTAATGGACACACCCAGGGTGTATGCTGAGGGAGTATCAGGGGTTTATAATGCCTACTTACACTCTGTCATTAGTTTATCTTAGAATAGAAGAATATCTCCTAGTTCATCTATTTCTAACCTTAGCTGCCTAGACTGTAGGACTGAAAAGGTATTTTTTGTTGTCTTCTACAGATGCAAAATCTGGAATCAATTATCAGGAAAAAACAAACCAAACAAAAACCGATCCCAAACTTGGAGATATTAACTGCAGTGGCAGTTAGCTGAATCTTATTTATACAGGCCTGGGTGTAGCTGCCAGCTGGGAGGGAAGAGGGAGAGGTGCAGCTGTGTATACATGAGCCAGAGCAAATAGCTGCCTGATGATCCTAGCGGGCTGCATTAGCCCTTCTTATGCCACTGTACTGGACGTGTACTTCTCTGAGCATACAGCTGGGACCAATAGCAGCATGGCATCACTTGAAAATGAGCTCTTTATAGATAAATATAATCTTGAGAAGCATGTGAAAGTCATTTTCAAGCAATAAAGAATGCTGCTCATTTGGTCTGGTATAGCAAGTGGGTTTCTCAGTTCAGCCAGGAGAGATTTGGATGAGGAAGCACTGCTCTTGCACTGTTTCTGTTAACAGAAAAGAGCTCTTTTATGTTGGCAAAACAAGTTAGAAGGTTTTCAGACCTAGCATATGCTGGTTCTTAGACCAGGTGATATTTTCTTTGGACTGCACTGTAAATTTTTCATTTTTCAATTTGTTTACTTACTAACATTTTTTCCCCAAAACCTCATGCCTAGAAAGGAAAAACTAGGCAATAGGCTTGAGATGCTTTTTGTTTCAGTTTGTTTTTTTAATTAAAAAAAATAGGATTGGGACAGCATTTTCCACCAATGCTTTAAATGAAGTAGTAAAAATAATTTTTACTGTTAGTGTTTCAATTTTGGAGGCATATTATACTGAAAAAACAGCATCAAGTCAAAACAGACTTTGCATTCCTGCTCTGGGTTTAAGAAAACAGAATGTAAGAAAACACAGTTAGATTTTTATGCTCAATATTTCTTCTTATGGATGTTTCAAGTGGATTGATTGGTTTGAATCCTACTACAGAACACTTAGATTTCAGTAGATAAGTTGTGCAGTCTTTTCCTGCATACAGAATTGGGACATCCTGAGAACATTTTTTATGTATTATATAGAGCTCATTGGTAATGAGGAATGGGTGTTTGTGTATTCCACAATTGTGGTAATACAGAAAAAAACATGGTGCAGTTGCTGATGAGTTTCTTTTATTGCTTGCACGTTGCTGTTTAAGCATTACTGTTTCCCTGAAAAAGCTAATTTTGTGAGGGTGACTTTCTGTCCTGCAAATATACTTTTGGCTGCATCTCTGATGATTCTTCTTGTCGAGCTATCATCATAGTACAATGTAAGTAATGTTGGAAAAAAAATAGGAAAACTCACCGTGAGAGTGTCTGACTCTTTTTAGCTATAAAATAGCAACCATTTTTAATTTGAGAATAGGCAGAATTTCCTGACCAAACTACCCAAAAAGTTGTTCTTAATTCGTAATGTTCCTAATATCCTAATTATCCACAATTATCAATGACCCAAAGCAAAGATACTTTCCTTTGACCAAACAAGAAAAAAATGTTTTTAAAGTATTTTCCATTTTACATGGTTTAGCAGAAATTTTATTTTACCTTAACAGTCAGTGGCAAAGCTTTGCTGGAGTTACAAGCAAAGTGTACAGTACAGTGTAATGAGAATGACTGAATGAATATAGCAGAGGTGCTTCAGGCAATAGCTATGAACAGGTTTGCAAAATAAAACTTTATGTGTATTTTTTCAAGTCAGGTATACATAGTTTTGTTTATTGTTTATTGATTTACAGGTATTTTTTGGGAGGGGGTTGGGATGTTTTTCAGTTAATGTATACTTTCATGTTCAAACCCTAGTGTAATAATTTTATGGTCAACTTTAATTTTTGCTTAGAATGAGTGAGTCAACCAGTGTAATACAAGAAGATAATCAGATGAATATTGCAAGAACATCTATTTAGGATTAAGCACACCCACCCCCCACGGCCCCCTGCTCAACTTTTGAGATCGCGAAGTCACTTAAAGAGTTCTTTTTTTAATCTAAGAAAAAGTGTCTGCCTTAAAGATTATGTTAGTTCCTGAATATAACAACATAAGGACATGTATTAGTTTGTAAACAGTCCAGTCGGCTTCAGCAAAAATATTCCCAGAAGTAAAATTACTCATGAGCATAGCAGAGGTCTGTATTTTTTTTAATCGGAGTTTTATAATGTTTTTAAGTGGTAGTTTGCCAAGGGTTAAGTAATATTGTTATCAAAGGTGTCATAGATAGAAAATAACCTGAAATTTGTCTTGTTTCTGGGAGGCAGTTTGAGAACTGTGAACAGTGTTCTGTTATGGTTTTGAGATGTTAGTGGCACTATGAAGAGGAACTGGCAAGCCTTTTGGGGCCCTGGCTTCCCTTGTTGCAAAGCAAGGAAGTTATCTGTACCTGAAGCTTTTATTTAGTTTTAGTCTGGCATAAGCTGAGTGACCCGTTCTACCAGCCACAAAAGCCAAAAACCAGCAATAGCCTTTAATTTGCATTCACACACGAAGACTATGTAATTCTTGTTTGCTTCTTTCAGAAGTTCAGTGTGTTTCCTCCCGTGTCCCTTTCTCACGAGACCTGGAAATCTAACCCTTGAGAAAAGTCATGTGTTAAAGTGATGATTGTTTTTTGGGATGTACCTTTTATGAATACTTGCTTAAAAGCAGGAGCACTTATCTACAATTTAGTCTTCACACTTACGTAGCAAGTAGCTGTCTCAGTGTACTGCTTCACAACTTGCTCCAATTTATCCAGCTTTTGTTTTTCAGGCTTGTCCTCTTTTCTCTGAGTTCAAAGTACCTCTCAAGGTGATAGCATTTATCATGTTTTACCTTGGAGGGGAAGAAAGCTCAGACACCTTGTTTTAGATAATGTATTTGTATAAACATGGAAATGTACAAATTCTTCATCTCTAAACTGTAGCATTCCCCTTGAGACCGGACGGGAGTGTGAGGTTTGCAGAATTTTTTCTTTGCACTTCATGTCTTGTTATATGTATGTGTTTCCAAATTCCTGCTTGGCGTACAATGCCATTATTCCCACCAGTGGCTTGGTTGGTAATGGCAAGATCATCATGTGTTAGGCATAAAGCTTTAGAGGCATTGATATCTGTTATACAATTAGAAGTATTTCTGGTAACACAACCTCTGCCTTGCTACAGATGTGTAAAATGTTCAGTTCCTGTAGTCTCTCTGGACTGGAGTTCAAGCACTGCTTGTGAAGTCTACCAAATCCAGTATTTGCTGCGATGATTTTAGTATTTTGTTTTGGTTCAGGGGTTTTAGCAGCTTAGCTTGTGGGAGAAAAGACCACAATCACCAGCTACTCTGTCTTTTTGTTTGGATTTTTGAGGTTAGGAATATTATCTCTGTTTTATCAGCATGACAAAACCCCACATTTTGAATTGATGTGTTTTTTAGATTTCTTATTACAGGTTAGAATGACATGATCAATCTGATGCTAAAATAATCATGTGTGATTTAACTTTTTGTTGATATTTAGCCTTTTCCTTACTGTGACAGTAATGCTTGTATTAATGCGTATATTTGAGTGAAACTAACCGGATTTGGTTATCTAAAAAAAAAAAATTGGGGAAAAACCTCTACTTTTATTTATCAATTATTAATTTGGATGTGAGAAATAGAAAAATGTAGAAAGAAACTTGGTAAGTGGTGAACTGATAATTGACCAAACTGTAGTTTGAAAGGTGGTGAAAACAGCTTGGTTACTGTAAATGACTCAGGCAGCAGCGGCCATGTGGAATGCGGTAGAGTGCAAATAAGAGTGTGAAATGATAAGTGAAATGTCTGGGCCATCCGAAATGCAAATATCCACCAGTTCTGGGCTGACTTGTCAGCATTTTGTGCATGAATATCTTTAGATGTGGGTTTACAAATGTAAGCAAGAGGTATCTGAAAGAAAGGTTGTTCCAGAAGAGTGAAATTAGTACTCTTCCTACAGGATATACTGAACACTTAGTGTCCAGCAAGAACTGAGACAACAGCAGAGTTGCAGCTTCTGTCTCATGGTGAAGGCCAAGCATGCTTCTTATCAAAAGCATGTAACCAGAAGATTGTACACAGATCTCTTTGCCAAAGTTTAATTTGAGTTTACAGAATTCATCTGGTAGGATCTGTGCAGAGCACAAGATGATTACTCTTAAAACTCTGCATTTGTTGCCTTTAAAACAGAGCAAAAGCAAGTGTTGTTTTCATCATCAGGCATGGGATATGAAACATTTTGAAAAAAGGCGTTAAAAGTGTAAGCAACAAAATAGGGAAAAACTTAAAGATTTGGTTTATATATGCTATAGATTTTGCACCTAAAAGAAGCTTAGTTTTCTTGATACCTGTAACTTCCTGTCACAGTGATGAGACTTCCTAGTATTGCTAATACCCTGTTTCTACATAGCTCACTGCATCTTTACAAGTATTTAACATATGCCCTGAAGTGCCCCTTCTGTCTGAATGATGCATGTGTCCTGGAACCTCTGTTCTGGCCAGATCCGCTGGAATAAGGTGTGACGAGCACTTAACAGTCTAAGATTCTTTACTTGCATAGTGTTTGTGGTTTTGTGGTAAGTTTTTTGTTCTTCCGAAGCTCCTGTAATTCACTTAAGTAAGCCTGTTGTATTCTCTTTTGGTACACATGGCAGCCAAATTTCTTCAAATACATCTCTCAGTAATGGCTCTTGCTGATGTGAGCCCTCTAATGTACTGTGCTTACAGAATGTTTTTAAATGCTTGTTAAACTCAATCTTGTATTGCTAAAACTTTGAAATATGAAAACATTGGTTTTTTTCAGGTTTTTGTTTTGTTTCTTGGAACAGATTTCTGGTTCCCTGATAAGGTGCATCTGCTGCTTAGGTGGCCTTGCCTATCTTTGTTATTGCAGCAGCTGTGCTCTCAATTCTTTATACTATAAAGCTTAAAATTTACATTGTAAAGGTAAGTCACTCTTTAAAGATGTAACTTGCTGTCACTAACTACAGAGCTAGTGATGCCTTGTAAATACCAGAGTGGTGACATGATGTGACTTGTATGGTAACTTTCTTTTAACAGCAGCATGTCTTCACGTGACAGCCTGCAAGTCATTTACCTGTTTCATCTGTCTAATGCTGGTGAAATTGGTGATACCATACTATTCAGAAGCAAACTGCAATTCATTGACAGCATGTGAATTCTTTTTCCACCTTCCTTCTCCCCCAATACACTGTCAAGTCACTGCATACCATTATTAATTTATGGCCTCTTTAGGGCATAGTAGTCATTTGATAAGATCTGCTTTGGTCTGCAGGGAAATTACTGGTATTTCAATCAGCGAGAACTATACCTAGTGAGAAGTATACTAGTTATCCTTGCTAGGTCACAGACAATTAAAAATCCTTAATACCTTGATTTCTCTTGTTTTAAAAACATGAATTTGTTCCCTAGAGTAAAATGTTAGTTACAATTATAATGCCCTATAGAGGTGACAATTATGCTTATAATCCAGTTTGAATGTGGCTGAACATGTTGCTTATATCATTATTTCATGACTTTCTCTATATTGTATTTTTCTTTTTAGAAGTATGTTAAGTTTAGAAATTACTTAAAGTTGGGTTTTTTTACGTATATTAATATAATATATGCGAAAGTATTTTATAAGTTGATATTGGGGGTATTTTTAGGAGCTGAAATGTAGTTTAATGTCTTTTAAAGTGAAAGTCTTAGTAGACAATTTTGTGAGCAATCACTTTGTTCAATGAATAATAAGTTTTAGTTCACATACTATAGGACTTGGATCTACTGATTTAAATAAAAAAGTACATGGAGGAAAAAAAAATCAATTGCACTGCCTTAAATCTGAGAAATGCTAGCTTACCATTTTTAATTGGTACTGACACCACCTTCCTGAAGTTTTAACCAGCAGTGCCTGTATTAATTGTTTCATGAGGAGCAGCTGAGGGCCCTGGGGTTGTTTAGCCTGGAGAAGAGGAGGCTGAGGGGAGACCTTCTTGCTCTCCAGAACCACCTAAAAGGAGTTTGCAGAGAGGTGGGTATTGGTCTCTTCTCCCAGGTGAGAGGTGATGGGACGAGAGGGAATGGCCTCAAGCCGCATCAGGGGAGGTTTAGATCGGACATCAGGAAAAACTTCTTCATAGAAAGGCTTCTCAAGCCCTGGAACGACCACCAGGAAGGTGGTTGAGTCCCCATCCCTGGAGGGGTTTAAACGGTGGGGAAATAAGGTGCTTAGGGATATGATTTAGTACTGGACAGGCTTGGTTGTAGTTGATGATCTCAAAGGTCTTTTCCAACCTAGGGAGTCTGTGATTCTGTGACATAGATCTTATTCCTCTTGACTTGTGTGAGATGTACTTCTATTAGGCTCTGGTTTAATGACTGCGTGGGATGTACCTGATTGGGCTTTGGTGTACCTGGTGGTGTGATGGAAGAGGGTCTTGTTTGAAAACCCAAATCATATTTCCTGGTTGGTGTTTTGTTGGGCATTGACTCAGTTACTGCCAAAAACTATGGTCTTGTACTAACCTGCACTTTTCTGTGTAGCCTTTTACTAGAAGGGTGTTTTGGTAGCCTTTCTGCAAACTTGGCTGAAAACTGCTTTTTTGTTAGGCTAACCTGCCAGAGAAGACATTTCAGGTTCCCTTTGAGTTGGCTGTCTTGACATGGGTTACCATGTCACCAGATGGCTGTTTTGTAACAGCATGTAAAAGGGCTGAGAGAGCAGGAAAGACTAAGACTCCTGTTTTCTCCAGCTCCTGCTTGCTCCAGGCTGACATATGCATGGCATTACGCTCTAACAGTTTAACCATGAAGGGCGAAACTACGATTTTGTGTGCTGTTTGGATGTGCGTGTCCAACTGCTTTTTCTAGGCAAATCTGTGCTTTTGGGGAGTCGGGCAGTAGCACGCGGTGGGGAGTTGTTTGTTTTTCAAGTTGATCCCTTTGCAGAAGTAATTGGAGGACTAGCTGAAATCTTGTTAAAATGCAGTAGTGTTCACCAAACTGATTCCACAGTGGTGACTGCTACCTTGTGTGTGTGGATGTGTATGGTACTGGGCTGGGGGTGGCTGCTTGGGGGGCCTGAGGAAGCCTAATGTGCCCAACAAGAGTATCTGACACTCAACCTTGTGTACATTGATGATGCCTCTCTGAAATGGTGTAATTCTTGTTTCACAAAAGTGGGACAAGGAAGAATGCTTAAAGACTTCATTAAGGAAGTTATATGTGGAATATGGATTAGTCCTGGCCTGTAATGTTCAACAATGTCTTCTGTAACCCATGCAGATCCAGTATGCTATTATAGCTTTTGTTTCTCTGTGATTAGCTTAGTGACGTTTATGCAAGTCTGACTGTGACCTGGGCAATAAGTTTACTGAACTTTCATTTCCTTAAAGAGAAAAAGGATGTTTAATCAAAATTGCAATATGAAGATGACCAGGAATTCAGAATATTTCATTCTCAAGCTCATTGGGGACTGTTAATTCTAAGAGAGTTGTTGAGGTTTACTCTGAATTGAAGTAATGCCCAAATATGACAGGTTGAGTGAAAGCTGTCTTTTTTGAGGGTTTAGATCTAGATAGGTGAAGGAGGCAGCTTTGCAGATGTGAGTGCAGGAGCAGTGTTTTCCAAGTTGTCTAATGTTTTTATTAAGGCACCAGCCTCTTCAACCTATGAAGGTTGGTTGATAAACATCCTTTATTACTATAAACATCCTCTTGACCATCTGCCAACCAAGGCCTGAAAGGAAGGAGATTAAGGTGGGACCTTTTACTTGAGAGAGTGTTTTACGGCACATATTCCATTATGTATGGATTTTACTAAGAAAGAGATGGTTTATGAAATCAACTTAACAAAAATGCAGAAGCAAAAAAAAAAAAAAGCTCAAGTTCTGCATGTGCTATTTGTGCTGTGAATATAAACATGTTTAACTACCTTTGTTAGTATTTTCTTAAAGGCAAATGGTTTGAAAACCTTGTCCTTGTATTTGAGAAATACAACCTATACGTATAAACTTCTAAAAAGTCCACAAAAAAATCTGAAGCAAGAGAGGCTGTACACCACACAGCAGTTTCTTCAAGTAAGGGGTTTAGCATTTTGCTGTTGTCCCATTTCTTTCTCTTCCTTCTAGATATGGGCACAATTGTTGCCAAATTAGCGAATGTGAATCAGAATTCGAATAGGTGGAAAATAAAGTGTAAACACAACGCACACATGCTGATAGGCAATTTCTTAAGAGGAGAGTTCCTATAATATTTTCTCAGTAGCCAGATTTATTTGATGTTCATTATCACACAGCTAAATTGGTCTTCTGTTACACTGAGCATGTGTTGGGGTGCTCTTTTTCTTGGGGTGAACTGACTGTGAAAAGAGTTTACCTTGGTTTTGCTTAGAGGGTAAGGTCATCCCAGGGCGTCACAAGAGTCTCTGTTGCTGTCACTTGCTGCAAGGAAGAAGGGTTTCAGGACTTCTTGAATGGTGACATCACTCATCTGAAGGGTTTGGGTTTTTTTTTTGGTTTTTTTTTTTTTTTTTTGTTACCTCTAGTTGGAAGGGTTATTTTGTTCTGGTAATACTGACATTCTTTATTTACCCCTGTTTTCAATTACAGGTTTACAGCTGTTTCTTTTTCCGGAAATGAATCTTTCATATGGGCTCTTACTAGTTTTCTACTAGTTACCGTACACAGTTAATTAAGATTTGATTGGCAGCATATTAAGATTGATTTTCTGTAACTTGTATAACACAAAACTAACTGACATGCTTCAGTGAGAACAACCAGGAAAGCACCATGTCTGTGAGCACATGCTATCCTGATGGCGTTGTTTGGTAAAGGCAGTTTTCCTTGTACTGTGTTGATTTTCCTGTTCTCTCAGCAAAACTGTGTCTGCAGTCAGCTACCTTGTGCAGGGATCACAAAGAGCATTCATTTGGGTAAAAGCAAACCTCTCCCTCTGGAGAAGTGCGCTCAAGTAACAGTTGAGTGTTAGGGTGAGGTTTGTGATGGGAGAGGTTTTCATGTGTTGAGTTTACATATGAGGAAAGGAACCCTTACCAGTGTTTCACTGATACCTAACTATTTCAGAAAGCCGAGGAGATTTGAGGAATACTCATGATCAAGATATTTTGGGTTTGAAAACTACCCAGAACTGTAATTGAGGCCCTGCTGCAATATAAGAACAGAACAAGTGAGCAGCGTGATAGGACACTCCTCTTCTGGAGTAAACTCTTGTGTTATTATCGACAGCTTTTCTAGGGTGTCATACTAGCTATTTTGAATAAACCAGTCTATCTGGAGATAACATTAGTAAAATTTAGAAATGTGTTAAAAATCCGTGCATCTCTGGAGTGTTGTGTAAACATGATGGTTGCAATCCTGTGCTGAGTGTTTGTGTTGTATGGTTTCATCACTGTGAAACGGAGTGCTGTTTTCCCAACACGCTGGCTTTATGTGTATGTGGTTGTTAAGACCCTGGTGATGAGGAACTCCTTTTAGGGCATCGTCTAGCAAAGTGTATCATATCCTCTGAAATGTCATGAAAATGCATATCTTGGTATCTTGAAATAGTCCCTTGTCGAGAAAAGACCTTTCTATTTACAGAATCAAAACTAAAACTGCTGATTATTCTGTACCCAAATACTGAAATGATATATGGAATGATAGATCCCTTTATTCTGAATTTTAAATACCTTTTCATTTAACATGCCAATAATAAAATATTTTCCAAATATTTTAAATTTGGGAGCAAAAAGTTCTTGTATGCAGTTGCTGGATAACCCATTTGTGACGTTTATAAAAACTAGTTCAGAAGAGCAGTTTTACATATGAATTCTTGAGATTACTTGCCACAGGTCGGGAGAATATCCATTAACAGAGTGCACCAGTCAAGGATCATTTGATTTCTTTCCCATCTATGGGACATCAGGACTGCAGAAGCTCATCTTCAATTCTCCTTGCGTCAGTCAGGCTAAAAAAGGAAACTGTCGTGTGTGATAACTAAATCTGCTGCAGCTTTCTTAAATGTTTCTGCTGAATCTCTTGGAATAAGAGTCAAACTATATCCAAACCTAACTTTGGAGTGTATTGTCAGATTTGAAGCTTGCTTGTACCTGGTGAAATTACTATTTTGGATAAAATCCGGGTGTGCTTTTCATCAAACTTGATGAATAGTTGTTTGGGGTAAATAATAAAGCAAATCATAGAATGCCAGATTGGAAGGGACCTCAAGTATTACCTGGTCCGACCTTTTTAGGTGATATATAGTTTAAAGGAGATGGCCTAGCACCCTGTCAAGCTGAGCCTAAAAGTGTCCAGTGCAGAGCAACCCTGCAGTTCTCTGGGGTGAGATTATTCCTATGTTTAACTGTTCTCATGGTGAAAAACTTTCTTCTGGAATCTGATCAGCATTTCCCCGGGAGCAACTTATACCCATTACCCCTTGTCTTCTCCATGTGACTCTTTGTAAAAAGGGAGTCTCCATCCTCTTGGTGGACACCCTTTATGTACTGGTACGTTGTAATGAGGTCATCCCTAATCCTTTTCTCAAGACTAAACAAACCCAGCTCTCTCAGCCTTACTTAATATGGTGGGTTTCCTGGTCTTCTGATCATCTTAGTGGCCCTTCTCTGGACCCTCTTCAGCCTGTCCACGTCTTTCTTGCATAGTGGGGACCAAAACTGAACACAGTACTCCAGGTACAGCCTGACAAGCTCAGTGTAGGATAATGACTTTATCTTTGCTGGTAATGACCTTCTTGATGAACCTAAGCATCCTGTTGGCCTCTCTTGCTGCTGCAGCAGCATACCATTCACTCATGTTGAGCCTGTTGTTCACCAAGAGCCCCAGGTTCCTCTCCACAGAGCTTCTCTCCAGCCAGGTAGAAGCCAGTCCCAATGGGATGAGGTCGCCCCCCCCCAATCCTTGGAAACTCTGGGTGTGGAGGTGTGGCTGTGCCAGCCCTGGCATGAGCCCGTGCAGCCCCTAGAAGGGTGCATCATGTTTCTGGCCTTCCCCTGTTGCAGCTTAGCTGCTCCTTCATTACCCCTTCCACTTCCAGACGTGTGCAGCTTCAGGGTGGGTTGAAGCAAGGGATCAATCCTGCTGAAAGCCAACACTTCCAAAGAAGAGAGGAAGATTGTTGTCCCCCACCATCCGTATGCACCTGCTTTCTGATGGGTTTGGCTGGCCCTTTATGTCCTTAATAGGATGTTTCTGAAATCACCTGTCACTTAACAATATATCTGGGTTTTATTACAGGCAGAATTTTTAAAGTTGTGCTTCTGCCCCATGTCCCTGCTTTAGATTGTTTTAATTCCAAGTGATGCATTACTAATGTTTTCTTTTGCATGCTTTGCCTAATCCCATCGGAAACTAGCCATCATTTATTTGTAGTAATGACACTATCATGTTGTTATGAATGGGTAAAATAATTTAAAGCCTACCTCAGGGTCTTCATAGACACTGCTTGTGGAAGTTAAGGATTATATAATCCTATGTATTTTCAAATTTGATCTCCAAATATATCAGGAAAAAGAAATCTACTGTTGGTTAATTCAAATAGCCGCAATGCAGCTGAGCTGGTCTTCTTGGTGGAGTATTTTCCTGTTTGTGAAACAGTTTCAAACTTTGTGTGTTTTCGAGGCAGTGCATTTGGAAACTAATCTTGAAATTGAAAAAATGTCAAATAAAGCTTGCTGGGTTTCACTGTCTGCATGCAGGCAAGCTTTTTCAGATAGGAATAATGTTGATAGTCTTGGAATGATTACTTGTCAGTGCGCTTGTTCTTGTTTAAGAGAATGAACTTTTTTTTTTTAATTAAAGACTTTACCTATATCTGTGTATTCAAAGGAATCATGTCATGTGGAGTCCATAACTTCTGTCTAGCAGTGCTGATTGCTAGCTCTCCTGTTAATGTAGCTCACTGAGCTGTGCAGCATTTCAGTTGTCTAATAGGAATGGACAAATATTTTTATGAAAAATAAAAGGACAGTGTGTTAATTACTCTCCACCCCCACCCCCCAAGATTTATAGTCACTTTATTTTTATCTTCAGTTAGTGGAATGTAAACCTTTGCTGGTACGTTTACTTGAATGAATCACTGGAACAGGCCTTTTTTCAAGGCTTTTATTAGAAGAGTAGTCATGTTCTGCCCTAAAGGATATCGGGAAGCAGGTGAAGAATTGATTTGTTCCTGTTTATTCATGACTGATGGACAGTGACTCTAATGAACTAGAGCACAAGATGCCATTTGGATTGTGAAATTGCTGAAGACGTTCATTAGTAACGGCTACAGGTTTTGTGTATCTGTTACAAATTCTCCTTTTATATTTGATTTTTTTAGCCTGGCATAGGATTAGAGATTTTTCTGCTCTTTAATGGAAGTCTTTGGCGCGCAGTGTGTATTTGATTAAGCAATAGACCTGGCCAGTGGATGCTTCTCAGTGGTGGCTAAGAGCGCTTCTGCTGTAGTGGAGATGAGCTGCCAAGAGCACTGTGGCTGCCTTCTGGAGCAGTGCTGCTGCTGGCGGCAGAGTTGTGCTTCTGCCATGGAGTTTCAATTGCTTGGGAAAAAAAGTGCCAAATATTCATTACCAGCATTCCTAATTGCCAATGTTCTGCCCTTCCTCCTCTCTTTGTAGTTTTATGTTCTGGAACATCTGTAGGTTCTGCAACTTCCATAACTGCTGATTGTATTGACCTGTTGCTGCAGGTTTGCAGTCACTGACATTTGAACCTTTTCTTAAAACGTATCTTTTGGTAGAGTAAAAGTAAACTGTTAGCTGCATTTAAACAAATAAAACCCTCAACAAAACCTCTGTTATCACCTTTATACTATGGCATTATAATAGGTAGTTTCTTTTTTTGGTCTTGTACTTCTAGGTTGTGGATTTCTTAGCACTAATGAATACTTACTGAAGTTTGGAATCTGTTTGTGGCAACATGGAAATATTCTCCTAATTCATTAAGAACCTTGCCTTTTTGTTTCTTCATAATCTAATTCCCCTTATTAACAATTTTGTTATTTTCTTGCCTAGAATTGCATTTTCTTTAGAAACAAGGGTTTCTTGATGTTCCTATTTAAAATTGTGAATTGTTTGGTAGTGGATTTTTCCTTGTGTCCAAATGTGGTAGTTACAGAGTGGTTTAAGTGTGGTGTTTGTAGATAAGCAGGTATGCTCTGTTAGCTCCCCGGCCCTGCTGAAAATAATAAGAAAACCCTCCTGATTACCTTATCTCTGACTCCTAACTTGGGTTTAATCTTGTATCTTGTAATTATTTACCTTCTGACCTCAGTACTTCTAAAGATGTTGTATGTAGTGTCAGACTGTGTCATTATGGTATGTCTTATACAACATGCCATCCATCAATACATCAGGTACTTGCTTTTACAAAGACCATTTTTCTTAAGACTCTTTACTCTCTATCAAACCCACCCCAGAAATGAATTAAAAATATCAAAAGTAGTCTAACTGAAGTAGCCTAATTTCTCAGTGCTGCTTGTACTTAAAAAAAAAAAAAGTGGAAAAAACAGATTCAAAAATCACTTTATTTTTAATAAAAGAAGAAAAGGTGTGAACCGGATTCTTGCCTATACCTTGTGAGCCTGGGCACAAGTAGCTCAGTGATAGTGAGACCACCTTGAGAATAGTGTTTGAATAATTATGTGGCACATTTATGTGGACTGAGTAATTTTTGTGGCCTTGAGCTCAACAGTTGAAGCTGGGAATAGACTTTCATGAATCCTTAATAGTTAGCTATATTAATAGTCTGTGGATTCATGAGACACGTTCTTGCATTTCTCTCTAGGTTTGCACTTATTAAAAGCAATATGTTCAGTGTGTTCTGTAACTGTCTTCCTTTTCTTCCCATGGATGAATGAGCACCAAGTTCTCAAAATGTTACATCTCATTTTGTTACTGAAACTGCTGCAACTTTGGAATGGACCGGAATCAAGGCAGATTGCAATACTTGTCTGTTCAGATAAAAAAATCTAGTATTGACAGGTGTGCTACTGCTCATTGCTGGGCATGTAGTCGGACAGAAATGATATTAGCACTGAATTTTCTTTGTGTGTAGTTTTGCTAATATTTGTTGAAATGCAAAAGTAGCTGGTTCTGCAACTCAAACACTTTCTCATTTGAAAATGAATATAAAATCTAATTTGGTCTTCTTTCACCCTCCATCCTTGGAGGTCTATCAAATTACTGTCTGTTTTAGATTCAAGCTCTTCATGGAAATTAATCATTCTGACCCCTGTGAAGTAAATATTATTTTCATTAATGGGAAAATTGCAGAACAGACAAGTAGAATTGCTTGTTTGAATTATGCAGAGCTCTTAGACATGCGGTCAGATTGCTAGACTGGGCCTATTTTCAATAAATTTTTTACCAAATTTCTTCTATGTAAGCTGTAATAATACTGATGCTGTCTAAGCAGACAGAAAAATGCTTTATTGTTTCCTGAAGAGTTGCATGACCAGGAGGATAAGCTATATCTTGAAATGTGTATAAATGAGCTATCTGTTGAGAAGAGTGCAAAGTAGTTTGTAATTTTCCTGGGAAAGCAGTCAAAGTACCCATTTAAATTTTATCTTAACCTGGCAAAGAGTAGGAAGGTCTTTTCATGGCCGGAGAAACCCCTACTCTGATGGAAGTTGTCATTTGCTAAACGAGTAAAATGGAGATAGAGATGTAAGGTGTTCATGTTCTATGGAATAACAGGTTACTGGTTCCCATGATATACAAGTATTAAAGAGGCTTCTCCATTGAAGATGGAAGCCTTGGGTGTGGTAGAAAATATATTGAATTAATTTTATCTTTTTCAGTAGAATGGAAGTAGTGTTCCGCTTCATCACAAAAGTGTTGTGGGTGAATGTTTTCTTTTCCTTGAAGCAAGGCTTGTAACATAGGAAAGCAGAAGTTTGGTTACATATGCAAAAAATTTTCTAGCTAAAGAATTGGCTTTTTTATTATAGTTGAATTTTGAATTAGGGATAGAAGATATGATTTATGGGGTGTGAAACTTCTTGGAGATTACTAGGATTTTCAATTTGACAGGATTTCCAAGCCTTTGAAGACTGAATATATTCTGCTCGACAGAGTGGAATCTTTCACGTTCTCCTGGATATTCTAAAACTATAGTAATATAGTTGATGCCTCTTAATGAATTTTATGTGCAGTATACATCTATACAACTTTTATTGTGACTCTGCCTTCTGCAACAGGTGTATGGTGTACAATTCTGATGTGCTGTGGAGGGGGATGGGATGGAGACTTGAAGAAGTGGTGCTCACAGCACATATGCGGTTAACAGAAATCTGCGTTTGAATATTCTTGGCTTAAACACTTTTTTGTGGTAAAGCACAAAGTAGTGGAGTTTATGCATATGCATATTGTGAGAGATTGGGAAAACGTGATTTCATGCTTTGTGTGCTGACAGGTGTTAGTGCCTGTCAGTGGAAACCCATTGTAACAATGTGTGCAGCTGCAGTTTGGTAATGGTGCTTCATGGCTTTTACTTTGTTTACTGTTGGGCAGTTCTCTGCCTTTATTTTGGGCATCTTATTTCTGTATCTGGTGTACTGTTGTTACATTATGTGTATATTGGCTCATCAAAGTATTGATGAAAGCTTTGATATAAAGAGAAGTTATGGTCCTTTGCCATGGGTGCTAGAAGTTGGAAGGCTAACATTTCTAACTGCCAGTAGGTTCCTGGATGACCTTGAGCAACTCCTTTTCTTTCTCTTGCTTTGATTTCCCTTTCTTTGTATTTGGTTATATGATATTTACCTTACCTTCAAAGTACTTTGAGCCCTTAACAGTGGAACAGTGGAAAGCTTCTTAACAACGGCATATTCTCGTGGTGCTTCCTCTGTTTTCATGGACAAACAGCTTTAAAATTCCAAACACAGATTTTTCATTTCTTTTAACAGCAAATAGATGTAAATTACATATGAAAGAAGGAGACGGGCAAGAACAAAATGGAAAAGGAGTTGAGCAATTAAATTGTGAATTCACATTCTTTGCTGAATTTGCCCTTTGTGCTTGCTCTGCCAGTTTTTTCTGCTATAGATTATTAGTTCTTTGCTTGGCAGCAATAATAGGATGGGTCACTACTTCATGTAAGGGGATGAAAAAAATGTGGATTCTATTTGTTGTTGGTTTTCTCCATTAGTTGCTTTAAAGTATTTACTGTTGTCAGGAATAACTCCAAAGTTCACTTTTTCATGGTTGTGCTCTGGTTTCACTTGGTTAGTTCTGCAGTTACCAAAAGCATTAGCTCATAGATGAGAACAGTCAATAGTATCTTCTCGGTGGAGGTGTTTTACTTGTAGCATGTGCGGTTGTATTAAACGTAAACACGAAGCCATTTATATGCTATTAATCATATGCTGTGTGTCTAGAAAAACTGGCCTCTTCGTGAAAGCATGTAAGCTGTGGTGGTTGTGAATAATCAGGAAAGGCTATGGCTCACTGCAGTAAAATGATGTGAACATCAGAAGAAGCTTTTTCAGATGAAATTAGTTTGTTCTGTTACCTCTTTTGAAAAGTGTTAAGAATTACCGTAATTGACTCCTGTTGACAAGGCAGCAAAAGAGTTAATGAATTAAATGCTATGTTACTAATTCTGATTGTTACAGTATAATTATGATGTCAAAGGTATTTGAATTTGTTTACCCTTGATAAGAGTGAAAAAAAACCAACACACAATGAGAAGACAGACCCTCACCCAGCCTGTGCTCAGTTTCTCTTCCTTTAATATCTGGAAATGTCTTTTTCTATACTGCCATTTTAAAGAAAGGTATAAGATAGTAGAAAAGTTTCACTGGTTCAGCTTTATCCCTTGTTAGTTGCATCTCTCTGAGAAGTTCCTGAAGGTCTTAGTGTCTGATAAGCAAAAGTTAAATACTCTCTCTGATTGTTGATGTCGGCAGCAGCAGAGAATCCCGTGACAGACCTCTGTGCTCTTATAGAGTTATTCCTTTCCTATTAACCTTAGTCTGACTGCAGATCTTAGAGCCATGCAGTGAAAGGCAGCCTTCTGAAACACCTTGAGCCATTCTAGTCTCGCTGAGAAGAAATAAAACTTCATTTTACTTAGAGATGTTTATGGAAAGTACAGGAGATAAGAGTATTCTGGCAGTGACTTTTAAAGCAAAAATTCTTTAACTTGACAAGCTGAGTGTGAAATGGTATGCTTTATTAGGATGCAAACTCTATGCGATTCATTTGTTGTGTAATCGTTTAATAAGTTTTTGGTTTATTAGACTTTTACATGTATTAGTATGTAGAAAGGCTTTGTCAATGCGTCAAATAGCATTTCACTATTCACTAGAGTGAAAGGCAGAGTGGCTATAATTTCAAAGTTCAGTAGGAGTCTATATAACTTCTTTTATATTACTCCAGTTTTCCTAGAATAAGAGATTTCAATTCTTATTACATCCTATACAGATTTTTTTTTTTTTTTAATACTTGTTTCTACATAATTTTAATTATTTTCTTGCTTCTGCATTTTTTTGCCTTTTCATTGTTTCAGATCCTCTTTTCTTCTGAAGGTTTTACTGCTGCTGAGTTTTATATCTCACTTTTGGTACTTTACCCTTTCCTACCATGCTGACCCAGAAGAATCTGTGCCTCAGCGAGCTTCAGGAGTAACTGTTTTGTGGTTTAAAAGTAATAGATTTGGCTTGAGCTGAAATTCAGAGCTGTGTGAAAGCTTTGGTTTGGAAGTGGCCTTCTGACAGTACTGCTCGTTAAACTGTTCTTGGTTTTGGCAGTGAACTGTGGGTACAGGAGTTCAGTCAACTGCTAGGCACAGAGCTTTGAAAATACCAGTGTGGATGCTCAAGGGGATTAGGTTCTAAAGTCCTGTCTCCTTGTGATGGGGTTTGCAAAATAGGTTGCGTGCTGATGTCTAATGCCATGGGAGCAGCTTCATCTTTTCCCTGCAGTGCGTCATCCCGTGTTTGTTGAAATTCATGGGTGAGATTTGTCCTAGCTTTCTTCATCCCTCTGGTAGTAATTACTTTAATAATCGGCTAATGCATGTGTATTAAAAGCCTTTTGTTTTTATTATGAGGGGAATGACCGGTCTATTAAAAATATTTTCATAGCTTTGTGATGGGACGAGAACTCTCTAGGTAGACTTCTTTATTTAGAAATTACAATGTGTATAGGTAGTGCCTTCTTGAAAAAAACTGGGAAGGATATTTTCCATAGATGCTCATTTCTTCTTTGAAAGTTAATAGGACATTCTGAAAGGCCTGCTCAATGGATTGGAAGCTGTGTAGGCTAGGGAGGAAAATGAATTTAAGTGCCTGAGAAAGAAACACGTGGATTTCTTGTAGCTGTATATTCAGCGGTTTTGAATACAGTTAAATTCTACTGAGAACAAATGGTAGTTATTCTTAGTGTTTCTAGAGAGCATTCTCTTTCCTCTTCTGTTTTTGAGAAAGCTTTGGCTATAATTTCATTACTTCCTAATGTTATTAATTATATAAGGGTTCTAAAGCTTTGAACTGCTTTTCTGCAGGTGTCTTGCTGCTCCAAGAGACTAGCTTTTGCAGGATGCAGTAAAAAGTGGCAGATGCAGAAATCAGTAGGATAAATCTGCAAGGATTCCTCGTCTTGCTTGTAGTACTGCATATTGATATCTGAAACGTAGCAAACAATCCTTTGAATTCTACTCAAGTACCATTTTAGTTCTTCCAAAGGTGATGTTAAGAAAATATCCTTTTTCAGTAGAACCAAGTTCTTTCTTCCCTCCCCCTTTATATACGCCTACACCACTGTTTTTTCTGCTCTGCAAGTGTTTTTCTCACTCTCTCTGCTGTGTAAGCAGCCTTCCCAATCACAATTGAGCTTTGCAGGCAGTCTTTTACAAAAAAAACCAAACCACAAACAACCACAAGTTATCTTTACACAGCAGGTCTATAAATTCGCATGAAAGAAAATGGAGAGTTCTGAGTTAGAATTATGATGTTTCTTAGTAATGCTAGAAGAGGTAAGGAATTTTGCCTTAAAGGAAACAAGGAAAATTTTTCTTGACCAGAAGGCCATGACTTGCAGAAATTTTTTATTTACCTGTTGCCCAGAGTGCCAGCAGCAATCATGGGCAGGTAGGTTTTAAGCTTTTCATTTGCTTCCTTAGACTGCGTTATAATTGAAGTTTCCCACCCCAGTATTAGAATGTGATTCTGCTTGAAAGAGACCAGCTCAGTTTGTTTGCAGTATGGCAGTTCTTCCTGGAATATTACATTATTTTAAACATGATTTTAGTTCTCTCTGCATTTTAGGTATTGCTTTTGTTGCACTTGATTTTTTTTTTTAACTGCAGCTCTTTTCATGACGGTTGTCATTATTCGAAATGATCCAAATTTCTAAACTGATCTTGCAAGAAAATAAAACAACCCTGAAAGCAATTTTATTAATTGCTTAAGGGAGAATAGAAATAGTTACTTTATTGAGCTCTGTTAATGCTCTCTGGCACTTTATAAAGAATTTTGGTTGATGCTAATGTTCTTGATACCAAGTGTTCAAACATTTTTTGACTCTTTCCAGAAACACCTGCTGGGAGAATAGAAGTGGGTGACTTGAGAATTACTTGCTTATCAAGCTATCAAGTTTCAGAGATTGTTATAATAAAACAGGTGGCACTTTTGCCATCATTTTATGTGCAGCTTAAGCTGGCATTGCAAGTGAAAGCAACCATCCTTGTGTGCTTACCCCATCCTGTGCTTTTTCTGCCTCATGTCAACACAAGTGCTTATGTAGCTGTGCGGTGAACTACATTGGGGAAAACAATGTTGGAGAAATGATCTAGCTCTTCTCCAGTCTTCTTATTTAGGGTTGGATTTTAATCTGTCTCGTCTTGATATACTTCACCACATCTCCTCTAACATGTGAGCTTTGTGGGAGTAGAGGAAGTAAAAAATAATGCAGCGGTGCTATGTGCTTTGTCTCCAGCTTGTGCCTCTGCAGAGTTCTTGGGAATGCAACATAGATCTCCATGGTTACATCTGTTTGCCCAGTCTAATTTTAGAGGGATTCTGTCACCTACAAATGGAAACCATTTGCAGCAATAGACCGAGGCTAGATTTTAAGGCTAATGTTGAAACAATACAGATTTTTTTTACAGGATATGGTAAATAGGAAGGACCAATTCTGAAACTTTTGTCCCTGCTAGTCTTGAAGATTTCTTAGAGGACTGCATTTGGTAACACTTCTGCTCTCCCTTGCATGTGTGATAGGCTCTATGTGCTAGTGAGGAAAGAAGCAGGCACAGCACTGCTAAATGTCCATTTTCTTTCAGATGTAACCGAATGTTTAATCTCCAAATGCCAGAATGAGTTCTGAAAGAAAATAACTTGGTTCAGAGGAGCAATAATAAAAGAAAGGTTGGGATTGTTACAGTGATAAGCTTTTCATCCAGGCTTTCTGAGGTGGCTAAGTTTAGCTGCAAGACTTAGTAGATTTACAGTTTCATAAGTCTTCATTGTTGCTTCTGGCTTCCTACAAGCACAATTTCCATAATACCCTTTACCTTTTGAAATCCATTCATTTCCTATTCAGATGTTGTTCATACATATGGTGTTTCTGCTTCTAGGTTTCACTGTGATATGATTCATCTGAAGCTGGTTGTGACAGCCTCCGGGAGTTTTTGATAAAGCTGCACGTGCCTGCCTTCTCAGGAATTCTTTTCAGAGTGCGTGTCCCGCTTCCTGTACTGTCTCACAGTCACCCTTTGGAGTAGTGCTGGTTGCCACAAAATCAGTGTTGGCTTTGTGACTGCTGATAGCATGTGGTGGTTCATACAGTACAGAAGGGTCTCCAGCAAAACAGTTTACCGGGTAGGCTGGCTGCCACCAAGCGCCAGACTGTATCCCAGTCTGTCGCTGAATGCATCCTCTATCCATGAGAGCTTTTTTCAGGAGGGAGATGCATGGAGACTAGATGGCTACCCCCTCCATGCGTTCTACTAGGTATTTGTAGAAGCATTCATAAAAGCAGGTTGGACTCTATTCAGGCTGTGACAGAATGTCTGGTTTTGTCACATTTTCTAAAACACAGTAGTTCTTGTAGGTGGTTTCTTTTAATCTACTTGTGAAACTAAACTTGTGTTGTATGGAAGAAAGCGCGTATTATTCTGAATGTGCCTAATTTTTGGAAAAGACTGGCTTTTAGTACATCATCTGTCCACTCACAGAGAAATATAATATACTTTTAGGGAGTTTGTGAAAACATAAAAGGGATGCTGCAGTTCTGCCTGTGCAGCCTTGCCCTCTGGCTTGTGTCAGTTACAAGTCCTTTGCTGGTATGTAATGACCTGGTTCAAGAAGATGGATCAGGAAGGCTGGAAGATTGCAGTGTTTGGTTTTGGAGGGTGGGGTGGGTTAGGAAGGGTTGAAGAGCAGTGGTGTTGGTTTTACAAAGATGGGTACCAGTGGATTTGTTGTCAGAGGGATCAGTTTCCTGAATTAACATGTTGTGCAAGCCGTAGTTCTGCCTGAAGGGAGGGGACTAGACTTACTGAGGACCGCAGGGAGGAACAGCATTGAGATCTGAAGTTGGATCAGTTTAAGCTGATTTGCTACCAGGCAGTAAAAACACATCCCTGCTGCTGAACAGATTTCAATGCTCTTTTTATTAACAAATATAGAAAGCTGTATGTGTAGGGTATGCAAAAGAAATCCAGTCTGGAAATGGCAAGCAGTATAATAACTATTGCTACTAAAGAAAAAACCCTCTTTTGTAACTTGAGTTCATCAGTCTGTGGGACGTCTGAGGAAACAAGTAGGTTTCTTACTTGAGAGAGGCATCTGCCCTGTAGTTGTTGTTGTATTGAAAGTGTCAGTTTAAATTTGTTTTCCCAAAATACTGTGAGCAAAGCTGTGTCAGTAGAGGCCTGCTTAGCCTCTTGGGTTGGATTTGTAGCAACAAAACCTTTCCTTCAGAGGACATAGATGTTGGAAACAAACGTGTTTTTTCAGAAAAGCCCTTGGAGAAGGATGTTTTAATTATTTTACCTTTCCCTTGAATTATCTTGCTTTTTCACTTGGCACCATCTTTAGTGTTGATTTTTACGTGCAATCATTATTGTGGTTATCTTCTGTATGTAACCCTCAAAGTTACAGACAGAGGAGAAAATATTGTTTCCATCTCTTTCCCACCGCGCCATAATGAAGTTTGTTTTGATTTTGAAGTCTGTGGACCCAAGAGATACTTTTTGATCCTGAACACGTTGTAGTGGGGCATGGACAGTGAAAAAGTGAGTGATAGAGTAAAAGCAGTCTTTTAGCGAGTAACTTACTAGTGGGAAGTAACCAGATTTCCCCCTGCTAGTTTGGATTCCACAGCTTGTATGTTTTTTGTGGCTGTGGGTTTGTGGGTTTTGTTCTTTGTTTTCTGTTGTTGCGTTTTCTGTTGGTTTTTTTCATACACTTTGCATAAAGATTGTCTAAGTAATTAAACTGATTTTGCCAGTGATGGTGGCACAATGTTATGCCACTGAAATACTCATAGAAGGTGATAAGTTCCTTTTTATTACATACATGCAATTTTTGTTCACTAATGGAAATTGTTTTCCAGTGGATTTTTTTATGTTGTTAAATTCCCACTCATAAATCTATTTATACAATTTGTATTTGTTTCACTAGTAACAGTTGTGGTTGTTTATGAGCTCATAAGCTCATGATCCTATAGACCCACTTTTGTTTACTGAAATTCATGAACAAGTTTTACAGTTGGGTGCTAAACGCTTTAGTAAATCATATCCATGTTAGCAGATGGCTTTTTAGAAATTGTAACATGCTCCAATAAAACTGATTTTTGCTTGTTTCAAATACAGAATGTAACTTGATTTGTAGAGATATCTAGGTGCAAGACATTCAGCAGCATAAATTTGATTTTGTTACATTCCCCCATTTTCCTGTTAATATTAACAAAAGAAAACTAGTAACTTCTGTGAACAACTTCACCTGAGACTTCTTATTTCTCCTTGACCTGCACTGAAAGAGGAGGACCTGGTGGGAGGAAGAGGAAGGGATGGTCACTGTGCCTGATTGGCTGATGTTGACCTTGGATTTTATTTTGTAGGATAGCATTTAAAGCTGCTGGTTTTATCTGTACTGTTCTTCTTGTGTTGACACGTTGAAGCGTTGGGGCTTTATTTGTCACTGGTAATAAGGCCTGGCTGAGTGAGGTGTGATTGGGGTAGGAGAGGTCTTGCCTCAGTGATCCTTGATCTTTCACAGGGACATCTTTATAATACATAATGCTGTGTGCCCTGTGATGGGCGACAGCTGTATGGGTCTGAATGGCCATGAGATGTACAGAGTTGTTTCTTTCGTACATGTCACAGTTTAGCCTCGTCCTGGCTAATTTTGGCAGCTAAAACTGTGCAGTTGGGCTCTCAACTTTCTTTCTGCCCTGCCCAGGGAAAGGAAAATAAGAGGAAAAAGAGTTGCAGATTGGAAACTAAAACTACAGCTTTACTGGAATGATGATGGTAATAATGAAGTTGATAATAAAGTAATGAAATACATACAAACGTAAGAGATTGCCTCCTGACCCCACCCCTCTGACTATACATCACCACAAATACTGTAGAGCAGACATGAGGGAATGGGTCTGCAGATAGGAGGGAGTTGAGCTCAGGAACTGGATTTTGGGAGCACACGGATCTGGGATCAGGAGCAACCAGACAGACAAGGTCCTCACTGGACATCAGCCATCACAGAAAAGGAATGAAGCCCTCATGGTCTCTCAGTTTTATACCAAGTATGATGTATATGGGATGGAGTACTCTGTTGGTCAGTTTGGGGTCACCTGTCCTGTCTTCCCCTCCTTGAAAGGTCTGTCTTTTTTCCACCAGCATGAGGATGGCCTTGGTTACTATAGGGATAAGCGTAAGCACTGGCCTTTCTGCATACCAATACTCTGTGTTATTGCTTCCAGGGAGAACAGTGAAAAACAGGTAGATTGCTTTTAGAAAACAAAGTTATTTAGAGTGACTGAGTTAAGAGTCAGAAAACTGACTTTTAATTTAGCTCAAACCTCGACTACATGTTTTGTAGGTTTTCATTTTTTTTTAAATTTTCCCCAAGGACCGCGTAGGTCTGTACTTAAAGCTGTTTGCCTAAGAAGTCTGAAGAAAGTTAGTAAAAAAACCCTGGAATTAGTGCTTAGTCTTGGCCTCCTTAGATGTTGCTTGAGGAGTGCATGTAGGTATCTTGTATGAATACGTGTACCTGTGCATGTATGCAGATGAGACACAAAGGAAATAGGGGTATTAGATGCATGTGCATTCCTAAGCTAGCAACTGCCATCAGTAATGTTTTTGTACAATGGTATTGCAGTAGTAACTACAGTTACTACCTTTAAATGGAAAGGAAATAGAAAGTGCTTAATATATTTTTACCTTCTGTTACGTTTAAGAATAGCATGGTGAATTACGAGGAGTTGACATAGTGTTTGGGAGATTATTTAATGTACTGTAGAACTGGAGAGTTGCAGTTGGACCCTTCAACAAAACTGGATAGTGTTCTTAATAGATAAATATTTCCATTGTAATGGAAATGGGTGTTCATGAGAAGAATCTCACCTTTTTTTTTGTTGTTGTGTATGAGACTGAAAGAATTTATTTAAAAGACGGGTAGATGAGGTACTCAGGGACATGATTTAGAGGTAGATAGGAATGGTTGGACTCAATGATCCCAGAGGTCTTTTCCAACCTGGTGATTCTATGATTCTGTGGATTACATACTTAGAAAATAAGCATATATGAGTGAACGGCAGGAGAAAAGTCTGGTTCCCATTTTGGCTACTCATAAATTGGCATGGGTTTTATACTTTGATCTCTGTTTTCTTAGTCTGGAATGACTGAAAACTTACTGGTATGGATTGTAAAGATCTACTGCAGGCGAAGAATGAGGGTAAGCATGCTATGTCTGCAAACTTCCCAGTTTCAGAATGCTTAGGCACACCCAAGTTAGCTTTAATCTAGCTAGCCTAGATTAAAAAAAAGATTGCAAGGATTTAACAGCATGGATTTTCGCATAGCCTGTTTGAGGCTTTCAGAGAGGCTGTGTGCTTAATCACCGTGATCCTCTACCCTGGAAATTGAGTGGGTTTTGTAAAACTCGTATTATTGAGTTCTGTAGCTTGCATAAATGTGGAAAGCTGTTCTAGGTTAAATACATATTTTATTCTGTGTATGAATTTTTCATAGTTACACTACATACTGCATTTAAAATATGTAAAACTTCGAACTAGTAACTATATACTTCATTCTGTGTGTGATTGCAAATGTATACTGATTAAGTGGGATGCTTTCTGTAGTTGATCCAGCTCTATTAACATTTGGTGGGACTGGATGTTGAAGAATGAGTGACCCTGGTGTTTTGAGATTCTGCATGGCTCAGCTTGCATATTACTGAAGTACAGCGTGCTGTGCTTCTTGAACTTCAATAGCAACAGATATCTGCAGTGAAAATATTTTGCATTTTTGCAAGAGAATAATAAGAATCAGCAATTAAATCTGAGACCCAGAAAAGAAGTGGAATCTATGAAGCAAGAAAAAAAAATCAGTTCATTGACAAAAATAAAAAAAAAACAACAAAAACCAACCAACCAAAAAAAACCAAACCAAAAAAATCAAACCACAAAGAAACTCAACAAAAACGACCCCATCCTCAAAAAAGCCCACCCCCACCCCACAAAAGAAGAAAAAAAGAAAAACCCAACAGAAAGGACCACAGAGTAGTATAATTGGAATTGGGGTCTATGAACTTCATTCCTGTGCTGCCCTTGACGGTTAATGTTATTTCTCTGCTTTGTTTTTTACCTGTAGAGGGAAAATGCTTCATTTGTGAAGTGTTTTGAGAACATATTCAACTGCTAATACTAAAACTGCAATGACTATTGGGTTTCCTAAATTTATGCCTTGGAACATATACGCAAAAGTGAAGTAGAATTTTTCTGGAAAGCATCCAGTTTCAACGAAAACTTTTCTGGAAATCTGGCAATGAGCAATTCTTAAATGGTTCCATCTATCTGAAAACAGAAGCGGCCTTATTTGTAGCCTGAATTTGTTCAGGTGTAGTGTCCAGTCACTGGTGGTTCTTTTACATCTCTACTTGATGAGAGATCAAATTCCTCCCTCCTCTTCCTACAGGCTTTTCCATTTCTTTCTTCCAGCTTTTCAGCATCCTTCTTGAACTGTAAAATGAAGATCTAATTGCAGCTTCTCTGTGCCAGAGTAATAGAGCTAATCTGCTTGTTTAAAATTAGTGGATTGTGTAAGATTAGCCACAACTAAGCGTTGTGAGTTTTCTATGATGTACACAGCTTCAAGGAAGCTAACGAATAAATTGGAGTAAAGCACAAAGCTGTCACTTGTGAAGATCAGAGTTCACAATTTCCACTTGAGATCAGAGAAGACCAGCTTGCTTTTCAGTCTAATTGTATTCACCGCTTATGTATAATGCAAGACCACAAGTTAACTCTGCTTCATTTGATGAAAGATAAAGATCAATGTCTACTAGGCAGTATGATGCTAGCTTTACATTTCTCATCAGAATGAGGCATTAGTCATGCCTTTTTATGTATATAATGTAGCATGCGTGTTTATACACATCATAATGTGAATGGTGTTATATAGCTTTTGCATTAGTAGTAATACATTTCATGAATAGTGCTTCCTGTAAATCTTGATTAGTACAGTTTTTTTAGCGTGTTGGTCTCTTCAGTCCTATCTTGTATATTTTAGATGAATTTGTTATCAGTCACTACTTAATTCCATTATTTCCATATAAGAAGACTTGGTACTAATATACAATTTTTCAGTACATTGAAGCTGTGCTATTTATTGACCTTTAAACAACTAATATTTCATTTCATTGAGTCTTTTTAAACTTATATAATTTATCGTAATTTTAAAAAGAAGCTGATAATTTGTGGAAGCTGCAGACACTGTTTGAACTCATCAGGGTGGTTAAAAACTCAGCTTTGCCTTTATGTATGTTGTTTTTACAGAAGTAAGCTGAACGTCTTTATGTGCGTTTGAGCTGCAAGCTCATCCACACCTGTACAACTCCAATAGGAAGTGAAAGGGGAAAGAGCAAGATTTCTCATTAAGTTTCTACATCTATGTATATTAGAAAATATACAAGAGAAGAATTTTCTCTGAACTGTGAAGTCCAGGGCAGTACAGACTTTCAAAGCTGAGAAATTGTTTGGGTAGAATTAGATTGGGGTGTAGCGTGGTGGCTTTTTATTTTGTTGCTATTGAATAGTTTGTCTGTGTGCAGACCTTCCCAGACTGTGTGAGGATGGTCCTCTCCTTCATGCGCATTAGTGTCCTCTTTGTTTGTGAGACTGAGTGCCTGGATGTGTTGACCACTCTGGGCTGTGTCACTCTGTATGCATGGAAGATAAAGGCAGGAAGCGTGCTTCATCTGCTTGGGCCAACCCTTCTCCTTGGGCAGCAATGATACAAAAAATGCTGGAGAAGACAGCACCTTATTTTTTATCTTCCTTGCCTTTTTTTTTTTTTTCCTTTACCAGTCTTGTCAGTATTGGCATAGTGTGGCTCCTTAAGAATTTGATTACTTTGTGTGACAGTCATGCCTTAGGGGAAGAGCCACTGCTGTTCTTGCTTCCTCAGGCTGTTGTGCTATTGGTACTGTATTTGTGAAGCCCATAGCACAGAGGTGCTCTAAGTGTGTTCGTGTGTGTGGCAATATAGATACGATTTTTCAGTATATGAGGAAGCAACGAATAATCATTGCTTAAATTCCGATTTAAGTTTAATATTATTTTTTCTTTATCTTCATTCTTTTATTTTTTATCCTGCTTTTTCCTTTATTTTCTGTACTGCTATTAGGCATTTTTCTTCAGCATAACTTTGCAGAGGCTGACTGAGTTGAATGGTTGAAGTTGCGAATCAGCATACCCTTCCTTCTTCGAAGAAGGCTGCATTAGTCTCTCTGAAAAGAAGCGGCTGTTGGGAAGGAGGCTGTTTGGAAAAAAATGAGCTGCAAAGTGACTGTGGCCTGTGCACCTTCTTGGCTGCAGTTACTTTAGAATCAGAAATTTATAGCATTCTTTTTACATGTGTGTCTATGAGGGATTGAAGGTGCACAATTGTATTCCTTTTGAATTTTTCTCCTCGCATCTGTCCTTGACTATGAAAGGGAAGCAGGGGTTGATGTGATAAGACTGAAAATTTGAGAGAGAAGAGTTGAAGGAGGACACATACAAAGAAATAGCAAATTGTGTTGAAGATGCAGAGGCTATAGATTTGTCAGGTAGTAGAGAATTTTAGAGAGTAATTAGAAAGATATGCCTTCACCTCTCCATGTTAGGCAGATATGGTGCTGTTTAAACAAAAACAACAGTTTTACTTGTCTTTAGCAACGACTTTCTTATGTTGTTAGCTTGTGTGAATCAAAGATGTCCCTGAGCGTAAGATAGTGCCATAAATTCCTTTGTTAGACAGGGAGAGTATTTTGTGTTATCAAGTAGATTCAGTAAGTATTTTCCTAAGTCCCCTTTTATACGTCTAAGAGTTTTTGCAGTTTGTGTTAGTGCATGAATCATATTGGTGAATATACAGGGTGATGATAGAGTGGTCGCAGGCAAGAACAGGAGAAACCTCAGCATTGTTTATCTTCATCATAACAGTATGATCAGTGTAAAATATAACACAGGCCAATATTTTGGGATTTTCAGATAAACAAGATGGTACTTTCTTGTATATGGACATGTACAGACTTATAAATCCAGTAAACTTTCATTTTTCAGAACAAGGTCTAATATAAACCCATCTTTATTTTGACCAAATACTTTGAAAAAGAAGCTTAACTACCCCTACCCCCACTCCCCAAACCAACCCCAAACCCTATTCTTAGGGAGTTTTATTAATGATACTGTGAGGCTTCTGGCTAATCGTTACAAGACTGAAATCCCTCACAATGTTGTCAGATTCCTTTTCTGGACTTCAGTTGATATTTAAACAGCTGTTTATTATGTAATGTGATTTTCTGGTTTTTTTTGTAGTTAAGAGAGTGAATTCTCAAAGATTTACCTGATATGTAAAAAAAAAAAACTGGCTAAAAGTGGAAGTGTTGGACCAGGAACCATGAGCTTTGAATTATACTGCTGATTTGCCACAGATTAATAATACTGTTGTTTCTCTTAGTCATTGGTCTCTCCGTATAAAGTGGATTTTTTCCCTATAGAGGCACTGAGAATTCACGAATTTCTTCTACTTAGGAGCTGGTCATTGTGAAAGTTTGTTGGTGAATAGGCTTGGTGGTGTGATGTTTAAGAGCTCACCACTGTTTGTTCAGTCTCACAAGTTCCTAAACAGTAGCAAAATGTAGGAGATAAGTACTTTAGCTGTTGTGTTCTGATAGAAAATGCTGTGTTAGGGAGAGATCAGCCCTCTGTCAGGTAATATCATCACTATTCCTTATTTTGCATAACATTTATCACCCTTCAGGTGTAATGGTGCTGTCCTGTTCGGGTGACTGTGGGAACTTGTTTTCTTTTACTGTGTTTTACGCTTTTCATTGTTTGCCAGACTCCTGATGTGTTCTCTGTTAATGCAGTTTTAAGGCAAAAGAGAGATGTTAAAGTTCTAATAACAAACGTTCTTGCAAAATCTGTCCTACACACCAAATGGATAATTGGGGTATTTTGAGTTCTGTATCTGAAAATGGATGTTAGTGTAACTGAAAACAATGCGTTTTGTCCATAGTATCATGGAAGAAAGAACTGGGTTTTTTTGGACATACGCCAGTGTTTACTTTTTTCTCTTGCAGTGCTGCAAGTACTTTTCCTGTAAGTGGAGGAGTTTTATTCCTCTTTACATGGCTAATTCTGTGCACCTCTCTGTGTGTATATATTAAATCTTATCCAGATTTACAGCACGTTGTTATGATTTCACCTGCACGTACTTCTATCTGGTTGGTTTTAGAATCCCTGATTGTCTCTTCTGTACTCATTGTACCTCCTGCCTCTGTTTGGCATTTGCAGATTCTCCAATGGGGCTTCTGTTCGGTCACCCAAATTAATAATGAATATATTAAGCAAAACTTGCTGCAGGTCAAGTTTTCACTGGACCAACCTGAAATACTTTGTGTTTTTATACCAAGCTATTGCTTTAGTTCTCTGTAAGTAAATTTTCCAGTACTTTTGCTTATTGACAGTGATTATTTTGGCTGTGTGGTCTCCAGGTCATGTTGAATAGTGTCACAAGTGTCTGCTGCTTCGTAGAGACCTTTACCCAAGGGAGAATGTTATATTGGTGTCTGGCTTCCTGACTGTGGTTTGTGTTTCTGCTCTAACTTAAACTGATTCTTACCCTTTTTCCTCAGGAATATATCCAAATCTTTCTAAGCATCAGAATTATGTCTTAGTAAATTTTTTTTTTCCTTATTTCTTCACTAATATTAATGAATGTATCCTGTTTCATATTGCTCTGGGGTCACTCCTGTGCTTTGCTAGTTCTCAAAGCAAATCAGTATTAGTTCAGGAATAATGGAGGTTATTTATTTACATACACTAGTCTACATTACTCTAAGTAAGTGGAATAAACTGTCTTAATAATTCAGAGACCAGTTGTGTTGCCTGGTGGTTGTTGGTTTATCTAGATCAGATTCTAGGGACATCTAGGGAGAATCTGGACCCTTTCCAGAAGGAAACAGGAGACCTGGATACTCAGTATATAGAGAAAGCTGAAGTACGCAATGACTTTTCCTCAGTCTTTGCTGGCAAAGGCTCAGGCCATACCACCTAAGGCAAAGAATGCGATGTCAGGGACTGGGAGACGAAAGAACTGCCAGCTGTAAGAAAGGATCAGGTTTGAGACCACCTAAGGAACCTGAAGGCTCACAAGTCCGTGAGCCCAAGATGCATCTGTGGGTCCTCACTAAACTGGCAGATTAGTTGCTAAGCCACTATCCATCATATTTGAAAAGTTGTGGCAGTCTGGTGAAGTTCCCCCTGACTGGAAAAGGGAAAAAATAACTCCCAATTTTGGAAAAAAAGGAAGACCCAGGACTACAGTCTGATCAGTCTCGCCTCTGTGCCCAGTAGGATTGTAGAAGCAGATCCTCCTGGAAACTCTGTTGAGGCACATGGAAAATAACGTGATGATTGGTTACAGCCAGCAGGGCTTCAGTAAGGCTAAATTGTGCTTGATGAATTTAGTGGCCTTCTACGATGGGGCTACAGCGGTGGTGGATAAAGGAAGCATAACTGGTCATTCACCTGCACTTGTGCAAGACATTCAATGTTGTCCCACATGACAGCCTTGTCTGATTTGGGGGCACATGTTTTTGACAGATGGACCACTCAGTAGATAAAGAAGTGGCTGGATGGTTGCACTTGAAGAGCTGTGATCAATGGCTCAATGACCAAATGGAGACTGGTGATGAGTGGCCTTCCTTGGGGGTTACTAGTGGGACTGGTGGCGTTTAACGTCTTTGAGATGTGGACAGTGCAATTGAGGGCACCAAACTGTGTGGTGTGGTAAATGCACTGGAGGGAAGGAATGCCATCCAGAGGGACCTTGACAGGCTTGAGAGGTGGGCCTGTGGTAACCTCATGAATTTCAACAGGGCCAAGTGCAAGGTCCTGCACCTGGGTTGGGGCAATCCCAAACACAAATACAGACTGTGCTGAGAATGGATTCAGAGTAGCCTGGAAGAGAAGGTCTTGGAGGTGCTGGTGGATAAGCAGCTCAACATGAGCTGGCGGTGTGTGCCTTGTAGCCTAGAAAGCCATCCATATCCTGGGATGCATCCAAAGAAATGTGACCGTGAGGTTGAGGGGGGTGATTCTGCCCCTCTACTCCCATGAGACTTCACTTGGCGTACTGTGTTGAGTTCTGGAGTCCTCAGCAAAGAAGGGGCATGGATTTATTAGAGCAAGTCCAGAGGAGGGCCACAAAGCTGATCAGAGGATCTAATACAAAGACAGGCTGAGAGAGTTGGGGTTATTCAGCCTAGAGAAGAGAAGGCTCCAGGGAGAGCTGCCTTCCAGTACATAAAGGGGGCTAGAGGAAAGCTGAGGAGGGGCTCTTGATCATGGAGTGTGGTGATAAGATGAGGGATAGGGGTTTTAAGCTTCAAGAGGGGAGATTTAGGTTAGATATTAGGAAGAAGTTTGTTGCTGTGATGAGGCACTGGAACAGGTTACCTAGAGAAGTTGTGGAAGCTCCATCCCTGGAGGTGTTCACGCCCAGGCTGGAAGAGGCTTTGAGCAACCTGGTCTAGTGGGAGGTGTCCCTGCCTATGGCAGGTGGGGTTGGAACTGGATGGGCTTTAAGGTCCCTCCCAACCCAAACCATTCTATGATTTGCTTTGAAATACTGTCACTTTTTTTCTTTTGTGAAGAAGTTCAACATAATTGACATATTTAATAAAAAGGTGGGAGAAAATGAACTCTGTGTGCATCAGCAACTTGATAAAAGGCATTAGTGATTTCTTGGGGCAGTGCTGCATGACAAGGGAACAAAACCAGTAATATGCAACAGAAAGTGTAGCACTAAAATCAGCTGCCAATGCTAAGCGCCACTGGAGGTTTAGCCTTATCTGTAGGCTTTGATGGCCTGGGTGAAATCTAGAATCCATGTGGGCTGTCCAAGACATCATGCTATTGAAAAGCCACCATTAAGTAACTCACTCTTAATGAATTTCAGAGCGGTGTTAGTATTTTAAAAATGAAAAATTCCTTTTTCTTTTTTTTCTCGTTGTATATGAGCGTGATTTGTAACCCACAACCCCCAAAACTATCTTGCAGAGCTTTGCTCGATTAATATTTCCCTCAGGAAGACGTGGAGGGAAGAGCCAATTCTGTGTTGGTGTTGCTAACCACCTACTTGCATGTATGATTTTTTTCTGCAGTTCCTATCTGGGCAAGACTAGAACTGACTTAAAGGTCTTCTTGCCTGAGTCAGAAAATCATAAACGAGTACAGAGGAGGAGATTCTTGACTTGCAAAGATATAAAACCACAGACAGGCGAGTGGCCCGTGTAACTATTTTTGTTGTACTGTATCTATCATTTGAAGTTACTTGTTGTAACTTCAGCAACATACAGCATTGCTGAGCATTTTATAAATGTGTGCTGTAATATAGATCTTGGCACTGCTTGGCTGATAGTTCTCTCTCTGTGATGACTGGGGCCGCTTAGTGAAGGCTCATGGTTCAAAAACTCTATTCAAATAGCCATAACACAGCTACATATGCTGAAAGCTGAAGCCATGGCAACTGGAGATTATCCAGAAATCTCTAATGGCTCTTTTGCTAAATAGTTGCTGTTTGACAAATTTCTTCTGTGAATTACTGAACCAGTATTGAACATCATTTGCTGGTCCTGCCAAATACACTGCTCAAACAGCACATGAAAACCCCGTCTCCAAGGAGATACCGCATCTCTTCTTTTATTCAGTTCTGTGAAATAAACTACTAGTAAAACCAAGACGTTAAAGTGCAATGCAAGACAAACATGCAAATTCAATCTGGTTTAGTCTTCCTTTCAGTGTAAGTTTCTTGATAACTTCTACTTGATGCATGGGCTTCTGTTTAATCTGTCATGTCTGGGAAGTGCAAAGCAAATAGAAAATAATTCCAAATGATTGGAGGACTGAAAATGTAGTTATGCAGCAGGGTCTTACAGTAGTTTGCCTTTTTTAACCGTAAAGGAAATTGAAGGAAGTTTGTTAACAATTGCAAAACCTAAACCAACAGAATTATGTTACTGACCTTAGGAAAATGTTACACTTCTGCATGAATGATGATATTTTTTCTCTATTTATATTCTTTTCCCCATGATTAGTGGAATTAATCTCACTTGTGAACAGCTGTTGAAATAATAAATCCTTCTACTCAGATTTAAAAAGCAAAAACTTCAGCTGGTAAAGCCATCAGGAGAAAGTAGGCAGCTTACGCAATAGAAGTTGCATATGGAGAAAATTAAGTTTAAAAAAATATCTTGAGTTTGGCATATGTGTTTATTCACTGAATGGTTTTAAGTTGGTGCCCCCTTTGGAAGGGTTTGGTCCTGGCTGCCCCTGTCTGCTGTTTTAATGGTTGGTTGAGGTTCTTTCACTCAAGAATAGTGAGAGAATGGAGTTCAGACTTCATAAACCCAGTACACAGTGCAGTATTGCCTTGTTAAGCACTGGGGGCATCTCTTACGTGTCTTGCTTAGTTCAGGTAATCAAATATTTCATGGTGGGTAGTGTTACAGCAGAGGTTCTGAAGAATTTGGATAAAACTGCCCCTCACAGTATGAAGCTGTACAGTTTAGTTGTTGAAATGATTATGTTGAGGTTTGGTTGAGTGTTTTTGCTACTTAAAATTATCCTTTTCTGAGTGACTGCCTGATGAATGAGGGTACCTTATCTTGAAGTGGCTGCCCTCACCTGTGTGCCCTGTCCTCCTCTGCTCAACAGCAGGCAGAGCTGCTCATCACTCAGTCCTTCAGCTGGTGATGTGAGGCAGGTCTGCATTGGTGATGGTTTACCTTAAATGCCATTCTGGGAATGTTAGTGCTATCTTGACTTATCAGAGTTCTGGGCTTTGCAGTGCAGGGGAAAAAAACAAAGTGTTTTGTTTAGCTTAATCTGCAGTTATTTTGATGAGCGTCTCCAGCAGTACCATCACTTGCACCTTAGTATTGCGAAAGAGCTGTCCCAGTTTAAGCCCTCTTGTCGAAGACTTTTAGCTTGGACAAATGTCACACGCTCAGTTCAGTTTTACTGTTTTGACTGCTGAGTTTGCTAAAGGGCCCTCATTTTGTTTCACTTGCTGTTTGTAGCACTGGCCAGACTTTGCAGGGGCCTGCAGGACACTCAAGCTTATCCCAGTGTGCAGCTGCAGTGCTGAGCATGTCTTCTCCTTCCATCGGTTTCTTTTGAAATATCTGCCTCTGCGAGCTGTAGGTCTGCTAAATGCGAGTGCAGGGACAATTTGTTCTGTACTGGTAGTGCCGTCTGTGTTGGCATCCAGCACAGAGCAGAGGGAGGAAACGATTGTGATTCAAATACCAGAGGGATGAAGAACAGAAAGGAAGAAGATGCTAAGCTGGGAGGCAGAGGGCTGAGCACTCAGGAGGAAGAAGGAAACTCTGTAAGAGCTGGAGACTCTTTACAAGAAGAAGAGGGAAAGAGGAGGGAGGGAACAGGACAAGGAAATGTGGGAGGAGTTGATTTATAAGCAGCAAGTGGGAATGAGTAACAAAAGGAGGTTCTGAGGATAGCAAAAATGCAGGTAATTTGTGTTAAAAAGTCGTAAATGGCTTGCACCATTCTTCTATAAAAGTACTGCTGTTTAATACTGCTGAGATTTTGTGGCAGATGCTCTCAGTGGAAGGTTGTTTTTTTCTTCCATGATTATCATTCTCTGACTCACTGACTATGTAGATTTTGAATTACTTAACTCTGAACAAGGATATTTTATCTGTATGTTTTGTTTTGTCTCTATTTCGTCAGCTGCTGCGCCTTTGATGTTAGATTTCCCATGCCCTTCTTCAAATGCCTGTGATATTTCCAAGAGGTACCATCTTTCTGTAAGTGGAGATCTTTTCTATGAACATAAATTCATAATATGAAATAATTGAAAACATTAATAGGAATGTGGGTGTGCAGAGAAGTCTGGTTTAAAAACTGGATTATTTTAGTACATAATATGGTTTTCATGATTCATAATTGAGCATAGGATGATTGATGCTCAAGGGAAGCTCGTTTTTTGCCTTTGGTCATTTGAAATGAATAGTGTACCTCTATTATAAGCTTAGAGATGAGTACTGCTTTTATCATCACTGTCTGTCAATGTTTGTGAAGAACAAGTCTCTGGAGATTTCAGAATGTCTTATTTAATGATGAGAATAATAAATTGTTCTGTGTAGTGTCTGGATGAGCTGTCTTATATCAAAACATTATTAATTGATTTTTATACTTTACAGCTGTGTTTTGGGAATAAGTGGTGGAATGAAAGCCAAAACCTCTACTCTGGATTGTAAGAACCATATTGGAAAAGAATGAAGGGATTGGTTTGTTTTTCTGATTTAGAAATTTTGAGCAGGAGGAAAAGGGAGGGGCTTGAGCTGCCTGCTTAAGGTTGTTTGCCAGCAGTTTCCAAACTAGTTAGGTAGTCACAGGAGTACGGCTACCAACATATGTGCAAATATCTAGGTGTGTGGAGATGAAGCTAGGCGTGAGTGAGATTTTAATTTGCGTTTAGATCTATTATTAACATTGAATTGTAGAAATAGAGCTTGACTGTAGGCCAGAAATAAAGAAGGGAAGAATGGAGGAGGTAGGAGGATCAATCTCCGTGTTCCTGGAACCTAGAAAAAAGATGCTGAGCTGAGGGGAGCAGGATGCAAGTAGGACCAAAGTTTGGAAGGAGGGTGTTGGGCTTGAGAGAACCAGAGCTGCTTCAGCTGGAGTTACAGGAATTAGGATGGGAAAGAGACAGAATGCAGAAGGCTGTTTGCCTTGTTAAATGAGGCAGGGAGTGGAGGGAATGGACTGGGTAACTGGAGGTTCCAGAGATTTAGGCAAGCCATCTGCTATGGTGTGAGAGGGAAGGTCTCAGGAACTGCAGTGGTAATGGATTGATGTTGCGCTGCTTCTTAGATTGATTCTTAGATTTTGATAGGAACGGTTGGACTCGATGATCCGGTGGGTCTCTTCCAACCTGGTGATTCTGTGAAACATCTGTGGGTTTGTACTCTGTTTTTGTTCCAAACTTTCACTAACAAGTTCTACCCTGTTGTGTTTTTGTGCATGTGCTAATGTTTGGAAATGTTTTTCTTTAATTAATTTAATGGCTGCTTTATATACCAAGATTCATGTAGAAAAAGAATGAGAGAGTGATTATCTTGTAGTAAAAATGGGCCCTTGTATTCGTCTGTTAATAGGAAGCATTTTCGTCTACTATAATGTAAATAACAAAAATAATTAAGCTGAACATTATGTGCAACACCCATCGCTGAAAAATGTATCCGGGTCACCTAGAGTATAGTTGAGAATGGGACTTGTCTCTCTGAATATCAGAACCAGTTTGCAGTCTACTCAAACCAGGAAGAAATATGGGCTATCTGAACTAGGTCGCATTTGAGAGCGAGCTTACTTGTGGTTATGAAAGCAGATGTATGAATTTAGTAGTCATAATAGTGGTACCATAAAATTGCCAGTCGTGACCTCTATTGCTTTCTACATAATTCAGATTTTAAAATTAGCATCAGGCTTTTTGGTATATGGAATGAATTGCTAATATAGATGGCTAATTGCATAAAACTCTTAAGTGGTAAAAGCAGCAAATAATAGCGAGCTTATTGAAGCCTCCAACATGGAAACCTTTGACCCTTTGTCCTGTCCGAAAAAAATCAAACCACCCAAACCCACCCGTTGACATTAGTGAAATAAAAGAAAGATGAAGCCTTAGTTATTGACTTGATTGATCGTATTTTATATAGAAGATTTCGTAGTATTTCAAGTGATCTGGCTTTTGGATGTAAAGTATAGGAATGTTTGATCTGAAGAAACTTGAACTAGGAGAGGATTTGACAACAGATTGAACTTCAGTGCATCCAACAAACTGCAGAGCTTCCTTGTTGTTCCGCCTGCTTTATGTAAACAGTCTGTACTTGTACAAAAACTATTTTGGCTTCATAAGTACAATTGTCTTACCTGCAATTTCGTCTAATCATCCAGCATCACTTCTAGTTTTCAAAAAGTGCACTGAATGGAGAAGTTCAGACTTCTGAACTTAAAGATGTCACAGGTGTGACTGGGAAAACAGCCACTAACATTGCAAAGTATGAAGTAACAGGAGAACGCCTAAGAGCTTGTGCTGTCTTGTTTCAGTTTAAAATAACTGGGGGCATAGGGAGGTAACCAGATTAGTTGATGGGGTAGCAACGAGTTTAGCTGGAGCAATATGAAGAGAAGCAAGGGCATCCAACAGGTTGTCAGATTGATGGGTTACACCCCAAAGTTCACTTACAAAGAAACTATTAAAGGAAATCTGTTGCTTTCGTATGGTTTACCAGTGTTTGTTCTCAAGTTTGGTGTCTGTACCAGCAGTGGAATTTAGAGCCTATCTGTGGACTGAGGTATTTTCTATAACCGTGCAGCTGATCAATAGGATAGAAATAATTCAGTATGTCTTACAGAACGATGAGCAAAACAATCAGAACACTAGTAAACCTGAAAATCAATTTGGAAACATCTGCTGGTATTCTTGGTGGTCCCTGGACTAGGCAGGATGACAGCTGATCTCTCCGACTTCTCATCCGTGGGGTTGCTCCCATTTAACTTTAGTCATCAGCTTTTGTCCTATTTCGTAGTTTTGCATTACACTGTGTAGAGCTCATGTTGTGTGTGCTCATGGTGCTCTGTTGCAGGTGTGGAGGGTTATGTATGTTCCCCTCCTGCCCCAGGCGACTGCATCTCTGTGGTGATTTGCAGAGCTCTGCCCTTGGATGTGTGTGCCTCATTAATGAGACCAAGGGTGTTGCACTGGGGCTTCGTGGAAGAATTAAGTAGAAAGAGGGCAGGCAGTTTTTCGTGAACTGGTGCTAACTAACCATTTTCTCCCAGAATCTTTCTGGTGGAGAGAGACCTCACTTTCTGAAGTCTGACAGCTAAAGTTTTTCAGAAATTGAAGGGCTGAGGAGGAAGTTCTTAAGAGACCTGAGAAGACTTCTTTTTGCTGTGCTCATGTACGTGTTAATGGAAAATGTCTTGCATATAACAATACAGGAGAGGTTTTTTTATTAAAATATTGGTGTGAATGATGGATAATGGTAATTCTGCTTTCCAGTTAGTGTTAGCCAAGACATGAAATATCTTAACAATACTTAATATTGCTGTGAATATGCAAATGTATTCCAGTAGAGATTTATTAATAGATGTTGGAATTAGAAAGTTTTGCTGTAAAAAATAATATGCAGATATCCATCTGAAACAACACCCAGTGAAAATCACTACTGTAAAGTTTATCAAAATATTTCTTTTTCCTAATCAGACTCCTGTTGAGTTTTGAAACTTGGGTCATAGGTCTTAGACTCATAGGTCTCTATGGAGTGGATCTGCTTTACCTGTCATTAATTTCAGTGCTCACAGCTGTGTTCACTATTTACAGAAGTTGAGTATGATAGGTTTATATCAAATCCTAAAAGCAAAGTTAAGTAAGAATGTTTGTGCCTCAAGTGCTTCCTTGATGCTTGGCAGCCGCATTTTAAATTGTTATGAGAAATGAAAGCAGCTTCAGCATTGTATTATGATAGTCGTTAGCACTGATTCCAAGTGTCACTGAGTATAATAAAATACTCCTGTTGTATGGATATTTTAAATTTTTATCATAGTAAAAGATTTTTTTCTTTATAAAGGTATGCTGGTTGTCAGTGTCTTTCAGATTGCCTGCCAGGGTATCACCATAGCTCTTTTCATGTGTGCACATTAAAAGTTACTGTACCCACAGGGAAACTAATTTAAAAACTTCCTTTTAAATTTTTATGGGTATAAATGTACTCATGAATTGCTACCTACTTAAAAATAGCAAATTCAATAAAATGTTGACTAAATTGGAAATGTGGACTTAATTCACCTGGGCATCAGTCACAATATTTCTATTTTATTGTGCTGTAAAATGTATGTAAAATTCACCTCTTGCTGCTACTACAAATTTGAAAAGCAATAAGAACTTTCAAATGCAATTGTTACAGCACAATTTTGCATCAGCACAACAGTGCATTTGAACAGTGTGTGCATTCAGTGTGTGCAAGAGGAGGACCTCACCTATAAAAACAGAGCAGAAAGGATGAGCCACAGTGATGTGTATATTAAATGGAAGATTTATAAATGAGGCTGGTGTTGCATTTTATTAGTTTGTTGCCTTGTGGATTCGTAATCTGCTTAAGCATTGCCTTAAAGAGCATGCTGCAGACTTGGGTTTTCTCCCTTTTGCAGATACTTTCCTTGATCAGATCTAAAGGGCTTTCTTGCATCCTAAATAGCTTAAGTAACTGTTAAGCCTCCTTTTTTTCCTGACTCTGTTTTCTAGCTCTTTTGAAGAGGTGTCTGTTGCTGTTTCTCTGATGCCCTGAGGTGGCATAATGTCCTTGGGACTTGATCCCAGGGGAGTATTGTGTTACGGGGGATGTACAAGGTCAGTTTGAAAACCCTTGTTATGGGCTGAGAATGTGATGTTGTTCAGAAGGTGCCTGGCCTCAAGGGGAGTCTGTGATGATTACAGGTCTCTGCACATTTCAGGCAGTTTGATGCAATCACAGATTTTGCTTATTCACAACGCTTCCCTTTTTGAGTTTTGATAATGTTTTCTGTTATGGATGCATTAAGCTGATTTCTTCCCAGTGAAGTTAAAAACAAAATAGTGGAAGAACAAATAGTTATTTTCGTAATTTCTGAAATGAAGCATTAACAGACATGTTTTTCTAATATCGTCCAGTAATTCAATACTTAATACAGGTATAATTAGATTGATGCAGAAATCTGTAGGCAGCCAGTTGGTTTCTATAGAGCGTTTTCTTCAGCTCATAGAGGTGCACAGTTAATTACGTGTACACGCTGTGAAATGTCAAATCATAAATCTACTGTAAAAATTACATAGGAATATCTAGTGTATTTTTTTCTACAGTTAAGAAAAGACGAGATCAGCTCTGAAGTGAAAATATTCCTTCTAAATAATAAGATAAATTGAAAAATGGACTTAAACTTACATAAGAGCATTCATGCACAGGGATGACATTGGTTTAACTGAGTCAGTACAGCATGACTTCATATATTCAATTGCTGTCATTCGTGCGTATTGAACTTGCTTTCCCCTCAAGGTACTTTGGACAAGCATTCAATCTGGTTTTTCCATGTCAATTTTTCCATGTTTAAGAATATCTTTAGATACTTTTCAATTAATGGCATTAAATAATGGATTCAAGCTAAATATAATTGCTTCTGCTCTGTTCCTCCCCATGCATGTTCCCCCCTAATACACGTGTATACAAAGGGGATACTTAGCGTTGTACAGAGCAATGGATTTTTGTTAGATTTGGGAGCTTTTGACTTCTATAAACAGTAGAAAAGTTTTTCTTCAGTGGTGAGTGATTGTGTGAAATGTGCTTTTTAGCTGGGACTTAGGTGAGCTACCCTCCCCAACACAGAATTTGTAGCTCTGGAGGTGTCAGATAACCACATGATGGAGTGTTTGACTCAAACCAGTCACATCTAATGGTTTTCCATGAGTGAGAGTACACTTTAAGCGACATCCCAACAAAAGGTGAGCACTTCACAACTTACTAGCTACGTTAGTACATTTTAAATATCAGGAGAATAAAGCTTGACAAAGTGACTGGTGCAGTGGTCTGAAAAGAAAAACTGCAGTGAATTAAAACTTTGAGTAGTGTATTTATTTATTTTATTGAAAATTACTTAAAAAAAAAAAATAAATTGAATTACTTACTAGAATGACTTGGCCAGCCCCCCTGCCCCCATTTGGTGCAATTTTTATGAACTAATACATAAAGTTGCTAATAGTTTTCCTGCGATACGGGTTAATTATGTCCCTGTTTCCAGTAGGGAGGGAAGGGGTGGAGGGCATCAGAATAGTCTTCTGTCTTGGAGTTCTGCAACATAGAAAGATTTTGGAGATTTGGAGACAAGCTTTGCTTTTGAGAATTATCTGGAGACTCTCTAGGTGCAAGAAATCAGCTCATCTCTCTGCTTTATTTAGAGAAAATTAAGATTCATATTGAATGCGCAAAGTACTTTAGTCTCCTTGGCAATGGTATCATAAAATGGTACTAGCCATAGAAGAGGTGATTTGCTGGCATGTACTGCAAGGAAACTCTTGTTCTGGCTAGCATTCTGCTGTTGCTGGTACTAGATGAATGCTGCTTCCAAGTTAGTCTGTAGAGCATCTTCACACAGCATGCCCTAGTAACCATCCTCCTTGTTGATTTGGTCTCCTTCAGGTAACTTAATTTAAGAACTTGTGTATTAATTCTTTCCCTGTGTTTGTTCCTGAGTTGAAAGAGCAATTGTTTGTTATCATAAAAATGTTTCCTGGCAAATTAATGAGATTGATATGGACACTTTCAGAACATAAGCTCATCAGAAGCTCCATGACTCGTGAACATACAACTCTTCATCCATTTTAATTTTAGGGTTTTCTTTCCAACAGAGTATTAAAATATCCACACAGTTGCATACCATTAGAAGTGCCCCCTTTTACCAGTAAAGTTTGAAAGATTTCTTGAAGAATGAGAGACACTACTCACTTAAACAGAAGTGTAGTTTCTTTCATATGAGATCTGACACAAAAACGTGACTAATGATATAGTTTAGGAACCAAGAGTGGGAGGGGAGAGTCACAGAGGTGGTTATAGAACATCTGAACTGTCGCAAGGCTCAGCTCAATTGTTTCACCCGGTGCAAGTGGCCGCACATTCAAATACAAACATTTTCCAGTGTATGCCAGCCCAAACAACTTTCTGTGAAGGATTTTTTAGCTAATATCAGTGTTGCTGTGCTTGAGCACCCATCCTATTTGCCAGACCTGGCTCCCTCTTCCCATAGATCAAGTCAGTGCTTGAAGGAACTTGTTTTTTGTTGGTAGTAGACATGAAAGCAAAAAATACAGATCCTCAACAGACTTTCAGAAAACAATGTGCAGAATTGCTGTGAATGTTGGCAGCATCATATGCACCTGTGTGTCAGCTCAGAAGGGAACTGTTTTGAAGGTGATGGTAGTCAATTTTCGTAATTTATTAAATAGAGTTACAGGCAGTGTCTTGGGGTTTTTTGTGTCAGACCTCATATGGTACTACTGCTTTGATGATTAGTACCTCTCTCTGTCAGATTCTCTTCTTAAGTGGTTTAGTGATTTCAAGCTGTCTTGTCCATCTACTGTCAAATTTGGGAATGCAGCTTTTCGCAGCACCTGCATGTTTTCATCCTGCACTTAAAACATACAGGAAAGTATACCTTCTTATGCTTTGCATTTCCTCTGCCTATGTTGTTTGCTTTGGTTTTTTTACTAGTGTGTGATGACCTTACCAGAAGTTTTTACTGAAAATGGCCTCTAGCTTTTATCTGTACATGCTGACTTCTTCCATTTCTACAAATTTCACTGTAGAGCTGGAGTAGCTGTGCTTCACTAGCTTAACATGAAAAAGGATTCATGTATTAGCTTTATCATCTCTTTGTTTGTAGATTTAAATTGCATTTGCAGCTGGTGGAGTAGGTGGAAGGTTGTTTTTTCAGTACACAGACCATGAAAAATACATCACATGCAATCTTCAAGAATATTATTTTCAGGAAGTGTCATATACCAGATGGCTTTGAGACCTACTTATCTCTCAGTTTTTGTTAATCTTGCTTTGCTTGCTTGAGACCTCAAAACTTAATTTCCCCACCTGCTGATAAATATAGGGTCATAGGAATTGCCATATTGGGTCAGACCATCTGTTCTTTAATTAGGAGTAGTAACAGATGCTTGGGGCGATGATGCAAAAAACCCTACAGTCAGCAGTTATGACAATAATGTACTCCATGGTCTGTCTGTCTGGGATCCTGTTAATTTGGCTTGTGTCATAAAACTCAGAGATGTTTGTATCTTTTCAAGCTCTTTGTTTCTAAATATCTTCTATTGCAATGTAATTTTATCTTTTGTTCTCCCCTTTAATGCTGCTAACCTTTTGACTTTGCAGTCCTGTACCCCTCAACAATGCATTCCATAGACAGAGATATAAAGAAGTGTCTCTTTTTGTTGGTGGTGAACTTGTGAGCTTTCAATTCAATTGAACACTTCTTGCTCTTGTGGAGTTCTGGGAAGGAAATTCTTGCTCTGCCTGTTCTGTGCCATTTTCTGTCCTTTGAGGGGGGGATTTATTCTTCCTGATTTTCTTCTTTATATTAGTGTTTCCATGCTTCTTGTTATTCTTGTTTCCTGTCCGTGCAAGGTTTTCAACTAAACTACAGCAACTGGATGGTTCAAATTTCCAACCATGCTTCAGTTGAGAAAACACCGTTGATTCTAGTGACAGAATTTTTCTCATCTTTTACCACTGCAGATGTGTAATTCATAGGAAATACTTTCAGAATTTTGACTTCTGATTGAAAAATGTGCTTTATTGTAATGATGAAGGTGACTGCAAGGGGAAAGTTGGCTGAACCCATAGCAGTGCTGCAGCAAAATGCTGCTCTGAGCCAAATGTAGCACCAGACTGCAGGGCTGGAGGAGAGTTCCTTTTTGGAGATGGAGATGTCTGTGGCTCCTTTGGCAGTCCTACATCCAAAACAAGAAGCAGCTCTTTTTTCTTACTGCAACTATAGCAGTATTTAAATGACTGGAGGGCCAACACTGCTTGCTGTTAGCTGCAGCAACATTAATATCTAAACAACAATTCCCAAACTAGGGGTTATGGCAGCTAGAAATGGGCGTAGAACCCAAAAGAAATTGCTGGTTTTTGGTATTTTGTGCTGATCAAGAGTAATTGATACGGAAAGCAACTGTTGTAGAGTAAGATTACAGTTTTAAATATCTGTGCAAAAGGGCTCCTAGTTCTCTTCATTCTTGCCAGTTTTGCAGAAGGCGGCTTACTTCTTAGTGTAGTGTTGCTTGGATATTGCCCCCCTCCTTAAATTGTTTACATTGATCTCTTCCACCAACTAACAAGTGGTAGGAGGAAAAGAAATGGCTTCAAGTTGATGTTGGGAAATATTTCTTCACTGAAATGGTTGGCAAACATTGGAACAGGCTACCCAGGGAAGTGGCTGGGTCACCATGCCTGGAGGTATTTAGCAGACATGTAGACATGGTTCTTAGGGACGTGGCTTAGTAGTGAACTTGCCAGTGTTAGGTTAATGGTTGGACTCTATGATCTTATAGCTCTTTTCCAACCTAAAGAATTCTATGATTCTGTAGTTAATCTGCGTAGATGCTTAGAAAACTCATTAAACCTCAAGATGAGAGCAAGTTAGCACTGAGGGAGTTGATAGGATTTGGGTGAAAAACTGTGAAGGTGAGTAGGAGAATTAATGGAGGACACAGTCCTGTTAGATACCTCAGTAAGAGAAATTGTGTTGAACCCTATCCTAACCAGTAAGGGAATGCAGTTCTTTTTCTAACCTGTTTCTAAGCATTAGAGCCAGCAGGCTTTGTGTTGTGTTCAGGTTTCCAAGGAGATGGGAGATATTTTTGTGCAACTGAGAGATTGAGAAATCATGGGAAGAAGAATTTTAAAATGCATGTCAAAACCACATAACACAGTGGCAGGGAGGACCTGTAATACGCAGAATTTTAAGGGTAGAACTTAACATGCCATATGATTGAAATAGTCTTTTTTTCACCAAGCGATAATGATTAGTGTTAACTGAGAGCTATTTTAGGATCAGAAACAACATTCCTTTCATTTTTAACTGCTTGGAGGGGGTACTTGAGTACCCAGTAATAGATGCTGCTTAATCCAAAGTCTGCAAGAATTATTTACTCAGGATCAAAAACCCTAAGATGTTACTAAGAAATGAAGTTTGTTTAAAATGTTAGGGATTCCTGGGTTAGCTCAAGAAATGAACAGAACATTGAGAGCTACATAAGACTATATGAAGTGCATAAGTCAACTTCTTAAGGAAACTGGAAATTTTCAGTTGACAGCACCGTGTGTTGCTATTATATTTTGCACACAAAGTATTCTAATGCTGGCTTATGCTGAGGAGTTCTGGGTAGTTGCAGTGAGCCCTGTGGAACCACCAGAGGAATGGGCTGATTTTGCTAATTGTGAACACGTTATGTGTTTTGTGGAAGACCTTGTGAATTAATAAGCAAGAGATGTGCTTCCATTTTGGTGGTAGCATGACAGTTTTTGTTATCGGATATTTTAATGCAGCGTTGTTAAAATTTTAGGTAAATGAGTCTGCAGCAGAGTTATCAACAAAAGCAGAGACGGTAGTACCTGCTCCTTTATGGCCTTTTTGGATTTAAGATTTATTCTGGTCATACATTGCTGTAGATGTTGTAGTTCTGGTTGTATTTCTAGTTCTGTTTATCTTAATTTGTTTGTGGTTTTACTTCTGCACTTATGCTGTCATTGAATAGGCTGATCAGTGTCTTTATCACTCTAGTTTACAACACTATATGTGCTCCTCTTGTATGGTTGGCTGGTTGAACAGACAGGTAAGGTGTGTAGCAGAAAATCATTGGGAGAGTCACTATGAATCTCTGAATATTCAGGAAGAGAAGGGTAAGTAGAAAGTAAAAATACTTCTATGTGGATTACTGTTTGATCTGGAAGCCTGAGGAGACTGCAGTAGTATTGGTGGGTAAAAAAAGGAGGAGATTGAGCGGACGTAGGAAAAATATTGGCTCCAGTTTTTGGTATAATTAATGTAGTAAATAAGTCTACAACAAAATGTCTACTGGAAATGAATCTTCCTCAGTACTACTTGATTAGGGTACCCAGCAACCCATTGCATTATTTGACACCCAGCTCTAATAGTTGTGCTTCTTGTTTATTCCATAGGTTAATGAGAGTTTTCAAGCAGGCAATAATGCCACTTTTAAATAAATACGGAATGTTTTATTTATTTTTAAGCTTTTTTTTTTTTTTTTTTTTTTTACAACATCACTATGTGAGGAAAAAAATGCAAAGCCCTGCCTTAAACCTTTTTGGTAGAAGAGTCCCACCTTTTTTAATATGTTTAAAATCTCTTCTGTAATGTGCATTTAGTTGGCATATGTCTTAATGGTGGTTTCATGCGGATTTTTACTTTTAAGACATAGGTTTTGTTTTACTGAATATTTCGGGAAGAAGGATTCACCTGCATTTACTTTGTAATGTGTCAAGACTTAATTTCATCCTATCACCTATTAAGAGATTTGAACATTGATGTAAACAAGTGAGTTGAAACCTTTTGTTTGCATCAATGAAAATATTTGTAGTATCATATTTAAAACTACTGTTTTTCCTTGGGAAATCATAGAACATGATGAATTGCAGAAGTTTTGAAGAGTGTGAAACCGTTAAAGGATAATTTATTGATGTACCAAAAAGGACAACTTTACCAGCTATCTCTGGTTTTCACTGAAACATACCGATTTTTTTTTTTTTTTAAGTAGCAGGCCTTTGAACTGCAAATATTTGAGTTTTGCGTTTGCTTGAATAATATGTTTGAGACCAAGACAACAGGAAAAAGTTTGAGTAACTTCAAAAAAGGATTGAAAATGCAAAAGCTTTGGTTAATAGTAACAATTCAGTATTATTGAATGTTCCATTACCTAGTGTATAGGGGCAATTATAGGAAGTTATTTGAACCTGATGAATTTGGCTTTCTAAGTGTAGAAATGGTAAAAGTGTGTTTAATTATAGGGGCCAGCTGGCATGAAGAATGTTTTTGTCTGTTGGCTTTGGCACTTGAGTTACCTAGCACAGAGTGAGCTTCAGCCAGAACTTCAAGTTGTGCAGGCATGAGTTCCCAACTTTACTGTAGACAGCAAAGTGAAGCTTTTTTGAAATTTTTTTTTTTTTTTTACTATATGAGGTTCCACTGAAACCTTGAAGCTGAGAGGAATTTCAAAATGAAAATAAAATGATCATCTGTCAGGAGAGATTCCTTGACTGCTATTCAGTTCTGAAAACTGAATGTGTTAAACTTACTTCTTTTTTCCTTGCATGCAAAATGGAACATGCCAAAATAATTTTTATTTGGGCATGATTGCAGTTGTCTAATGCCCACTTAGGAGTTAAATATTTTCTGAAAGAAAATGTATGTTTTTCTGAAAATCAGCTTTATGCTAAAGGAGGGATAAAACCAATTTTTTACATAGATTTTTTCTCTTAATTTTTTTCTCTTAATTTATTTCCCATATAAAACTGACATGAGGTTTCTTTGAAGGTATGGTTTGCTGCTGTGAACATTTAGCTTGTTAAAGTGTGTAGGGATATCCCTTCCTAAATGTAGTTCTTAAATTCATGTTTGAGGACCACTGCATAGTGTATCTCAAATGTACCTTGTCCAAAGGAAGGTCTTGGTTGTGGTACGTATTCCGATATAAAGGCGGAAGAAATACTGTCTTTGTTGGATTTAGTGATTAAAATAATAAATCTAATTTTGCCAAATGCTGTTATTTGCTATATAAATCAGTGTAGTGAAAGAGATTTTGCAGCAAAAACAATGGCTATCTGAAGAATTAATTGAGTATTTGCGTAGTAATAATCTATATATATGAGAGAGAAAAATTGTCTAAGTAACTTCTCTGGAATTATCTTTGAATTGAGATATTTTTCAAAGTTTTACTTTATCATTTATTTTAGAGAAAACTGGACATGAATTGCAGTATTAGTTGCTAGGCTATAGCAAAATGCTCTGTTCCCCCCAAAGGGTATATATCAAGGAGATCTTCTAACATGATTCTCTGCTTCTGCCTTTGTGCAAATGTCATATAGGTGGTTATGTGCTGCTCCTATTAAATAGGGCAGAAAGGAGGTCTCGCTGTAAGTGATACTTTTAACATGCACGATAGCTATAACACTATAGGCTTCATGGTTTTCCCCTCTTATTTCTTGTGGAAAATACTGTGCACCTTTGCATAAGATTTCATCTTTTTTTTTGGTTAAGAGGAGAGGGAAGGCTAATTACACTTTACGTCAGTATTCATTTCATGTCTTGCTTCCAGCAGTATTTCAGACCTGCACTGCAGCTGTTGCTAGTGTGGTCACTTCTCCCCTCTGGTTCTGTCCCCTGAAATGCTGCCAGTGGTTATAATCATAGGATCATTTAGGTTGGAAAAGACCTTTAAGATCATCAAGTCCAACCATAAACCTAACGCTGCCAAGTCCACCACTAAACTGTGTCCCTAAGCACCACATCTACACACATCTTAAATATGTATGGTGACCCAACAACTTCCCTGGGCAGCCTGTTCTAGTGCTTGGCAACCCTTTCTGTGAAGAAACTTTTCCTAATATCCAGTCTAAATGTTCACTGGTGCAACTTCAGGTCATTTCTTCTCATCCTATCACTTGTTATGTGGTAGAAGAGACCAACAGCTGCTTCACTACAGCCTTCTTTCTGGCAGTTGCAGAGAGTGATAATGTTGCCCCTCAGCCTCCTCTTCTCCAGACTAAACAGCTCCAGTTCCCTCAGCTGCTTCTCATAAGACCTCCCAACCCTTCCCCAGCTTTGTTGCCCTTCTCTGGACACTCTCTAGCACCTCAGTGTCCTTCTTGTAGTGAGGGGCCCAAAACTGAACACAGTATTTGAGGTACAGTTAGTTCAGTTGAATAGGAAATGAGCTCGATTTTGTCTTCATAAAGCAATTAATTAGGTGCAGATGTTGAGTCTTTATCAGTTCTTAAGTCTAATTGCCTGTATGCATGGCTGTCAGTAGAGGAGAGGGGACATTATTTGACTGCTGCTTTTGGTGGTAATGCTGGCCTTCACTGGTTTGAAGGGCCCGTGGCGTATCAGCATCTAGGGACGTTATTCCCTCCCTCAGGGCGACTGATGAAATGCAGTGCTGTCATATCCTGGGAAAGTGGAGGAAGGATGTCCACAGCTCATGCGTCCTGTGGAACTGTTAGGTGGCAGCTGTTAAGCAGGTATACCATCTACTCCTTGGTACTTTGGTTCTGGTGAAAGGATTTTTTTGCTGGCCAAGCAGGATTGCTAGCACTGAAGTCCTGCCAAAACACTCAAAACACCTCAGAGTTTGTCAGTGCTTCTGCGACTTTCAGAGCCTTTGTAGATTAAAATAATAATAATAATAAAATGTTATAAGAGAAACACACTTTTTAGCTATGCATCCATGTACTAGAATTTGGGGATTATGATTGTGCGAACAGTGATGATTACTCTTTTTCTGTCAGTGCAGTCCTCGTTTTTCCTTTTTCTTTGTATAAACCTACTGCAGCAATATCCTGCTTTTTATCTCGGACTGATGTTTTGTTTTAAACTGTCATTATCCATAGAAAAATAATGGAATAATGTTCTTTTTATGAAGAATACTATATGCAGGAGCAGAACAGAGCTGGAAAATACTCAAGGACGCTTTCCATAAAGCGCAAGAATGCTCAATCCCTGTATGTAGAAAATCAGGCAGGGAAAGGAAGAGACCGGCATGGCCAAGTCAAGACCTGCTGCTTAAACTAAAGAAGAGGAGGGAACTGCACAGGCAGTGCATGCAAGGACGAGTAACCTGGGATGTGCATAGGGACGCTGCCTGGATGTGTAGGGAGGAAGTCAGGAAGGCCAAGGCGCAGCTGGAGCTGAACTTGGCAAGGGAAGTAAAGACTAACAATAAGGGCTTCTACAGGTATATCCATCAAAAGAGGAAGGTCAAAGAGAACATAACCCTACGGATGGTTGGGAATGGTGACCTCGTATCAACAAGCAAAGAGAAGACTGAGGTACTCGACAACTTTTTTGCCTCAGTCTTCACCAGTAACTGCTCTCCTTAATCCTCCTGGGTCATGGGATGGCAAGAAGGTGACCAGGGGGATAAACCTACTCCCACCGTAGAGAGGAGGATCAGGTTTGTGACCACCTGAGGAACCTGAACATATATAAGTCTGTGGGACCTGATGAGATGCATCCCAGAGTCCCGAAGGAGTTGGTTGTTGTGGTTGCCAAGGCACTTTCCATGATATTTGAAAGGCCATGGCAGTCAGAAGAAATCTCTGGTGACTGGAAGAAGGGTAACATTGTGCCTATTTTTAAAAAGGGCAGAAAAGACAACCCTGCATACTACTGACCTGTCAGCTTCACCTCTGTGCGTGAGAAGATCATGGAACAGATCCCCCTAGAAGGTGTGCTAAAGCACATGGAGGATATGGAGATGATTAATGGAAGCCAGCACAACTTCACCAGGGGCAAATCCTGTATGACCAACTTTTAGTGGCTTTCTATGATGGGGTGACTGCAGCTGTGGACATGGGTAAACCGACGGATGTGATCTGTCTAGACTTCTGTAAAGCCTTTGACACTGTCCCCCACAACATCCTCTCCTCTAAATTGTAGCTATATGGGTGGATGGTACAGTGGATGAGAAACTGGTTGGTGGGGTTATATTCAGAGAGTAGTGGTCAATGGCTCAAAGTCCAGATGGAGATCCATGACAAGTGGTGTCCCTCAGAGGTCCGTACTGGAACCGATGCTGTTAAATATTTTCATCAGTGATACACCGAGGGAGATCGAGTGCACCCTCAGCAAGTTTGCGGATGACGCTGAGCTGGGTGGTGCAGTTGCCACACCAGAAGGACGGGATGTCATCCAGAGGGACCTGGACAGGCTGGAGAAGTGGGCCTGTGAGAACCTCATGAGGTTCAACAAGGCCAAGTGCCAAGGTCCTGCACCTGGGTCAGGGCAATCCTCGGATTCAGTACACGGTGGGGGATGATGTGATTGAGAGCAGCCCTGCAGAGAAGGGCTTGGGAGTGCTGGTCCTTGAGAAGTTTGACATGAGCCGGCAATGTGCGCTCGCAGCCCAGAAGGGCAACTATATCCTGGACTTCATCAAAAGAAGCGTGGCCAGCAGGTCGAGGGAAGTGATTCTGTCCCTCTGTTTCTCTCTTGTGAGACCTCACCTGGAGTACTGTGTCCACTTCTGGAATCTTCAATGTAAGAAGTATATGGAACTGTTGGAACAGGTTCAGAGAAGGGCTACAAAGATGATCAAGAGGCCTGGAGCGCCTTCTGTAGGAGGACAGGCTGAGAGAGTTAGGCTAGTTCAGCCTGGAGAAGAGAAGGCTCCAGGGAGATATTATAGCGACCTTCCAGTGTACCTGAAAGGGGCTACAAGAAAGCTGGAGAGGGACTATTCATAAGAGCTTGTGGTGATAGAACAAGCGGAAATGGTTATAAGCTGGAGAAGGGCAGATTTAGACTAGACATTAGGAAGGATTTCTTCACGGTGGGAGTGGTGAGACACTGGAACAGATTGTCCCTGGAAGCTGTGGCTGCCTCATCCCTGGAGGTGTTCAAGGTCAGGTTGGATGAGGCCTTGGGCAGCCTGATCTAGTGGGAGGTGCCCCTGCCCATGGCAGGGGGGTTGGAACTAGATGATCTTTAAGGTCCCTTCCAACCCTAACTATTCTATGGTTCTATGTAGAGTGGTGTGTAGTTAGTTTCATCTTTATTTTAAACACTTCTCCTTTGGTGCTGTCCCTTCCACGTGAATCTTGATGTTTTGTGCTTAATCTAGACAAAAAAAGCGATTGTTTACAAAAAATTATTTGGCACTTATTTAATTGAAGGAGCAAGGACTATGAGAAAGGGCCAAAGGCAGGCTAAAACCAAAATATCAATCCTTTTTCACTTTCCTCATGTTTGAGGTGTTTTTTCATGTGTTTACAAGCAAAGAGATAACCTTAATCTGTCAGATGTCTCAGAGTCCTGTGTGTCTGGCTCTGATAGGCATGGAACTGCAAAAGTTGTTTACCGCTTGGAAAGATCCATTTTGAAAGGACTGTGAGTTTGGCTGTTTGGTATGTTACCATGCTTGTCACTGGGGAAGAGAAATTCTGGTTGGGGCATCTCAAGCTTTCCCATTTCCATTAAGGTCTTTAAGGCTGGACTTCACTTGCTACTAGCCTAAAAAGTAGTGATGTTAATTCATATAAAAACACTGATATAACAACATTGCTTTAAGTGAAAGGAGATTGTCCCCTTGAGATCTTGAATTTGGACCTACCTGTAGTGTCACAGCATCTACATCTACCTTTTTTCCCTTGTTATTGTCCTTGAGGGTTGCCATTACTGTATAGAGAATAAGTCACCTTTATTGTGCTCTGTGTATAATGTTCCTCTGCTGTTTGCATTATTATTCAGTTTGTAAAATGAGTACTTCACGAATGTCTTCGGCAGTAATTAAACACTGTCCTCCCAGGAGCTAGTTCTCTGTAACTGGAAACAGCAGAAGCGTGGTGCTGTTGTTGCATCCCAGAGAGAATGGAACATTCCCCTAACTGCTGCTTCTGCCTTTGCTAAGACTCATATCTATTTTATCAGTTGTAGTAATATGTAAGAGCTCTAAGGATAAACCTCAGGGCATAATAGTGCTTAATGTATAATAAATATTATTTGCTTTTTTTTAATAGCTAAATGAAACGTGCATTTCAAGCCTTTAACAAGAACCTTTATAAAACTAATCTTTAATGTGTTTTTTTAAGAGGTCTGCTTAATAAAATGTATTTTCTTTCTCACGTTGTCACCCACAGATTTAAAGAAAAAGGCTGCAGCTGAATGCTGTGTTTGACAGTTTCGTAATGGAATGATGTTAAGAAGAAAATGAGTATTCTAGCAGTACAGACCTTTGGCAGTTTTGGGAGGCGAAAGGAAGTTAATCAGTGATGCCAAATCCAGAAGGTGACTGTATGTAGATCAGGGCTGAGGCATCATGATGGGGCTCTGAAAGCCTTGCGGTATTTGTGCAGTTTCCAGCAGTCTGTTTCCTGTTAAGTTAATCAGATGCTTATGACTTTTTACAGCTGTTTAACCTGCAAAGGGCTAATTTTAGCTGCTTTAGGATGTACAATAGGCATGCCACGTAATACTCTCATTATTTTTTCTCATTTGTACAACAAAATTGTAGAAGTATTTGACTGCGTCTTACCTAGTTCCTCAGAACAAATCTTTCAACAAAGCATTACTGAACAGAAAGCTAGATTTCCGCACACCTTCTCCCTGCTCCCCCCCGCCCCCCCCGTCCCCACACCTTCTCCTGTGGCTATTTAGCATTCACCCTTGTCTTGTTTGTCGTCAATCCTCCTTTCAGTATGGTGTCTTCCAGCTGCTAATACGAATAGACAGCGGGTAAAACATCTCCTTTGTTCTGATGTTTCTTGCGTTACCTGTGGAGAAGTGCTAAGATCTGACTGTATTTCTTGAAGTTTTAAAAATTGAATGAGTCTGTTTCTCTGCAGGGAACTGCATTTTCATATTCTGCTTTTAGCTCAGTGTCATGCTGCTGTAACGATTACTCACTATTAGCCCCATAGGCTGCTCTGGTGGAAGTGTGTTTAGAGAGCTTTTTAGTGCATCATAAAGAAGCTGCTTGAGTCCATATTTTCAGGTTTTTGGTTTTAGGGTTTTGTGTTTGTTTTTTTCCTGTCCCAAATATACTGCACACTTCATCTGCAAGAATTGTCAGTGTTTTAAACTGTAGATGCTAGCAAATGTAATGCACTACTTCCATAAAGTGAATAAGCTCTGTAATGGATGGCGTGTATTATGTCATGGTGTTAAGTAAATTAATTCCACCAGATGCTCAGCTGTCTCCTAGTCTCCAGCTGTTGTTTCCCTTATGCTTCATACCCAAATTGTTTGGAAAGTATTTGTGGTAATAGGGAAGGTGGATGTAAGTGTATTTTAGGCATCACAGACCAAAAAAGAATTTTATTTCTCTTTCTGGGCTGTATCATTTTAGAATTGTTTGGTCCGAGTGCATTTTGAAATGAGATGGTAACATTAGAAGAAAAACAATAGTAACAATTGAAAAAAATCCATAATTTTTTTTTGATTGGATGTAGAATTTTGTTCTGACTCATCATCTCATGGGATAATCCTTTTTCTGATATGGTTCATCTGTATTTTAAAAACCAACCACAACGGCAGTCACTGTCTTCAGGGCTCTGTATGTGCAGTTCCTTTATCGAGCTTACAGCATTCAAAAGAGTTTTCTGTCCTTTTTTTTTTCTTTTATTTTAAACACTACTCTGTACTAAAACTTCTTAATGACATGGAAATTTTCTGAAGTGATGTTTCATTCTGTTGTTTACAATAGCCAGTGACCTAGTAGTTGAATGTAAAGGTGTCTTAAAAAAAACCAAACAGTGTCCTCATCCTCTGTTACTGTTGCTGTCATTGGTGGTTGTGAGGAGTGGTGTAGTAAGTAGTTGAATCCCTAGAGGTATGTGGTTTAGTAATAAATAGTGATATCTTTAATGATAATACTGTTGATATAGTCAGTAATAATAATCATCATCAGATAATACTGATGGTAGTCAGTCTTATTGCAAGGAAATTCAGTTCAGTAGTAGTTGCATTAGAACTTGGTCTTTTCCAGCAGTTGTTATGCACAGCTAAATTCACAATACAGTAGAGGAATGACAAGTGACCGTTGCTTGTTCCGGTGTAAGTGGCATAATAAAAAGTTATGATCTGTGCCAGAACATCTAATTTATCTTTTTATACATAAGTATTAATAATTTTCCTGCCGTATGACCAAAAGGAAGGTAAATGTGAATGAAATTACTAAGATTTTTAGTTAAATGCATGGACTTATTTCTCATACCCTTCTTCCAGAAACAATACTTCTGTAGAGGGCTGAATTTAAAGATGCTTATTTTGGGGATTCTCCTTTTATTTAAATATCTAAAGGAGCTTTGTAAATCTACATTAATATATTTACAAATATATGGTTCTATAAACATGGGAACTTGAGAAGACTGATCAAGTGGGTGGTGTCCCTGCCCATGGGAGGGGGGTTGGAACTGGATTGTCTTTAAGATCCCTTCCAACCCAACCTATTCTATGATATGTATATGTTTATTTATTTACAGAGGTTCTTAAATTAGCTTTGTGCATATAATTTTATATTTAGTAAAATCTGCCACCTTTTTCTCCTTTGGAAATATATTACTCACTACTTTTTGTGGAGTTTTTGCCAGTACCGTACTATACTGTACTGAAATTGTTGTGGAACTGTTGCTGTACAATGATGCTTGCCTTAAGTTGCCCTTCCTGGCCAAAAAATTTTTTTTTATGTGTCCAGTGAGCTACATAGGATACCTGCCTGCATGCAGATAGTTGTTCTATCTTTTTTACATATATGTATTTCTTATTTACATTCATGTATCTGTGCAGAAGTATATATGTATTTCATAGATCTAATATATGTTTTTCTGAAGCTTCTCAAATAGACATCTTTAATTATTAGGTTCTTTTTTTTTTTAACCTGCCCAACCTTTTCCCAAGGCTTGCAATAAATGTCAATGTCTGTTGTGCAGGAAGATGAGAAATTACAAGAATAATGTATAGAGGAGAAGTTTTTTAACTGCTATTACTGTAGCATGTTCCTTTAATGAACCTGAGTATACAAGTATGTTTGCTCAGATTGGAAGTTGCATTCAACTGAAACAAGGTTCTCTAATAGAAGTTTTGGACAGTCTCCATGATAGATAGTGTTGTTATCTCAGCTCTTGGTGCTGCAGATGTATTTTTCAGAACACCTTTCATGATGAGTTATCTTTAAAATGATTTATTCTTCTTTAAAGTATTGATGCGTTTGGCAGTTCACGAGGCTAAATGGGCATGCCAACATTTCTCACTTTTGGACTTTAAAACTGTTCAAGAAGTAAAGCGTATTAGAAGTTCTGCTTACTTCAAAGAGTTAACTTCCTTGATTAAATGAATTTTATGATTTTTAGAATCAGAGGCAGAAAATAACTATACTTGAGCACATCTATGTAATTTTCTCTGCTGCTGTACTCATCACTTGTGGAGCTTCACAATTAAACTGAACGTGTCTTGCTTTCAGGTTCCCATTGCCACTCTTTTTCTGATGCATATGTATTTTTTCAGTGTAGCTTAAATTGCGTGGAAAAACTCTGGAAGGCAGCTACACACGGGGTCAAGTATTTCATGTTGGCCTAAATCTAATCTGCTAAATAAATAGCACCCGGTTCATTTATCATTTTCTGCTGTGTGATAGCTGTGAATATGCCTGGTTAAGTGCTAGTTTGGATGCACTTCTGCCCTGTTCTCTGTGTTATTGTGTCAATCTTGTGTCCTTTTACAATGGTTTCCTGCATTTCTTTGTGAAAGAAATGTTTCTCTGTCTTTTGTGCTTCATCTCTTACCGTTGCTGAGTACTTTTACAAGGTGTAGAGTTACTCACCCAGAGATGTACTCATAGAATCATAGAATCACCAGGTTGGAAGAGACCCACCGGATCATCGAGTCCTACCATTCCCACCAATCTCTAAACCATGCCCTTCAGTACCTCATCCACCTGCACCTTAAACAGCTCCAGGGAAGGCGAGTCATGGTTTGAATGGATTCAGCTGCCTCCTTGAGTCATCAGCCAAGTGATCTGCAATGACTTTTTCTAGAAGGATTGTTCTGTCCTATGCTTGTGTTGGTGCATGTTTTGAGAATTGGTAAACTAGTGAATGGTATGCTCTGTTATTTCAAGTGTAGGTTGTATAGTTTTGTGCTAAAACACGTCCATTGTCTCTTTTGTGTGTTAAAAAATCCTGTAGCTGTCTGTATAATTTTTTTGTTGACAGAGATGATGCTGTTGATTTAGGAATCCTTGCTCAGCACAGTAATTTGATCTTCAAACTGTGTTTCGTATTTCATGTCTGAAAATGACCTTTTGGGGTCCTGTCTGAAAGAGTTCTGAGTCCATTAGGAAGCCGTGGCTTAACGTGGGTAAATGGACCTGACCCTGGTGCTTGGATACCTAAGACATGTCAGCATGCAGTGTCAGGAAAGGGGAAGGAAGACTCCCAACTACTTCTGATGGTTCTTCAGCTGCAGTACAGTTATCCTCAGTGTCATTGCTTTGTGATGCTGCTGTGATTAACACCTGTATGCACCCTGTTGACAGTGGTATGGTTTTAACAGTAAATCTAGGAAAACAGTAGTAAATCTAGGAAACTGTTAAAAGCTTGCAAATGCACCTTGAGTATATACCATTTTCAGTGTTTTCCTTTACTGGGTTTCCTTGCATGTCCTTTAACATAAGGTAAAAAAGACCAGGCATGAGTAGAAATGTCTACCAAATGGTCTGAAGTGCTTGGGAATAGAAAGAGTACATGAAATGTTGACTGAGCTAACTTAACTACTCAGGCCTGGTTTTGGTGGGAGTTTCTGTATATTTTTAGAGCGTTTTAAGAATTCACTTGACTAATATTTGTTAGGATTTTCTCCCACTGTCAGTGAAACTGTTTGTTCCTGTCCAAGACTGTAACAGATAAAAGTATTCCCACATGAACCAATCTGATGCAGGAATTCTGTCATGTGCATTGACAAGTCTTTGAGGTGAACAAAAGAGCATAAAGCAGTGTCTCTCATGCTTCAAGGTCTTCTGAGTTGGTGGTTTTTTGAAGTTTCTGTTTTTGAACTGGTATTCCAGCAGATGAGAGCCTCAGAAATTTCCTGGGAACCTTGTGGGTCCACTCTCATTCCAGGCCAATGGGTGGTGTTTGTCCCATCTCCTCCTTTCCTTGGGACTTTATTTTTGCAGGGTAGGAGCTGTTACAGCTTCTCTGCCTCACAGGATGCAGTGTAGTTGCACAATACCATCTGTTTCCTTTCTAGTTCATCTGATGGTTTTGCTTCAGGACTGCTGGATTAATAAAACTCGTTTTAATCCAGAAGGAATTCAAGTTTACAGAGGTTCATTGACTCTTATTTCATAATTTGAAGAAATTTCCTTTCCATCAAATGAATTAGAGGAAATTTCACCTTCTTTCCATCTCCCAAGGCACTCTTTCATCTTTTTCATATGCTCTAAGCCTATTTGAATCCTGCATTTCTCCCCTTGTGTAGCCAAGTCAGTTATACAACTATTGTTAAAAATGCAACCTTAAAAATATGTTGTTTGTGCTTCTAATGCATGTGAGACATTAATGTGGAAAACATACATTTATGTGGTCATCATAGGTAATGTCCCTTCCAATATTCCTTGAGGTGATGTTAAATCACATGCCTACATAAGGTTTATCTGCCACGGGAAATCAGTTTGGTTTATCATTCAGAGACTTCAATCTCCATTTCTAAGGTTTGGCTTTTCTTGGAGAAGGCAGACCCTCGTTATCTATTCTGCCAGCAAAGTGATTCAGCCAGGCTTGGCTTTTCTTGGAGAAGGCAGGTTTGGCTTTTCTTGGAGAGGGCAGACCCTCCTTATCTATTCTGCCAGCAAAGTGATTCAGCCAAGCTGTTTAATGTGTGTGTATTGTGATTTTTTTCTGATCACTGGGGAAGTTGCTAGTGTCAATAAAAATAGAGTTGTTCCAGCGTTTACATTTCTGACAGAAGAGCAAAAATAGTTGCTGATTTTTATTTAGCAAATTCAATGCTAACATTTCACTAACATATGTGGCTGAACTTCATGGATTTTTCCCCTACCATTGCATTAGGCAGTGGACAACACTTCAGATTTGTATGAAAGTATTCCAGCAAATTATGAAAATTCTGGAGTTACCGGGAGTTGTAGCTGAGTGACTCTCCTAATCTGGATACAGAAGTCCTCAGGAGTTTATTCCTGGATAAAAATCTGTTTATTCCCTGGAGTTGTATGTTCTGTTATTGATTTCATGATCTTTTCAGAGTTGTATTAGTTTCTTGATCAGTTAATTGGATAAAGTAAGATTCACTGAGTTTAGCACTGTTTCAGTTTTCAATCCGACTCCAGAGGTTAGGGGAAAGTGATATGATGCAGTTCAGAGTTTAAATGGCTTAAACCTTTTTTTGCCGATGGTTGGTTGTATTAAGAAGTAGATAGTAGTGATGAAACTTATTACTTTTTCATTTTGGAAATAGTATTTACCATAAATACATTGCTGAAGAAAAAACAATGAAATGGTCAGAGTAAATAGCTCATGTTTGAATTGTGATTGAATGACAGATCTGTTCCCTTTCCAAGTAACAGGGAAGGTAGTAAAATATTCACCTGTGATGCAGAACTGCACTAACTTTAAGTGGACAGTCAGGATGCTATCTTCTGTGATTTCGGTGATAGGCAGAAACTTTCATTTTTTTGGTGTAATTTCTTGATATACTAGCTTCTCAGAGCTTTGAGAACTGCCTTAGTTCTTCAAAAATAATTGCTTCGTAGGATTGTGCCTTTGGAGACGTTAGGGCAGTAGGAGTAATTTGAAAGAATATCAAGGTTACCAGGTAACAGTTTAATAGGTTGAGTTAAATCTTTACCAGTTGGTGAGCTTTGCTTAAGTTAGCCTATGTGATTTCACATGCCAATTGCCTGCACCACCAAACTAGTGTCAAGTTAAACAGTAGCTTCCTCCATCCTTCACTTAATGTGCCTTTACAAATCTGGCTGTGCTAAAAAAAAAAATATATATATATAGCTTTTAAGGTATGGACGGCCCTGTCAAAGAGTTCCTGACCTCTGCCTTATTTGTAGTTTTTACCTATTTTTTAGCATTTCTTTGTATCAGTGGTCAAAAGACTACGTCAAGCTTTACAACTGAGGCAGCATTTGTAATCTTTTGAGCCCCAGAGGTAGAGAATGTCTGATGCTTTCTCTCCTTCAGTTCTGGATCCAGTAACACATCATCTTGAGCAAATTATTGACCTCACAGTTGAAAAATATTTATAAACTTATTCATAAACCTTACTCTCTCTGATATTACTCACTTCTGAGTCATTATCCTTTCTCTAAAACATCTTGAAAAAATAATTTGTCATATGGAATGTAAAGCATGAATGTACTTGTGATCTTAATGAGTTTTGTGAAATGACTGCTTCCCAGAATTAGTATGTTTTGTTTAGGATTTGGGTCAGATGTTGTTCTGCCACAAAGGCACACAGTTTGTTTTCACTGTGGCCTCCAGGAAGAGAGAAGGAAAAAGGCAAACTATGGTAGTTTCATGAGTGGTCAGGAGAAACTTTCCTTTTGTAGTGTCAAACTGGCATTAAATGCTGCTTTCAAGGGCCTGAAGATTAAACTCTTCAGATACAAAATTTTTTTTAAAACTTGGGAGTTTTCATGCTTATCCTCATCAGTCTTGATGGAGCTCTGAGGTACATTGTTGATGTTAGTGAACTTTACTGCAGTTTTGTGTATTATGTAAAGTGAGACTTGAGATTAGCCTTCTATTAATAGTTGTCTTTTGTTCTCACATTTCAAGGTTACATTTGTCATTAGCATTTTTCTGTCTGAGCTCCAGTTGCTGAAATGTCTTAAGGGTTGCAGTCAAGGGTGCTGTCTTACCTTTTTCATTGTTTAAATGTGTTTTCTATGACATACTTATATCTACAGTGTGTAACGTTACAATGTTTTGGAAAACATTGACTGAAGTTGTCCCTAATGTGATGGCTCTGTAGTCAAGTCTCTGAATCACAGCATGAAATGCTTAAGTTGCAAAAATATCGTAACCTTCCTAAAATCCTGAGTTACTGGGTGATGCTATATACTGCAAATGTTAAAAACAATAGCTCTCCTCACCTCAATGAATTATGCTGTAATTTTATAAAGTACATGCCTAGGTACTAGGTTAAGCAATTAAAAGAGCACTTGCTACATCATACAAATGATGTACCATGAGTTTTTTGACAAGGTTAGTAACATTGCTGTTTACAGTAAAGTTTGAGAGTCCCCGTTGTAAGTGCTTGATTGCAGTCCCTTAAGTGTATCAACTGACTTCAAATATGACCCAGGAACTTCCAAGAGTGAACCTCCTAGTTTTGGTGGGTTTTCTTTTGTATAAGTTTTTTTTTTTATAAAAAAAAAAATCTATGTGCTGTTCTTTGAACGTAGACTATAGTTGTTTAAAATCTGAAGTACAAACTTAACTTGGAAGATCTTCTAAGGGATGTGGGTTTTTTCAGTTTGCCTTAGTGAAATTTTTCCAGAAAAGTGGTAATCTTTCTCAGACTTAAAAGTGCTTGCACTTACGCAAAGGGACTCAAGCTGAAACAAGATATCGTCAGACACGTTCTCTACAGATTCTCTTTTTGATTCTGGCTACTGACTATGATTAACCTGATTTCACCTCTGCAGGAAAACCAAGCAGCTTTCCTTGTGTGCAGTCATTCAGATGTTTTTCATTACAGAATTATTATAAATAGTTTCTGATACTTACTTTACAGATACAGAATTTAAAACAGAAGGCTTCTAATTCCAGAAAAGGAAACCCCTGCAACACTCTTAGACTCTCAAAATTATTCTGGGTTGGCTAAAGTAAATGAGTCTATAGTTTTCTCTTAAAACCATAAATTCCTGTCCCCATCCATAAACTGTTGACAAGTAAATATATATATATATTTTTTCAGATAGATCTCCTTAACACTATCTCAATTGTTGCTAAACAAACTCTTTATTTGCTTTGTATTTTGTTCTTTTAGTTTTCTGTTTTCTTGAATATCAGTTAAATAGAGAAGAATTCACCAAAACTTTTAAAAGCAGGGATGTTCTCAGGTTAAGCAGGTGAAATTCAGACAGGTGGCTAAGGAGGCCCTCTGGTTGAGTCACGAGATTCGAAATGGTCCCCCTTGCTCTCTCAACATCCGCTCAGAGAGGAGCGCAGGTGTGGCTGGATCCAGTTCTATTCCCAGACTTGGTTGACAGTTTAGGACTAAAGGGTTTTGTGTGTGTGCTTATATGTGGTTTTGCCACAAGTCAGAATCTGGTTACCTATGAGAGTTTCCTTAGAGACTGATACATACTGATTAATTTGTGCAGCTCCCAGCCAGATGGGATGGCCAGCAACTGCCCCATCAGACAGACAGTTACTCAGCGCTGGAGGCAGTGAGTGGTATAATTCAAGTGACAGATATAAAAAAATCTGGGATTGCCTTGATTAATTCACTGCTGTGTTAGTGCTTAAACACTTATAACTGGTTAATGATTAGTTATAAAGCAAGTAACAGTAAAAACTCGAGTAAGTAGTTATTTTCCTGGGGAAACGTCTGATGCAGTCAGAGGTGCACAGTTCTTACCAAGACATTTCTTCTTGAAAAAATGATGGGGGAAGTGAGGTCCAGGCTCATCGACCTGTCTCTCAAGTGTTCCCCAAAGAAAAGGGTTTTCAGGTATCAATCTCATAACTTTTGAAAACCTCTTGGTGCCTCTTGGTGAGGAGGGGACTAAGTCAATTAGTATGCATTGATTGGCCCATGGCAAGGCAGCTTGTGTTATGAGAAGTGGGAACCTAGCAGTTTGCCATGCCTTAGAGGCAAGGAGCTCAGTATGGGCTTTTGGGGGTGTCTTTGTTTTTATCTGAAGCAACACCGGGTAGTGAGGCCTTTGTCTCACTCCAGGTGCCACTTCGTTGATACGAATGTAAGTCCAGCACTTGATCTGTTTTACCAGATGCAGTTGTCCATTGCCAGGTTTTCCCTCTTGCAAACCACTCTCTTTTGCAAAAACCAAGCTTATTTTGCCATTCACAGGGCCTGATAAATCCATTATACCACAGGTGCAGAAGGTGGGAAGAGAGGTCTTGGCTTTTCCCTCCTTCTGTGTGGTATCCTGTAACAGAATCATTTTGCCCTCTTTTAGCTGTACTGCACTTTCCTGGAATTTTCCAGCTGTGGGCTCCAGAGAAATTCCTCTGGAGCCTCTTAAAGGACAGCTGCATTTGGGAATTTGATAGTCTCATGGAACAGCTGATTTGAGCAGCCGTCTGCCTTGTAGGGGAATAGCATTTTCCTTCAGCTTCATGCTTTTGGTTCCTCCATCAGCATTTGGAAACATCTACCTGCATCTTGGGGTTGAGGGGAGGGGTGCGATGATGATGTGATACCTAGAGCAATACTGCACCACATTAATTTGAATCTACAAGGGAGGGAAAAATATATATCTACAGAACTTTTAGGAGGATTTGAAGCATTCTTGCTTCTTCAGAGATATTTAGTTACCGTAATAACCCAAGATAATTGTCAAATGCATGGCGAGGGCTTTTTTTTTAACTTTCTTTTGCTGCTTGTGTTTGAAAGTGTATTGTATGTAGAATAAAACATCCTCAGTTCCTCAGGAGCAATACGATAAATTTGTTAATGGCTTTTATTCTGAAGTAAAATTTTTAAATTGATAAACATGATGAAATATTTAGGAATGGCACTATGTTTTTTATGCTTTGAAGCTAACCTGTGGTGTAGTGCTTATTGTGTAAATTTAGATTGAGGCTAAAAAAAAGGACATAGAAAAAATAGCATGTCTGTTGTCAGTCTTTCAAAAAAAGTAAAGTCTTAAACCATCTGAGATGCCACTATGGCTTACACAAATGTGGCATTGTGATATATTGCAGTTTAAGTGCTTATCTCCTTACTGCTTTTCAGCTGATGATGAGAACTGCCCATCTGAAATACTTACCCAAAAAAGATTTTGAAACAGACTTCTACATTTATTCTGGTTTCTGGTGCATTCTGCTTGTTTGTATCTTTTAGTGTGTTAGGGTAGAAACTGTAAATGATTGTCTTTGACAACAGTAAGCATATCATTGCTGATGAGGAAATGCTTATGTCTCTATGCTGAACTCTGGTTTTGGTACTGACTTGTGAAGGTGATGGGAAGCACAACTGGTTACCAAACTCAACAGCAGTTAGAGCAATTCACCGTGTAGTTGAATGGAGCAGAATGTGATGGTAGCAGACACATCTGTTGTTCTTGGTGTGACTTAGTGATGGATAGAGTACTGTATTGGCTTAACTTCAAACTTCCAGAAAGGACATGGCTATGGATAATTCAAGCCAAAATGCTAAGTTATGAAAGAAAGGAAGCATCGTGCTTTGATTTCTGCCGGGTGCTGAAGCTGAGGAGCTGACATTTCAGCAGCAGAATGGCGTCTTCATAGAGATGATGACTAAAGCCTGAGTCACGTAATATTCAGCTTCAAAAATCAGAATTAATCTGCTGAACATCAAGTTTTTCATTGCTGCCAGCCTACTCCAGAAACTTAGTTATGCCATATTTGCCAATGTAACTGCAAGTTTTGGCTGGCTTGTCTGTTTTTGTTTGGGGTTTTTCTTTTTGTAAAGGAGAGAAGTATGGATAGTTTTTTTTCTGGCAGCTTGCCAACAAATTGCATCTAAACAGCCACGATGTCACTTTTTATCTGAGTGACTATATCAGTTCCTTATAAAGTTTAGGCTTTTCCTTTTGGTAGGCTTGATTGACAGCTAATTCCAGCTCATAATATTACAAATGAACACTTTCTTTGTGGATCAGTTGAAGTCACTTTGAGGTTAAACATTAATATGGATTTTTTTTGTTTGTTTGGGGCTTTTTTTTAGTATTTTAAGCAAATGTATTTTATTCAACACTTATATTTTGGTACAGGTCCGTAATACACGGTGGAATCAAGTGTTACAGTGTTTGATTTATTTTTTTCTTTCCTGAAATAATGTGGTCCCATGTCTATAAATTACTGGATAATCGGTCTGAGGAGGGAAGGGGAAAACATGTTTCTCTGAGCCCTAGTCTATGAGGTATAATACTTAACTAGTCTACTGTTTCTGAAACAGCTTATCTGTACATATGTTTGTACATAAGGGTAGGTTAGAGGAACAGTTAGGGCATTATGTTGGATGTATAGAATACTCTTGCCACCTAGGTGGCAGAGGGAAATGAGGGAAGATTATTCAGTTGTTTGAGATTTGGACTCTACGGTGTAGGAAGTTGCTTGTTATGTGTCCATCACAGTTTTTAAGAACAAAACAAATAAGGGAAAAAAACCTGGAGAAATTGATGGCAATAAGGATCAAGATAAGTGCTGGCTTTAAAGTATTTGGCTCTCTTGGCACTTAGGTTTATTTCTTATTTCACTTACTGTAGTGATTCCGTTTTCATCTTGGGTTATTTAGGTGCCTTAAATTACAGGTGGTTCCTGGTGGTGGTGGTATTATATGAATTTTTTGACACTGCCTATGTACTTAGGCAGTGTGGCCAAATTCTTTCTTGCTAGCCTCTGCCTGCTGTGTACTGTCTCATTTTGCCCTGGAGCTCAGTCAGGACTTTCCTGTTTAGCCAGGCTGGTCCTACTAGTCACCTACTAGTTCCCTGAGTAAGGTGAATTCAGTACTTTCAGAGTCTAAGATCTTAACCACCTCTGTTTGTGGTCACTGCAGCCAAGGCTGCCATTGAGCATTACATCCCCAGCCATATCTTCCTGGTTTGTGAACAGCAAATCCAGCTGTTGGCACATCCAGTACATGCATCACAAGCTTGTCCCTGTTGTTCTGTAATTTTGCAATTAAGTTTAAAATAAACTCTTTTGCACAGTCTTAGACACTAAACTGAATCCTAGTTGATTAAAAGAAAATGTGATCCCGTATACAAAATTGAATATGGATTCGTATGTTGTGTAGCCATTTACTTTTCTCTGTAAAGTAGAAGTTGGGGGACCCCTCTTGGATGGTGGTAAAATGTGAGAAAGGGAATTTCTTTTGCATATATGAGTGTTTTATAAGGCAGAAGAAAAGGCAAATTATCTGGAATCAATAAAAGCTCTAAAACAAACACATTTTTCATGTGTGCAAAATAATCATGTAGGAGACATTCATTGCAAGCAAACTGGTAATATTTTTCTCCACGCTGTTCTGAAAAGAAAATGCAGTAACAGTGACATTTGCCAATTTGGTCTTAAATTATTTCTTCCATTTTCTTAAAATGTACTTTGCCATAATAGAGATGGCACAGTTACTCGGCAGAGAATCTTTCTATAGAGAAACGAATGTTAGCATTCAGGCCATTTAAGTAAAGTTTTTCTGTTGTTCTGGTGGGTTCCTTATTTTTTCATCTCTGACCTTTTGATGGAAAGGATTTGAATGGGAAAATAAAAAAAATATAAAAATGAGCTTTAAAGCTTGGTTATTTTATCTCTTCAGTTTACACAAGAATTGTTTGTAGTCTGTGGTTCATATTTTCAACTCATTTTTTTAATGGAGACTGGAGAGATCAATAATTGGCCCACCTCCAGGAGGTCTTAGCATCATACTAATGTAGTTTATTTGGTGGTTCTTGGCCAAGCCTAAACGCTGAGGTATAAATAAATAACCTAATAGCTTCAATGGGATTGAAGCTTACATAGGTTAGATATCTTTATTGTGTGATAACTTTGTCTTTCAATTGAAGCTTGCCCATAATGAAAGATCATTTCTCTATGGTGCATTAATGTTAAATATTAGTTAGCTTGTTTCTGATAATTTTTAACAGTTGTCTATTTAATAAATATTTATATTGGAGATAGTTGAAAACTTGCTAGCTATGAGACTAAATAAAATGCACTGGAGAAAATGTGATTTGAAATCAATGGATATTTTTCTCAAGCGGCAATTATTAAATCAAGATGTTGGGCATCACATCTCAAGGCTGGTAGGGGAAGAACTGTGAAATGCTGTAGTTCCACTCATTTAGCCTATATATCACCTGTCAGAGGTGAACATGTGGCATAACTGAGCCTGAGTTCATAGAATCATAGAATAACCAGGTTGGAAGAGACCCACCGGATCATCGAGTCCAACCATTCCTATCAAACACTAAACCATGCCTCTCAGCACCTCGTCCACCTGTCCCTTAAACACCTCCAGGGAAGGTGACTCAACCACCTCCCTGGGCAGCCTCTGCCAGTGCCCAATGACCCTTTCTGTGAAGAATTTTTTCCTAATGTCCAGCCTAAACCTCCCCTGGCGGAGCTTGAGGCCATTCCCTCTTGTCCTGTCCCCTGTCACTTGGGAGAAGAGGCCAGCACCCTCCTCTCTACAACTTCCTTTCAGGTAGTTGTAGAGAGCAATGAGGTCTCCCCTCAGCCTCCTCTTCTCCAGGCTAAACAACCCCAGCTCTCTCAGTCGTTCCTCATGAGGCCTGTTCTCCAGCCCCACCACCAGCTTTGTTGCTCTTCTCTGGACTCACTCCAGAGCCTCAACATCCTTCTTGTGGTGAGGGGCCCAGAACTGAACACAGTATTCGAGGTGCGGTCTCACCAGTGCCAAGTACAGAGGGAGAATAACCTCCCTGGACCTGCTGCTCACACCATTTCTGATACAAGCCAAGATGCCATTGGCCTTCTTGGCCCCCTGGGCACACTGCTGGCTCATATTCAGTCAGCTGTCAACCAACACCCCCAGGTCCCTCTCCTCCAGGCAGCTTTCTAGACAGACTTCTCCTAGTCTGTAGCACTGCATAGGGTTGTTGTGCCCCAAGTGCAGGACCCGGCATTTGGCCTTGTTAAACCTCATGCCATTGGTCTCAGCCCAGGGGTCCAGCCTGTTTAGATCCCTTTGCAGAGCCTCCCTACCCTCCAGCAGATCGACACCTCCACTGAGCTTAGTGTCGTCCGCAAACTTGCTAAGGGTGCACTCGATGCCTTCATCCAGGTCATTGATAAAGACATTGAACAGGGCTGGACCCAGCACTGAGCCCTGGGGAACCCTACTTGTCACTGGCCTCCAGCTGGAGTTAACTCCATTTACCATGACTCTCTGGGCCCGGCCTTCCAACCAGTTTTCCACCCAGGAGAGTGTGGGCCTGTCCAGGCCAGAGGCTGAGAGTTTCTCAAGCAGAACGCTGTGAGAAACTGTGTCAAAGGCTTTACTGAAGTCCAGGAAGGCCACGTCCACAGCCTTTCCCTCATCCAGCAGCCAAGTCACTTTGTCATAGAAGGCGATCAGGTTAGTTTGGCAAGACCTGCCTTTTGTGAACCCATGTTGACTGGGCCTGATCACCCGGTTCTCTTGCATGTGCTTCATGATAGCACTCAAGATCACCTGTTCCATGACTTTCCCTGGCACTGAGGTCAGACTGACAGGCCTGTAGTTCCCTGGGTCCTCCCTGTGACCTTTCTTGTAGTTGGGCACTACATCAGCCAGCCTCCAGTCCAGTGGGACTTCCCCAGTCTTCCCGGACTGTTGGAAGATGATGGGAAGGGGTTTGGCCAGCACATCCGCCAGCTCCTTCAATACCCTTGGATGAATCCCATTTGGCCCCATAGACTTGTGGGTGTCTAGTTGGGCAAGCAAGGCTCTGACCACCTCCTCTTGGATCATGGGAGCCTCATTTTGCTCCTCTAGCTCCTGGGTTTGTGCACAGATGGGACGACTTTCTTTACAATTAAAGACTGAGGCAAAGAAGGCATTAAGTACCTCAGCCTTTTCCTCATCCCCTGTCACTGTTGTTCCTTCTGCTTCTAATAGGGACTGTATGGTCTCCCTAGTCCTCCTTTTATTGTTAACACATTTATAGAAAGATTTTTTGTTATCTTTCACAGACTTTGCCAATCTGATTTCTAGCTGAGCCTTAGCCCTTCTGATTTTTACCCTACACAATCTCACTTCCCTCCTGTAGTTCTCCCAAGAGGCCTGTCCCCTCTTCCAGAGCCCATAAACATTTCTCTTCCTCTTGATATCCTTCAAGATCTCTCTATTCAACCACGCTGGCTTTCTCCCCTGCCGGCTTTTTTTCCGGAACACAGGGATGGCTTTCTCCTGAGCTGCTAGGATTTCCTTTTTGAAGAGCTCCCAGCCCTCATGGGCTCCCTTGCCCTTGAGTACTGTCTCCCATGAGACTTTGCCAACCAGCCTTCTGAAGAGATCAAAGTCTGCCCTCTGGAAATCTAATGCTACCGCCCTACTAACAACCCTCTTCACTTCACCTAGAACAGAAAACCCTATCATCTCATGATCACTTTGTCCTAGGTGTCCACCTACTGCCACATCCCCCACAAGGCCTTCTCTGTTCACAAACAGCAGGTCCAGGAGGGCACCCTCCCTTGTTGGTTCATTTACCAGCTGTGCAAGGAAGTTGTCTTCCATGCACTCCAGGAACCTCCTAGACTGCTTCCTTTCTGCTCTGTTGTACTCCCAGCAGATATCAGGCAGATTGAAGTCTCCCACAAGAATGAGGGGCATTGATTAGAGATTAACCCCAGCTGTTTATAGAAGAGCTCATCAGCTGCTTCTCCTTGGCTGGGTGGTCTGTAACAGACTCCCATCACAAAATCTACCTTCTGGTGGGCTCCTCTGATTTTAACCCACAGGCACTCAACCTCCTCATCACCACACTCCATCTCAATGGAGTCCAAGTCCTCCCTTACAAAGAGGGCTACCCCGCCTCCTCTCCTGCCCTTCCTATCCCACCTGAAGAGCTTGTACCCCATGATAGCCGTACTCCAGTTATATGAGTTGTCCCACCACGTTTCTGTGATGGCAATGACATCATAGGCTCCTTGCCCTATGACAGCTTCCAGCTCTTCCTTCTTGTTCCCCATGCTGCGTGCATTGGTGTAAATGCACTTCAGCTGAGCTGCCAAGCCTTCAGCCTTCTTAGAGGGAACAGAGTTCATTCCCAATTGCCTGGTAACTGGAGTAGCTAGCTCCAGAGTGCCTGTATCTCCCTTAGCACCCTCAGGTGTGTTCTCCCCCACTTTCTGTGTGGTGAGGTACTGGTGGTCCTCACCAGCACACCCTCTCTGAATCACCATTGCCCCATGTCCAGGCTCATTCCTGTCTAGCCTGGGCTCAACCCCCTCCCCCTTCACATCTAGTTTAAGAGGCACCTTTTAGGCTGCAGTTCTCTTGCCTCTTAATCACCAAAAAACCTCCTTTGTCTTCCTGTGGAGTTGCCCCTGTTTTCTTCAGGTCTTGTCTCATCTCACCTGCTGACAAAACCACCTATCATCTGGTGGTATTCTAGTTGTATAGGAAGATGCATTTGTCACCAGGGGTCTCATCCATGATGTCACCTTTTCTTACTAAAATGGAAGGTTTTCTATACAAGTGATTGACAAATGGGGTTTTGATTATTTTTATCTTCCTAGGCAGACGGGGAATTTCCTTGTTGTCTTTGAGGGGGAAATCCAGACTTGTAGTTCTTCGTGTCTGCTTAATTCTAACCCACTTGACCAGGTAGGGCAATAGTAATTTTGAGTGATGGTCACTCTCTAGTAGCAACTATAATTAATATAGTGTTTCTTCTGTGTGACATAGGCCAGCTATCTTGTAGATTTGAAGTATGGGGTTCGTTTTGCTTGCCTCTGTAAAACAAGCTCAAGGGTTTTGTGGGATTTGGGAGGGCCTTTTTTTATTTTTTTAAATACAGTGTCTGATTTACCACATAAAGCCTTTATTCTGTATTCTAGAAAAGATGAGAGTTTTTACACTGTACATGTAGATCCGTTTCTTAGTATTTAACGTAGGGCAAACCTTAAAATATCTTTTTTTTTTTTGGTCTTAAAGTTAAACTTTTTGTTACAGAGCTGATTAAGTACATTTGGATTTTTTAAAATACTTTCTTTTATAAATTGGCTGCTTTTATGGTCTATTACTTAAAGATTATTCAGCTTTCATTTGAAATGGATAAGAACAATTTTCTTGGAAGACTTTGTTACTTGCGTCCTATGTACAAGCTATTGAGTGGTGGTTTTGGCAACCATGTACCATATTCTGAAAAATTAAAAAAGGTATTATCTGTTCTCTCCCCATCCTTCCTTCCCACCCTGACTTGCTAAGTCTTTGGTCTGCTTGCTAAAGGCAAGACTAGAATACTGGGGAAAATGTCATGAATTGCTTGTACATTGTGGGGAGTGGAGGGTATTCTGCTTTGTTATCTTGTGTTTATTGACAACTTCAGCTTTTATCAGGTGCTGTACACAAAGGATTGATGTTGGAATGGAATTATTCCCCACTGCCTAAGTATGAACACTGACTAAGCATGCAAACATGCAGGCTATAGAAAATAATAGAATGAACAAAAAGTAATATTGCATGCTGACATTTTAACCAGACACCCAGATCTCCAGATATAAGATGAAATCCTTTGAAATGAAGTCTGGCCATTAGCACACCACAAGGTTGATTAATATTGCCTTTTGTCAGATAGCGTATCTCTTGGGCAGCTCGCTGTAGACACTAATCTCCATTTTATTTTTAGCAAATAATTACTTTCTCACAGGGGACTGTAGGAGTAATTGTCAAAGCTGCTGAAGGACTGCTATTAAACCGAATTGCTGAAGCAGGTGTACAGTGGTATCTCCTTGGCTCTTATCAGTTAGCAGCTAGTGGCTTCATACTTTAAACACCTGTGAAAAGCAGCCTTGTCATGCAAGATTACCTAGTCTTCCTCTCAGCATTGTCAGATTGGGTCTTTTGATAAATATTTCTTTTGCAGTTTGTTCTTTATGCTACAGAAAACCTATTCTGTTTTTCATTTCTGTTTTTTGGGGAAGCTTTTGTAGAGGACTCCATTTAGACTGCATTTCCTAAGGAGGTAAGGCTTTTGCGGCCAGACCTACCTATCCATCAGTCCCTTTCTTTTAGCCCTCCTACCTCACTCCAAATTAAAAAAAAATCCGCCAACCTTCTGGGTGTTAACTGGCTGATGATTTGGTGTAAAGCTGTCAGGAAATTTTAAATTGTTGTGAAAACAGGTGGTTAAGTAGATGAGAGAACTCCAACTGTTCACTGCCCCTCGCTTCAGCAAGTAGTGTGCATATTGCAGGCTTGGGTTCTGTCTACTGTGTAGAAAGTTAACAACTTTATATGGACATGTGAACTGAGGAGAGGAAGCTGCTGAAACTATACAAATAAACGGGCCTGTTGGTCTCACTAAGTATCAGTAATGTGAGTTGGATCTGCTGGGAGCGAGGTGATGGGTTAATTTCTTTCCATCCTGCGTGTTTGCTTCATCCCAGCATGCTTGCTTGCTTGCTTTTGTCCACCTTCCTCAGTCCACTTTGCGCTTAGCTAGTGGTATTTGAGGAGTTTGTTCCTTCAGTTATCTTGAAAGTTGGAACCCTTAGCTTTATTAAAACGAAACAAAGCTGTAATTTCATAGAAATTCTTCATTTATCTTTAATCTATCGGTTTTGGAGTTCAATTAAGAAATAAAATATAAAACTCGGAGTTTAAGACAAGATAGGAGAGGAAAATATTGTACGGAAAAGAATGCAGGCTCCTGACTTTGTGTATACCCACCCCTAGTCATGTGGTTTAGCCAAACACCTCTTCCATTTGAGAGTACTACAATTCTGACCAATTCTATTTGGCAGGAGACTTCTATAACTTTATCAATACCTTTATTCCTGTCTCTCTGAGAAGCTCGTTATACACATATGGGTATTCAGGAGGCTCATGGCAGCACAAGACCACAACACCAAATAAACTGAGTTCTCAGCAAGGGAGCTCTTAATCAAGCACTAAGTTGGGGAAACTTCAGACTGTAGATCAAAGAGTGATAATTAAGCTCTTTTTGGTGATGGAGTCAGAGCTAAATAAGATCCATGCTCTGTTCCAGACCATAACTGCCTCAACTTCTGTGAATGAAAAGCAGCTCTTAAAGCACCATAAACGTTTATTAAATAAGTGGCTTGCAGAGCCAGCTCTGGCACCTTGCAAATAATGAAATTCTCTAAATTTTCAGTTTGTAAGGAATTGTAGAAAAAGAATTTAGTTTGGAAAAATCTGAAGGTATAGATAGGTTCAGTACTTTGGGGTTTTTTTTGTTTTTGTTTTTTTTTTTTCCTTTCTAGTTTGTCAGTGCTATTGGTATTGGTTGCAAATGTGGTTGATAAAGCTGCTAGTATTGTAAACTTGATTTTAATTGGATGGCCAGCACAAGTTCTATGCAATACTGGAATTTCAAATGTGAGTGTTCTGAGTAGGACATTGACAGGGCACAGGACTTGTGCCTCAGTCGCTGAACCTCTGTCAAAAATTCTCTCAGTTACTAAACTAGGACAAATAACATACTTCTGCAAAAGACAGAGGAATATCTTAGTTTCGTGCTCTTCCCCAGTTTCAGTGGGACTTTCTCCTCTTACTGTAAGTTGTTAATCTGTGTAGCTGTAAATGTTTGAAATAAGAACTTTTAAGAACTGCCTCTTGCCAGTGAAGCGGTGGTGACATGGTGATGAAAATATAGTGCAGGAATACTAAAAATTTAACCTGAAAATCAAAGTGGCACAGTATGTGGGAGGATTAATGCCCTTGGTGCTGTAATAGGATTTTTATATTATTTTTATTTAGTTATAAGGACATATTAAGGCTGAAAATATACATTTCATTGGTCTGTTTTTCTGAAGCATGTTACAGATGGGTATCGAACCTTTTCAGGTTTGTCAAATAATGTGACTAATCAGGCAGAGGTATTAATACCTACAACGTTTATCTATTGCGATATATCAAAATACTCAATTTCACAGTGTGAGACATACCTGATTTGTGAAGTTTCTTTAGATAGTTTAGTAAGAGGCTACTGGACAAACTGGTGTGTTCTTTTCTGTATTAATTTCTAGTGCAAAAAATTAATCTCGTAATTTGGAAATAATAGAGAAGGAGGTTACATATACAACGTATTGCTCCATCTTCCATATATATAGTTGTCATGTTTGTTTGGGTTTTTTTCCCTCATCTGTGTAAAAAGCTTTGATATGTTCCGGAGTGCGCTTACGTAGGAAGGAGCACAGAGAGAAAACCAGTTGCTTTGCAAGTTTAGAGCCAAAGAGTAAAGTCTCTGTCTCTGCTTCACAAGAAACCCTGTAGTATTTTTGATCTATGATGCTGCATGCATGCTTGTATATACCATTAAATTTCTACAGCTTAGTTGTTCTGCTTTTTATTTTGAGGATTATAACTAAATCCATAAAATCCTTCATGGCTATAGAAACCAACTTTTGCCCGTGATTTTGGAAAAAGAAGTGATAACACTGGTTTTGAGGTAGTGGCAAGACTATTGAAAATAAATATATACAATTACATTGAATATACCTGCAAGTTTGTTTCTTAGATGGAAGATGAACTTCTGAATTGTTTCATACTAGGTTTTCCTCAGCCTTGCATTAGTGGTTGACTGTGCTTTATTTTCTTTCTATTTATAAAGTGAAAAGATACAGAGGGGACTCCTATCTTGAACATAAATCCATACTGCTAGGAAATCTATATTTTGGCTTATGACTTTATGAGAGAAGCAATGTTTTGCATGTTGCATACCAGAGTGGTGTATTCTCTGGCTGAAACAATAGTCTGTTGATAACGGGAGTTCCTTAGCACTGATTTTTTTTTTTTTTTCTATTTGCTTAAAGAATTTCATACATACCTGTGGTGCTGCTTGGTTTGGTTGTAGACAAAGCTGTTATTTCAAGTAAATATTTATCTTAAGTTTATACTAAAAAAATAATTTTTTTTAACAGAAGACATGTTATCTTGATCTCACATTTATATTTTAAATGTTTAACAAATTAGAGAATGAACGATATTCAATCAAGTTCTACCAATAAGGCTGCTTTTATGCAGAAGAGTAGAGTTAGTATGGGCTGAAAGCAAATCAGTTTGCTTTTTTTAAAGCCAAGTGTTTATGAGCTTCAAGTGTGATTTAGGCTTCGTAACCTGTTAATTCCGAGGTGCTTCTCATGACAATCTGTTCTCCACAAAAGACATTCCTAGTTGTTGGCAGTGTATGGTTAATGAAGTTACTTCAAAGGATCACCAAGTCTTAATGCAGTTACGAGTATCACCAGAAAAAAAATATTTTTTAAAATTTTGTCCTCCTGTTACCCAGATCAAGACTTCTGAAACCACTTGTAGGAACTTTGTACATTTGTAGTGTCCCTCAGTTTTGCAGCCATAACCCTTTTACCTGGCAGTATGGGAGTGTTTGAAAGAGAAACAATTTCTCAAAGCTTTTAAGAATGCAGAGGAGTATTTTCAAGAGTTTCCACTGTATGTTAACTGTTTAAAACTGCAAAAAATTTTAGTAATGTATTGCCTGCTTACTTATGTCCTCATTTTAATAGTGATACGGATAATAATAAATTATTTACATTGCCAGTTCATGCATAAAAATACTGTGGTTTTTACTAAAGAGCTTCTTCCACACTCTTGTTGCCAATATGTTTCATTTTTTGCAAGTACTTCAAGTTATCTGGTGACTGTACGCACCAAAAGTTTTTCTCTGCTTATTTTCTCCGCTGCTTACTAGCTATTGATCACTAGCTGCAGGAATTATGCTCTAATACAGCATCTCTGCTAGAAGTTACGAGATAATAATATTGGTTAGGATCAGTAGCCTAGAAATACAGCAGTTAACTTCTGTCATTTCATCTTGTTACAGTCAACATCTATTTGGACTATTCACCAAGTTGTCACACCACTGCATACTACAAGCAGCTCAAAAACAATCATAGTAATTTGTTATCCACTGGTCCTGCATCTTAAAATTGCAGGTCTAATTTTTTGGCTTGTATATACAGGCATTCCTATATAGGAATGATGATAAAATTGTGGGTTTATGATATTTTAAGTACATACTTTTTAGCTGCTGTGCTGATATATGAATATATCACTTAAGAAGTATTTTCCTACTAATATTTTAATTAGTTTTCTTTTTAGGAGCTTAACTTTTCAGGCTAGATTTGAAGAGTGGAAGGTAATCTTTTTGGATGTATGCATAATCCTTCACTGTTAGTTCTCATCTTTGTTTCTTTCTCTGTACTATGGGTTACCTTTCATCTTTGTAGAGTTCAGGTTTAGGTCTCTGGTCTGTGTTCTTGATGCTTTTGTTTTCTTTTGTGGATGTGTCTTACAGGACCTCTGACACTTGTTTGAGGACACGGGAGGTACGTGTTGATGTGTTGTGAATGTGAGCTGGGTTCTGCGTGTAACACTAGTGCCAAGGGGTTACTGTACTGCAGCAGAAAGTGTATCAAGAACAAAGTGTGTCCAAATAGTGTAAAATGAAATTTTCAAATTGTAGTTTAAACATTATTTTTCAAAGTAAATTGGATCCTTTCTACTAGTTCTTTCATGAGATAAGATTGCCTTAATTTACTTTATGTAATTTAGTTTAAAGTGCAGTGCTAAGTAAAAATTGAAGAATTAAAATGTTCTTATAGACCTCATTTTTTTTCACAAAGATTTCACATGTAACCAAGCTGAATAAAACTTAATTCTCACAGGACCAGTAATAACCTTATTTAGTCTATGAAATGTAATGAATTGGAAAATTTTAGCATCATGTAACTGAGATTATTACATGTATGAGAGAGGATATTCTTCCATGATTCACAGATACTGTAATCTCTCAGTGATCATTTGCAGGAACAGTGGAAGGCATTCCGTTAACTTTATTTTCACACGTATTAGCAGGAAGGCAGCATCCTGGTTTCTTTCCATGTTACTTGTATCCATCTTATGTTCTGTGTTTTCTCTTTCACTACACTGTCTTCCTTTATTCACATTCCATACCTATGATGTGACTAAATTGTTTTCTCATTCCATGCTTGGAGCTGAGGACGTTTCTCCTTGAAGCTAAGTAAAATACAGTTAGTGAGGCTTGATGCAACAACTTTGTAGGAGTGGGAAGTTAGGATATCGATTCTAAAACCCTGTGATGAAAAATGCAGTATCAGTCTGTTCCCAGTGCGCTGTTTGCACAGTTCATTTATAATGTGTAAACATAAAAACCTGACTTCTTTTAAAAAACTAAAGTTATACAGTACTGTGGCATAGTTGCAGTGCACACAGCTCTGTAACACCTACTGTATACAGAGTTTTTCATTTTCATGTAGGTGCTGTTGATGATGTGGCTTGGTATATAATGCACTTTTCACCTGGAAAACAAAGCTTTCCTTTCTGTTGTAGAGGGGAAGCTTTGTAGTGTAGCTTCACTATTAACTGTGATAAATGAATTGATACAATAAATAACATAAAGATGTTATGCTTCTGTCTTCCCCAGGCACGTGCTTTTTGTTCTCTATTTTCATGTTATCCACATCCTCTCAGACTGTTAAAATAATCTGGTATGTTTTCACTCCTCTGTTTTTTATTTACATGTTCCTGTTATCTCACACAGCTTTGCAGAAAGGTCACTGCTTGGGAGCTGTGGGTGTAGGTTACTGCATTGGCTGTTGATAACCCAGTGAGTGTGGGTTTGACATCATCTATAGTCAGTGAGGAAAGAATCAAAGTCTCCTTTATTGGGCTAATTCAGAGAAGGCCTGACTTAAATGCTAATGTTTTTGGTTCAGTAGGATAAAGACAGACAAGGTTTTCAGGGAAAGAGCTTTTTGTTAGAGCAGTTGCTGTGATAATAGGAAAAATCCTCAAATTGGCTTTTAAAATACCCTGTTAGATGTAGTTGTCTTAATGTGATTGCAAACATTTGCAAATTGCCAAAATGTAGAAATGCTTAATTTTTGTGATTTGACAGTCTTGTGAATAGGTGACATCTGAGCAGTCGATTTTAAATTAGTATTTTGAAGTCAACTTGATTCTGAAAATAATTTATTTTCTAGAAGCTCCATTAGTCTATACCTCCTTAAACCTGCTGTTGGTGTCCTTTCCTAATATGCTTCTTTCCTCGTGGATTTTCCTTTTATTTTTCTTTTTTTATTCCTCAGTTTATTGGCTGCTCAGACTTAATGACTCTTTTCTTCTTTTAAGCCATTTCAGTACAGTAGTGCGTTGATTTTGGGAAATAAATTTGTAAGACAGAACTAATGGCCAAGTTTTTAAATCAAACTTACAGCCAATGTAAGTGCAACAGTTCTTAAGAGCTTTACTACTGCTTCATCTGAGATGGTAATATAAATAGCATCTATTCCTTTAAACTAATTTCTCATACTAATAAAAGATGATAGTTTAATAAATCCTAGGTAAGAACATAAAAATAGCTATTCTTAACTGGACAAATGCTATGTCTGTTTGTATAGAAGCGAAAGGTGGGGAGCAAGCCAAGTTATACATATCATGGTATGTTTTCTTAGTTTCTGGAAGTCTAGCTGAAGAAATTAATCAACTGTGTATTGAACTATTGGTGCTTGAAGCTCTTGATGAGATTTTTCTTAAATCAATTTATCTGACTGCTTTTTCGGTTCTCTAATTTTTGGCATCCATAAGTTATAATTATGAGAGTCGTAGTTGAATCATGCACACTTGTTGGTTACTTTATAGAAATTTTCTGTTTCTAGGGTAACAGAACCTGCTTACAATATTTTATTCAGTAGACACATCATGGCTTTGTAGCATGTAAACTCCCACTGCCCTTTTCCTTTCAGAATTTCTAAGGTTCTTTTTGCCTTTTGGTGCCCAGAAGCATTGGAATAAGGTTTTCAGAATTCTGTCTGCAGTAGCTGCAAATGTGTTCTTAAGTCACAAAAAAAATGATTAGGACTTAACACTCTGTAGGTATAGTTAGGGGAATGTCTCTTTCTCCTCTGTGTATTTATCAACATTGAAGAAATAATACTTAGTCAAGTATTAGAAACAGTACTTGGTCAAGTCAGAGATACCAAGAGATATCTCTGCAACTCTTTGCATTCCAGCTATTGTTGAATTTCTTTACTACTGAACCTTTTGTTACTAGCTCAATTAACTGTACATCATCATTAGACTTTGGTGTCTTACTGTCTTTTCCAGATTATACACAGGTGTTGAATTGCATGTTCCCTAGTGTTGGTAACCTCTCTCATCTGTTGAAGTGATCGTGTGAAACTCCTTTCCCTTATAGTTTGTATTTATTGATTTCATTTTTCTTGAAACTTCTCCTTTCATCTTCTAATGGTCCTTTTTTCTTTCATAGACTTTAGGAAGTTATCTTATTAGAAGGTTTATGAAATCAGTCACATTGGGAATGTGTCTCATGCTGGATGATTCCTTGAAAGAATTCCAATAGATCCACAAAGTAGGACTTCTCTCCCCATTACATCATTCTGGTTTGATCTGCTAATTTTGGCAAAATGTATTATTGTATTTGTTTTTCTTAGGTTTAGTTTAACGATTGCTTAGGAGACTCGCAACAATTCTTGACCGGTCAAGAACGTAATGAGTAATATGAATGTCTTGTGAGAAGTATTAGTCCATGTTACATTGCATTCTGAAGCGGTAACGTTTTCAGTTGCTTCCTTGATGAATCTGATCTTTGCAGTATAAAGTAGTGCGAATTATATGTGAACAGTTGAATTGTCTCAGAACTGTGAATTCTTAAACTATTTGTCATTCCTCCTATCATGTAAGAAAGGGTGACTTTCAACTTTTGACCTACAAACCAAATACAATAGTTGCCCTGTGCAGTTGTTGCATCTTTGATAACGATTAAAATTAATTGGAAACATCTTGTCTGACTGTAAAAATTCTTTGGTCAAATTTTTACACCAACAGTTTTCAAAGAACAGGCACTGAATTATGTACGTAAAGAAGTCCAAACATCTGGTGCTCCACAGCAGAATTTCTGCCTTCCAATAACTGCATTTTTTTTTGTTGTATTAAGAAAAAAGAAGATTATTCTACTCCCTCTTCTGAGGTAGTGAACTACTTGAGAGTATCAGCGATTTCATGTGTTTGATTTTAGAGATTATTTATTCATTCCTCACAGATCATATGTTTGAGATTTGCAGCTAGGATCATCACTTATCCTCGGTGGAAGTTCTATATTAAGGTCTGTATTAAAGTGAGCAGAAGTTTATCTGAAAGCTTTACTTTGAAGAAAAACAGCTTTCTCATTATAAAATCTAGTATTTTGAAGCACTTCTGTGATGGTACGAGTCCATGCTCACCACGCATTTTTTAAACTGTTTCTGTTTTGAGCCATCTCTCACTGCTAAACCCCCAATTTTCTGGCCCACTGAATTTAGTAAATGGTGCCTGTATGGTTAGGATGAAGAACAAGTTTGTAAAAAGAAAAAAGTATCTGTAGCACTAGCCATACAATCTTTTCAGTGGTAACAGCTTTTTGCTGCATGTGACCTGCTCCAAATAGATTTGTCAGCTGTAACTTCATTGCAGTGCGTGTGGTAGGCTTGAGGTTTAGAGGAGGTTTAGTGAGGGTTACAACCCAAACTGAGCTGGCAGGATCTGAGTTTTTTTATTTATTTTACTTTCCCTCCAAACGTCCCGTAACACGTGTGCATGTAAGGCAGGTTAGTTACACTGGCATTTTTGTGCAAAATCCTAGAGTCTTAAACTTTATGTAGGTATTGAAGAGGATTTCCTTGTTAGTGAGAGCATAAATTGTGTTTTGGGAGCTCTGGTTTTCCCATGTGGTGGAATTCTTCATCTTTTGAAAATCTTCCTTCTCACTAGGCCTGTACATATTCAGAAATTGCAATCAGTTGGCAGCAAAGGGGTTTTGTTCAGTTTCATCTCATGAGAGGCACTTCTCATGTTCATGTTCCTGTTTAGTTAGATTCAAAGGCTGTGGCTTGACACCCTGTGGCTTACTAGTGAAATAATGGTAAAGCAGCAGAGATCTTAAAAGAGCATAGAAACTGAATTCTAGAAATCTACTGGTGTTGACACTGTCTCTGTGTGCTCCCTAAATACCATTTTGTGGTGTGATACAGTATGACATTACTGTGTTTGCCCGTGGTCAAACCCTCTATTTTGGGGATTGGTTTTGCTGAAGGATGCTTGTCAAAGTAGATGGTATGATGCTGCTGTTGTAACTAAGGGGAAATTTTACTTCATGACAAAGACTTAGCAGTGCTAACATCACACTGACTACTGAGCCAGCTACTGAAATTGTCGTAAAAGATAAGCGTCCTTCTTGAAGGTTCTCACCAGAAAACAACTGTGTCTCCATACAGACAGAGAAGTTGCTTTCAACAGTGATGGTATCAGCAAGCAAAGTTTCATTATTAGAAGGAGGTGTAAAATAATTTACAGGGTCTTTACAGTATGAAATCAAAACCTAATTTGTCTTGAAGTCTAACAAGCAGATTGTGGAACACAGGTACAATCCCCTCCTGGTCAGAAATTGTACTGAGAAATTACTTGTGATGCTTGACAATCGCTGACATTTCCGATTAGTTTTCATATATTGAGCTGCCTAACAGAAATGCGATAATGATAAAATCCCTGTTTCAGAGTAATAGAAGACCATATAAAAAAGAAGTGTGCTTGCTAAAGAAAATGCAATCCTGCAAAGTGAAGAAGGTATATTTGGCTTCAAAGTACTGTTTGTTTCTAAACTTGTGAGAAAGCTTAGCAGGGCCTTCAGCTTGTGAACAAGAGATGTGGCTTTAACTGGTTAGCAGGAATCATTTACACTGTGTGAGCAAGGAGATGTGTTAGCCTTAAGAGTCTGCTTTCTATAGAGGCTCTTTAAGGACCTGGGATTGCAGTGGCAGGAAGAGCTGAAGAGAATCCCATACTCCACACAGGGACAAGCCACAGCCTTTAAACTGCTGGTGGTTCAAGCTGATTCCCAATTACAAAGTAGTGTGTGGCTGGGGAAAGTCACCCTTCGCGTGCACACCTCAAGAGTGGAAACTGGTACAAGAATGGTATTTTGCTTTTTCAGAAAGGGTTAAGAAACTTTCTTGCTGAGCTGTTATCAACGTGATTTTATATAATGAACCATAATCAGAAATAGTGTGCAGAGCTGATTAAGGTTGTTGATGCAGTGAAACAGGAATACACCCACACATGTACTTTCTGTAGGTAATTTGCTTTTGAAGGTTTAGTATTGGAATCTAAATGATTTCAAATCTGGTTTCATTTTATGAAATGTTTTGCATGCGTGTAAACCAGGAATACATGTAGATATTTCCTTGTAGTGATTATAGCCATAAAAAAACCTACACAGGGCAAAAAGGCTTTTCCGTGATACGTACTTAGTTTTAAATGCAAAATCTTCAAGTAGGCACATTGGACTATGTTTGGGATTCACTTAGAAAAAGAGGTAGGTTTGTTTTTCTTCTTTCCTGCCAGATATTGTAGGCCAGCTTACAGAAAAGACAATAAACCTGAAGAATAAATTAACTGGTCTTAGGCTGGAAGGGCAGTTGGCAAGACATCTGTATTGCTGTGAGACCTGAGGTGTACCTGCATGGACAGGTGGGCAAGTCAGACAGAAGTTTAAGCTTTGAAATAACTAGCAACATCCAACCTTCTGTTTAAATTTGCCTCTTACATTTAAAGATGTGTGGATAAAGTGCTAGTGCTGCTGGCATATGTGTGCTTCTAATAGACTGATTCTTATTTAAATTGCAAAGTGTTTTTTAGGTGTCAGTGCCACCTTGCTTGCTCTTTTCAGTTTGTGTCCTGCTTTGCCAGCTTGACTGTCTGAATTCGTGACCAGAATTAGTTATGTTGCTTCTCCATGGTATTGCAGTTTGTGGTAGGCCGCTTTACACAATGGTTGTGCACAAAATTTCAGTCAGTCCTTAAGAGCTGATATATATGGCCAGCTAGATATTATTTTCCCTAGTAGCTACTGGAGATAACGGTGCCTTCAGCAGGTATATAGCTATCTTTAAAATCTAAGTGCTGCCTATTTGGATGTTTTCAGTTGCCTTTAATATATAGTGTATGTTAAAACTATACAATGTAATGTACCTATGTCATCAAACCAAAAAGGTGTCATCTACCTGTTGGTCATTGCTGAGATAGTGACACGAGAATTTGTAAATAACAAAAAAAACTTCCCAGTTTTCTGAAATCCAACCTGAACTCCCACTCATAGCAACAGCGCTTGCAAGAAATGAATCAACCAAAACTTTATTTTTTTCTGAACCACAATGCAGCATACAGATTTCTGCTGAGTAAGTGCATGTTTTTTCTCTTTGCATATTGTTTTATTCATTCTTACTAGTGCTTGAAACGTTTAAATGTACAATAATAATTTATGTACAACTGATCTGGCTTTTGTCTTGTGTTCTTGTTTACATTCCCTATGCAAAAGGAGAGTGCCATTGGAATATTCATTCTTCTAGCAAAGTACAGTCTTGCATAGTTGTACACTGTTCACTGCTAGGTTTTTAGAGCAGGCTTTTGCATTCCATTTTGAAAGCTTCAGATATATCTTCCAGTTTTTGAAGTGATGTCGTTACTGGATACAACACACTCATTTTTATCACCAGGTGCCTAGTGCTCAGAAATTCGTATCAGTTGTTTATAGAGCCCATATATATTCTTCTGACAGATTTTCATACCCCCAAAATGGGTAAATGCTTGCTTAAAGCACTGGTTTTTAGTCTTAATTTTAAAGGACATTAGAAGGACCTACAGGAAGATTACCAAGAATAGCTGTGTAGAAATTGAGCTGTTTATTCCTTTATAGCCATAAAGGAATGTATGATTTCTCAAAAATAGTAAAGTGAATGATCCCCTGGGATTGCTGTTATCATGCCTACTTATGTTATGTAAGAGAAGCCTAAAAGCTTTATTTTTCTGGTGGATTTATGGTGCCTCATAGTTATTCTTTGTGTATCAAATGGTTTTCCTTTTTGGTCTGTGGGATGACTCCCATGCATAGCTCTGAATGAAACCAAACATAGTGAATAAATAAATGTGTTCCTTGGACAAAGATCACAACCATTTTAGTTTAGAGATATGTGTTATATAGGAGGGCCGAGAGGAGTGACCATAAGTGCCGTCCAAAGAATATTTAGTGACTTACAGTATTGGTTGCCATGCATGCCCTCTATGAGAAAAATATTATTGTCTGAACTATATCTGGTTATAGTTTTTATTTGTATGACTGCATAAATTAGGCTTCAGAAAATGCAAAACATGGATCCAGAAAGAAGATTGTGCCCAGTCTTCGGTTTCCTCTTTTGGAGTGGACTATATTGGAGTAATAGAGCATAACGATCCATCAATATCAGTAAAATACTGGTCTAGATGTTTGCTAGTGGTAGTGATTTAGAATCCTTTGCATATTAATATATATCTACTTTTGAAGCCTGTTCCAATGAAAAGAATGGAAAACATGAGAAAGCCAAGAGTTGCTGGATTTTTTTCTTGCTTTTATGTGAAATTGTTGCTTTCTAATTTTTGGTTTTATCTTCTAAGACTGGTATCTAAGTAAGTACACAGTTAACTTTTTCTCTTTAAACCTTTTCTTTTAATCTGCTTTATTAAGGGGGTTTTATTTGGTTCTTTTTATTCTACAACTCTAAATGAAGTTCTTTACATTTATATACCAGTATTCTTTTGAGGACTTAAAAATATAGTAATATGAAACTTACTTGAAGTAAACTGGCATATTTTTGAAAAAAAATATAGCTTATTATTGAGGGATTTTTTTTCCCCTAAAGGATTTATAGTGGAAGGCTTTGGAGGGTTCAGCTGAGTGCATTTCAACTTGAATGTTCCAGTTGTCTGCAATAATTTAAAAAAAAAAAAATAATCCAAAAAATTGCCCAAGATTTTGCTCACAAGTGTGTATCTTCCTTCAAGGTTTTTAATTGACTTCCTTTCCAAGTGTTGCACGCTTGACTGTATGTGGCAGTTGCTTAAAACAGAAGCTGAGAAGCTGCAGTACTTCTTGCAAGGGTTATTTGAGGATTATATGTTTCCATGTCTGTTCAAAGATGTGAACTGTTACAAGTGTCTCTCTCTTACTCTTGGTAATACTTGTATGGCTTAGAGTCTGGACTATGATTTTTTTTTTTTGTATCTTTTTTTTCTATGCTATCTTTACTTGACCAGAATTTTAATACTATGAACACCTAACACACTTCTGCTGTGGAGCATATCCCAGGTTATTAGGTTCTGTAATTCAAAATTTCCTGTGGAAACATACGAAGAGAATTCGGTGGTGTTAAGTTTAAATTTGTTTGCTGTTCTTCATGTAATGGTAGCAAATGCAGATTCATTAAGCATGTAAACCATTAGCAGTTGTGAGAGCTATTGTTTAAATGCATCAGAATTAATTACAATGCTTGCTTATGTAATATTTATGTACTTCTTTCTAGAATATTCTGATACTTGCTTTTGAGAGATAGCATTATCATCTTGTCTGTGGATATATGTATACAAAACTGTACATGATGTGTGTATATATACCTACACACAAAAGCAAAACACCCTTTTAGGCGTAAGTACTAACTTTGTGCATGCTATCATAAAATAATACCCTTTAGGTAGATCAGTGGACATTTTTTTATAGGCTCTATTGTGGAGCCCTTTTGTTTAGCTGTGTACTTTAAAGATCTGTATTTCAGTAATAGCCTGAACATGTTTTTCACTTTACAAAGTGTTTGATTTTACCTGTGTAACTTCCAGTTGCTTTCTTTTCATTTTTTCTAATATCCAGGAACTATGATAGACTTGAGGGGTTATCTACTTTGTGTTTACAGTCAGTAGATGCAGAAGCAAATTCATTGAAACTCTACTAGTTATTTGGAAGTGAAAAAAAATAGATCTCTTTCTTGATGAGATGCTCAGCTGTCTTTGGAGTGTCTTTTGTTTAGGGAGCAAAGTGAGATCTGAAATGCAAATCCAGCAACATTTTTTCTGCTCAGCTAGAGTTTGTGGCTAAACAGACTGCAGGGCAGAAAGGTCCCTGATCTGAGAAAGAAGAGTTGTAGAGAGCAGTAGCTGAGTGTGCCAGCAGCTGGGCTTAGAGTGAAAAGCTTGCATGTGGCTGGCTGCTAAGGAGGCATGGGGGCACAGGTGGAGGAGGGATGGCAATGCAGCAATCAGGAACACCTCATGTGGGCATCTAGTAATAATTGCCTGCTCCTAATTCTCCTCTCCAGCACTGCAGGAGTACCTTTAATGGAGCAGGAATAGTTGCAGGAGCACGTTTAGGAATGTGTGTGAATATGAAATGCTCTCAAGATGATTAATATGGGCAAGTTGCTGGGAATAAAGCCTAAAATAAATTTCAGGTAAAATGTAACTTCCACTTATGAAAAGCTGCTTTTTTTTTTTCTTCCTTAAACACGTGATTATGTGATCAGTAAGCCTATGGAGAAACAGTACTCTATGGAGGTTTGCAAGCATGGATGATTTTCATGAAGACAGCAGAACAGCTCCTTGCAAATCTTTTGCCAAATAATGAGTTTAGGGAGAAGCTACCGCAGTGACAGAGCAAAGGAATAAAATTGTGTTGAGGAAAAAATATTTTAAGTGCTAGCAAAATGATCTGTTTATATTTTTTAATAGTCCTGTTATCAAGTTAGTGACACAGTCTAACACTTGTCAAAAAAAAAAAAAAAACCCAAACAAAAAACTTTGATTTGCACTGCAGACTACTTGGAAGCAACTGGAAGTGTAGAGGTAGCAGATTTAACATGTTCTTTCCCCTTCTTCCAAACTGAGGTGTCTCACTCGACTGATGTTTGTGGGATGTCATGAGACATTGTGATGACTGTCAGCACTGGTGTGCCAAGTGTGGCTGGCAGGAACGCAGCTGGCAGTGCAGCAGAGACCACAGGCTGACTTCTGTCTTTGTGTTGGTACCAAAGTTGTGCCAGAAACAAGGTTGTGTCTGGGCAGGAGGAGGGTGGTGGTGTGTGTGCCTTTCTGCTATGGATATATGAGCAAGGATGCAAACCTCAGGAAAGGGAGGAACCTCCTGCCAATGGAGGTTCAGGCTTGACATCAGGAAAAAATATTTCACAGAAAAGGTCATTGGGCACTGGAACAGGCTGCCCAGGGAGGTGCTTGAGTCACCTTCCCTGGAGGTATTTAAAAGGTGAGTGGATGAGGTGCTGAGAGGCATGGTTTAGTGATAGATGGGAATGGTTGGACTTGATGATCCTGCGGATCCTTTCCACCAAGTGATTCTATGAAAGTGCATTGTGGTACTTCCTGTAATGTACGGCAATTAATGCTGAACTGTACCCATATCAGCAGGTATCAGCCTTTTTCCTTTGGATTTTTTTGTGGCATTTTTGTGGGGGTGTTGGGGTTTTTTTTACGTATGGATTTGGTTTTGGTTTGTGACTATTCATAGATCAGAGCCTCACCTTATCAGAAATTAGTCATTGATTAACTCAGGCACTTTGCAGGTAAGTCGCTTTTACAGGAGTAAACATATCAGGGAGAGCAGTCTGAATGTTTCTGAAACCATTACCCAGATATGCAATGTATCAACAGCTAGAAACTGCAGAAGAAACACAGAAGGAAAACATTCCTTTAAAAAAAAGAAAAGGGTGGGGAGTGTAAGTGGAATGCTCTCTTTTTACTTTAGAGATGCTATCTGGGACCTAGAATATCTTGCTCTTTTGTTTTGGAACTAGTTTGGAGTTACTTCCTAGACAGCAAGTGCTGGTATCAGAAAATAAACTATTGCTGTTAACAATCTCATTCCAGGAATAGTATACAGCATACCATACAGTAAGACTTTTCAGTGTCTTTTTTTCCAGGTCCTGTAAGTTAGCTTCCAGGAAAGGGATTCTGCATTTAGTTAACTGAGTGATAGGGTGACACTGATACCAAAATGGAATGCGAGTGTTGAAATGTCCAGGTAGGGGATTGCTGTCCCCTATGTTTTAATGTCTGTCTTGATTTGACAGCTTTTATTATGCTTAATTTACCATCCTGTTATGTCATGAATATTTTGCCACTGACTGCAAGCGAGCGTGACTATCCTGTGATTTCAAGGTCCTCTGCACAAGGAGGCCAGCTGGTTCAGTGTGTTCTGAGCTGACTGATGGTTTATGACTATGATTGGCAGGGCTTGAAACCCAAGCAAGCAAATTCTGAGTGCCACCATGTATGAGGTGAACCTTAGCACCCTTCTCTAGTGACCATGCATTCTCTGGGTGTTTCACCGCGTGGTGGAACAGGTTTGTGTTTGTCTGTGGAAAGGCATACTGCAAGAGTGCAGGAACTGACAGTAGTAATTCACGCTAACTACTATTATCTCTAAATTCAGTGTAAACTCGACTAAGTTCATAGTACTTAGCAGGACCTACTTCAGCAGAGAATGAAATTAAGAATAAGGCATTGTTAAATCTCAGCAGGTCAGTGCAGGTGATCATTTTGTGTATCTCAGCAGATGGCACTCTGTTTCCTTAGAGCAAAGGTTCTCTTCTGAGGGTTAAGAAACAAGGAAACATTCAGAGAAAAAGGCAGAAATGCTGACTTTTGCTGACATGTAGGTCAGTGGCAAATTTTGTAGATAACATAAACTGGGGAGGTGAGGGGTGAAGAAAGAAAAGTTACCGGGAACCTTATAATTCATCCTACGCATAGCTGAAACATGTCACAAATTCAATTAATACAAAACCAGCAATTTCTCCAAGTATAGCAAAAAAAAAAACCCTGATCAGTTGGTAAAGTACCAAACACTGTACTTGAAATAGCTTTTCAGGTGATAAAAACTTGTCTCTGAAAGGTGAACCTTTCAACTTCCCTTCATTTATAAGGATGGGAGTAATCCTGGGAAGAAAAGGATAAAGTTAACAGTAGGTAACCACATAGAGCCAATTATTTCTAGAGATTAAATATTTTCTCCTTTAAGTGATTAATTTTTTTATATTAGACATTATTTTGTACATATAATAACTTAATTGGCTGATAAATGAATGTTCCCTCCTGGGATTTTAACTGTGTTATAGTTCAGGTAAGAATTTGTGATGCAAATAAATGAAGCTTTCGTACGTGAAGTGTGGGTACTTTGGTTTTGCAGATATTGATGGTGGAAAGGGAATGGTGAAACCTGCACTTCTGTCTGTTTTGTGTTCCAGCCTTAGCTTGACTTCTCCTTCGTTATCCCTTTTAGCCTATCTTCTTCCTGCTCTAGTTATTGGTTTCCGTTCTGTTTTCCTTCCACTGTGCCTATAAAAGCAAACCTGTATTGCCTTTTAGAAAGGAGTAAGTATTGTTCCCACTTTGTAGAGCTTATTCCATAAATGACATTTGCTATGGCACTGTTAAAAAGCAGAGAGAGAACGTTAGGATATATGACAGTGAACAGTATTTGTGGTTTTCCTTCCTTGATCTGTTTTGTGCACGAAGCTGTTTTACCAGATTGATCAGTTCCTGGGTGGGAGAGTATTTGAAATTTGTAAAAAGTCACCACAAAAAAGTCAGTAGTTTTGTGACAGCTATGTGGATAGACTACCTTTCTGAAGTTATTCTAATTTTAAAAGTAGGGAAAAAAGTGCCTGTTTCAGCAGTACCATTATAGTGATTACAAGGAAAGTAATTGCTGCTATGTAAATGGCTATGCAAATACAATAATACCTTGAACGCACTTGCACCATTCTTGTGTGATGCAGTCAGCTTGCATTTTAAGTATTCCTTATGTGCTCGGCTTTATATAAATAGCTATTTCAAAGAAGTGCTGTCTATAGCAAGTAAAATTAAAACATACCGCCTTTGGAGGCAGGAAGAGCCCTGGCTTGATATTTATCATAGAATCATAGAATCACCAGGTTGGAAAAGACCCATTGGATCATCGAGTCCAACCGTTCCTATCAAACACTAAACCATGCCTCTCAGTCCCTTAAACACCTCCAGGGAAGGTGACTCAACCACCTCCCTGGGCAGCCTGTTCCAGTGACCAATGACCCTTTCTGTGAAAAATTTTTCCTAGTGTTCAGCCTGAACCTCCCCTGGCAGAGCTTGAGGCCATTCCCTCTTGTCCTGTCCCCTGTCACTTGGGAGAAGAGGCCAGCACCCTCCCCTCCACAACTTCCTTTTAGGTAGTTGTAGAGAGCAATGAGGTCTCCCCTCAGCCTCTTCTTCTCCAGGCTAAACAACCCCAGCTCTCTCAGTCGTTCCTCATAAGGCCTGTTCTCCAGCCCCTTCACCAGCTTTGTTGCTCTCCTCTGGACTCACTCCAGGGCCTCAACATCCTTCTTGTGGTGAGGGGCCCAGAACTGAACACAGTATTCGAGGTGCGGTCTTACCAGTGCCAAGTACAGAGGGAGAATAACCTCCCTGGACCTGCTGCTCACACCATTTCTGATACAAGCCAAGATGCCATTGGCCTTCTTGGCCACCTGGGCACACTGCTGTCTCATGTTCAGTCGCTGTCAATCAACACCCCCAGGTCTTTCTCCTCCAGGCAGCTTTCTAGACAGACTTCTCCTAGTCTGTAGCACTGCATAGGGTTGTTGTGCCCCAAGTGCAGGACCCGGCATTTGGCCTTGTTAAACCTCATGCCGTTGGTCTCAGCCCAGTGGTCCAGCCTGTTCAGATCCCTCTGCAGAGCTTCCCTACCCTCCAGCAGATCGACACTTCCACCCAGCTTAGAGTAATCCGCAAACTTGCTAAGGGTGCACTCGATGCCTTCGTCCAAGTCATTGATAAAGACATTGAACAGGGCTGGACCCAGCACTGAGCCCTGGGGAACCCCACTTGTCACTGGCCTCCAGCTGGATTTCACACCATTTACCATGACTCTCTGGGCCCAGCCATCCAACCAGTTTTCCACCCAGGAGAGTGTGGGCCTGTCCAGGCCAGAGGCTGAGAGTTTCTCAAGCAGAACGCTGTGAGAAACTGTGTCAAAGGCTTTACTGAAGTCCAGGAAGGCCACGTCCACAGCCTTTCCCTCATCCAGCAGCCAAGTCACTTTGTCATAGAAGGCGATCAGGTTAGTTTGGCAAGACCTGCCTTTTGTGAACCCATGTTGACTGGGCCTGATCACCCGGTTCTCTTGCATGTGCTTCATGATAGCACTCAAGATCACCTGCTCCATGACTTTCCCTGGCACTGAGGTCAGACTGACAGGCCTGTAGTTCCCTGGGTCCTCCCTGTGACCTTTCTTGTAGATGGGCACTACATCAGCCAGCCTCCAGTGCAGTGGAACTTCCCCAGTCTTCCCGGACTGTTGGAAGATGATGGGAAGGGGTTTGGCCAGCACATCCGCCAGCTCCTTCAATACCTTTGGATGAATCCCATCTGGCCCCATAGACTTGTGGGTGTCTAGTTGGGCAAGCAAGGCTCTGACCACCTCCTCTTGGATCATGGGAGCCTCATTTTGCTCCTCTAGCTCCTGGGTTTGTGCACAGATGGGACGACTTTCTTTACAATTAAAGACTGAGGCAAAGAAGGCATTAAGTACCTCAGCCTTTTCCTCATCCCCTGTCACTGTTGTTCCTTCTGCATCCAATAGGGACTGTATGGTCTCCCTAGTCCTCCTTTTATTGTTAACACATTTATAGAAAGATTTTTTGTTATCTTTCACAGACTTTGCCAATCTGTTTTCTAGTTGAGCCTTAGCCCTCCTGATTTTTTTCTCTGCACATGTAAATTTAATTAGCGTGGAGCAAAATACTCCATAGTTTTGAGAAGAGGCTGCAAAGTGTACTAGTTTTCCTGCAAGTATTAGAAAGCCTTGATTTGTAGACAATACTTTATTGTCAGACACGGTGCTAGTTCAGCAGTATCTCTCTGTGCACATTTGGCAAATATTTAAAGGCCACATTTTGTGTAATTGGTTCAGCCTTTGAAACTTATTAACTTCTTTGTGCTAAACGATATACACAGCAATGCAAGATTTTATCTTGACAGTCTTTTGCTTTTGTCTTGTACAATCAAGGATGTATTTTGGGTTATTTTTTTAGCTCCTCAGAGGGTAGTATGTGAACTATTTATAATAACTTAAGTACAGATGAGGTTTGTGAAAGCACTACATTTCAGCGGCATTGTAAAGCTGGATAATGTAGGAGCTCTGACAAAGCAATATTTTGTTAGCCAGGGAAATAAACAGAACTTTTCATATCAAGTTATTTAAAAGTATGTGCTTCTACTTATCTGTAGTCTTCATATGTTATGTGAAATCTGGGCAGAGGGAATACATGCTTCCTGCACTATCTAGCTAATCTGCAAAGAAGGCTGTGCAAAACGCAGAGTAAGTGTTACTGACAGCCATTCTCTCCAGTATAATTTTGTACTCTTTTTGCTAATTAGCTTCCTTCCTTCCTTTTTTTTTTTTGTTAGCATATCATAGTTATTTACATTAATGAAAAAGCTGAATAGGTGTTATTAATACCTAATGTCAACCAAGGGTGTATGACTGGTAAATTTATAAACAAAATTTCAAGTCCTTATCTGGCTCCTCTGTAGTTTGTAAAGGAAATGTATTCTGTACATGTTCTTCAGGCAAGGAAATTATAATAGCTGTCTAACTATGCTTTGTAAAACTGACCACCAACCCAACTAAAAAATTTCAGCAATCATCTAATAAGGAAAAAATTGTATTTAGGTGTGGAATCCAAATGTAAAAGTATTTTTTTCAAAAGGCAAACCAACAATATCTAGAAAAGTCTTCACAACCATGTAAGGCAGCTCTGCATTTTTGAGATGATCATCATTAAAGTTTAAAAGCAAGTTTATTAGAAATATTAATTCAGTGTAATAATTACTTTGACAGTTTTGGTTATGAAAAAGAAGTTGCATATGAAATTATTAATGTTTTTATTTCCTTTTTGTCTTTGTTCTAGGCTTAAAAGAAGCATAAGCAATTGGATTACAACTCTGACATTTTGGAGCGCAAGTGATGTTAAAACAATTAGAATGTGTTGGAGCATGGCTACCTATTAAAATGCAAAAGTTAAAAGAAATTATTGGTTGTCAGAACCTACTGAATATCTGAGTTTTCTAGACATCCTGCTTTTAACTGTGTCCTTAAATGTCCATGATTAAGATCTCATGCAACCATTGTATATTTTGGAGACCATTCTCCAAAAGAGAACTGTGCATCTAAAAAGCAGAAATGACTGTGTTTTCTCTTGGAACTTACTGAGGTTGAACATACTGAAAGATCATGACCAGCTTGAAGCGGTCCCAAACCGAAAGGGCTGTTGCCACTGGGGTATCAGTTGGAACAGATGGCACCTCAAAAGTCCATTCTGATGACTTTTATATGAGACGCTTTAGGTCACAGAATGGCAGCTTAGGATCTGCAGTCATGGCGCCAGTTGGACCACCTCGCAATGAAAGTTCCCATCATGTTACCTCTACTCCTGGAGTCCCTAAAATGGGAGTCAGGGCAAGGATTGCTGATTGGCCCCCAAGGAAAGAGAACATCAAGGAAACGAGCAGATCTAGTCAAGATATTGAAACATCAAGTTGCCTTGACAGCATATCTTCTAAAAGCAGTCCTGGGAGTCAGGGAAGCTCTGTTAACCTGAATGCTGGTGATTCTGTCATGTTAAAGAGCATCCAGAGCACACTTAAAACAAAGACCAGACAATCTGAGAATCTAGACTCCAGGTTTCTTACACCTGATGGCTATCCCAGTTCCCCAAGAAAGGCTCTTCGCAGAATAAGACAGCGTAGCAACAGTGACATTACTATAAGTGAGCTTGATGTGGATAGTTTTGATGAATGTATTTCACCCACTTTTAAATCTGGACCATCTCTGCACAGGGAGTATGGCAGCACATCTTCCATAGATAAGCAGGGAACTTCAGGGGAAAGTTTTTTTGACTTACTGAAAGGCTATAAAGATGAAAAGTCTGATCAGAGAAGCCCAGCCACAACTAAGCTCAGTGAACTCCTGATTGCCAGCGGAAGCAAAGGGTCAGGATTCTCTCTAGATGTGATAGATGGACCTATTACTCAAAGGGAAAATCTGAGACTCTTCAAGGAAAGGGAGAAGCCTCTCAAGAGACGCTCAAAATCAGAGACAGGAGATTCATCTATTTTTCGTAAGTTGCGCAATGCCAAAGGTGAAGGGGAGCTTGGAAAGTCTTCAGATCTTGAAGATAACAGGTCAGAAGATAGCGTCAAGCCTTGGACTTGTCCGAAGTGTTTTGCTCATTATGATGTACAGAGTATTTTATTTGATTTAAATGAAGCGGCAATCAACAGGCATAATGTTATTAAAAGAAGGAACACAACCACAGGTGCGTCTGCTGCTGCTGTAGCATCACTTGTCTCTGGACCCTTGTCCCATTCTGCAAGTTTCAATTCTCCAATGGGCAGCACTGAAGACCTGAATTCAAAAGGAAGCCTGAATATGGATCAGGGCGATGATAAAAGCAATGAACTTGTGATGAGTTGTCCTTATTTTCGTAATGAGATTGGCGGAGAGGGGGAGAGGAAGATCAGCCTTTCCAAATGTAATTCAGGTTCCTTCAGTGGATGTGAAAGTACCTCATTTGAGTCTACTCTGAGTACTCATTGCACCAATGCTGGAGTAGCAGTTCTGGAAGTTCCCAAGGAGAATCATATGTTACATCTAGACAGAGTGAAAAGATACATCGTTGAGCATGTAGACCTTGGTGCATATTATTATAGAAAATTCTTCTATCAGAAAGGTATGTAGATTTTCTTTATCCTTGTGGTTTATTAATGATTTTTTTTACTAACATACAAAATTCAACTGAATTTGCAAGAATTACATTCTTCTTAACTATTGCTTATACTTGGTATATTTTACCGATCAATAGATCCTTTGTCTTAGTGTTTCACAATTTGGAGTACAAAAATACTGATCATTTTAGTACTGATACACGCAAGTTAGCAATGACTGCGACTTACAAATGTCTTAAAACACAGCTTTAATACCTTTCAGAGTGAGCCGGGGTTGACACTTGAAAGGTTAAAAAGAAAATAAGATCCCGAAATATGAGAACTTTCTTCCCTCAACCTCAAGACTGAGGTACTGAGAATTTAATGGAATGCACAACTTGGAGAGTTAGCATTTACAGTTATCTTTGGATATTTTAGTATCTTAATCATCCATTTCAAAATGTGGGGTTTCTTTTATTTATTCTAAGTCAATAATATCATAAACCAAAATCCATCTTCCTGAAAAACTGACAGTTTTCATTACAGCCATGATTCTAGAAAGAATTCTTAATTTGTCAGATTCTGCAGAAAGAAATGATCACTGTATTTACATAACTCTATGTACATGCACATACATATATGCTATAATGACAATAATGTGCCTGAGAAAAAGAGAGTACAATTCTCTTATCACATGGTTCTACTGAAATCAAAGAGTTATTGTTTCTGTTGGAGGTACGCAGGAAAAAAAATAAGATCAAAGCTTTTTGACCTATAGAAACAAGTAAACCCTAAACATTACCCAGATACCCACCCCTACCAAAATGATGCTGGACAACAAGATGCAGATCTCACCATCTCTTTTTCCCGAGTATGAAAACTATCAAAAAACAGCGCAGACCAAAGTCCTTTTAAGTTAAGAGTTTTGTCTGCAGGATTGTGTGCCTTGCTATAGTATCTCCGGAGGGGTAGAACTGGTCTAGTGACTTAGCTGAAGAATTCCTTAGGTATTAATGATCATGATTGGGTTTTATCTCTTTAGTGAAAGCAGCTCAAAAGAGCGTGTTTCCTGCAGATTAAAGCAGCAGGGTTGCCTGGTTAAAATAAGTGGATGACCACTTCCGAAACACTTCAACTTGTTAACTCTGTGTTACAGCTAATAATCTCATCTCCTGTTTTTCTATTGCCTCAAAGTATGTTCGTATCTTGCTACCTCTTCTCTGCATTGTGTCCTGGAGGACTGGCTCTTATCACACTTTCATAGTCTCCTCTTTCTGCAGTCTGGGGCTTAGAGGTATCCTTTGCTATATGGTTTTTGAAAGTGCTGACCCACATCCTTTGGAGAAAAAGGAGTGAGGAAAAATTTTAGTTTCCTGAGAACAGCAAGCCAGATGGTGAGGTATGTTTGGAGGGGAGAGCCTGAGATTAGACACCTTTATCTGCAATTGCTTTCCTATCTGTCTTCAGAACAATTTGATTCTTTTCACTCTGGTAAGTTTTGCAGTCAGCAACTAAAGGTGCAGTTTCATGTTACAGCTGACCTAATTTTACAGCATTTCAGCACTAAAAGGGAAGACTTTATTCATACCGCTTCTTTGTACCAGGTCTCTTGTTTTCTGAAAACTTGACAAGCCAGTTCAGTTTACTAACCAAGCAGAAATCTTGCCATCACAATAAATTTGAGGTTTATTGCTTGATTATTTCTCTCCAATTTTAGTGAGTTAATCTTTCGTTGCAGAGGGAGAAGTGCTGAAGCCAAGTGTCAGGAGAGCAATGAGAACGAACAGCAGGAGAGGAAGGTGGTGTATGTGGGATTTGAGTCTTCAGGCAACAGCAGTTTATCAGTTTGGTTTATCCTTAAAGGAAAACACACCTTCACGCTAGTACAATGCCAGCTGCCTTTATATCTATATTTCTTTCTAGTTGTAATTCAGATAAATTAGATAAAATCATCATAACCTAATCCTAAGGGTATTGGTGAAGGGTAAGGAGATAGGAAAGTGTCAGTATGTGTATGGAAGTGGAGGGAGAGGAGCAGCAGTGAGTTGTTTTATTTCCCTTAAGCACTAAACCTGGTTTTTAAGTTCATTGTGTTCATGTTCAGTCCAGCAGACCTGAGCCCGGGGTGTTGTTCCTACCAGAAGTTTTTGTCTGAGAGGTGTGTTTCAGAAGCCTCATCAGATGTGCTCAGTCCCCACAGTTCTGCAAGTGCCAAACGCATTTTGCTGACTACCCAGTGTATTGTCTTTCCCCAAAAAAACCCTTTAATCTGAAAGAGATGGGATAGGAAGAAAACTAAAAGCAGCAATATAGGTAAAAAAACCAAGGAAGTCAGTTGTAACTGAAAGCTTCTGTAACATGAAGCAAGTAATGATGCAGAAATCTTCTTGTTTGAAGAGGAGATTGGATCTTTACGATGTTATGGATGGAACAGACTGTGACAAAAGACTTCCCTTCAGGGATCAGCTAGTCAAGTCAGCAGGCCTTGGTTAATTTTGCACTCTTAGAAGTATGAAGCAAAGAATTCTGATTCAGCAACAATAACTTCTGAAGATCTCAAACCAGGAAACTTTCACAAAATTGGAGAAGTACTGAAGTAATCCTAGAGCTTGTGAAGAGTAAAACATGATGACCTAGAAAATTGTAATTCTTTGGTTTGTTTTCATTCCAACCTGAAGCAACAAAGCAGGTACTTTGGGACTGTGTCAGCAAAGAACTGCTCTTAAAAATCATTAATGCTGCCAATCAGCATGGTCGAATGAAAAATAAGCCTTAAGACCCCGCACTGTTAATCTTTTCTGTCTTTGAAAAAAAAGAATTTAAACCATTGCATTGATGTAGTCAATTTTTCCAAGGTAGTTTGGTGGGATGCTGATGGTGGCTTGACTGAAATCTTTAATTATGTGTAAGTAATAACCATTCTTTACAGATAGGGCTACTTGGATGATAGATGCATCTTAAATTTTAGCAGTGTACAGGGAAATATTAGTGACCTGGAGTATTGCTAACATGATCCAAATTAATTACAGTATTTTAATCTATTTAGCCTAAAATATTTGCATGTAAGATTTATGGATGAGTCTTGTTAAAGTTCATCAGTGAATGGAAATGGATAAGCATTGGATGTAAAGAAAATACTAAAGTGAAGTCAACATATTATTGATTCTTTACAGAGCAGCGCTAAAGCTATTGATTGGACACTAGGCCACAATATTTTTTATCTCCTAAATGTGAAGATACTGGTGCAGGTTAGAAAAGTGGTACAGATACTGGGAAAAGAACTTTATAACGGTAGTTCCCAAGTTTGGATTCAGCTCCTCTACTTTTCTGTCTAAGCTAATTGTGCAGACTCCCTTTGTACTCAATGGAGAGAAATAAACTTTTCAGGATGATAGGAATTGCAATCTTACTTCCCTCAATTCCCTATGGAAGGCTTATACGCAGCTATCTCACATGGAGATGTTTATACTTGGAGAATATGAAAGCTACTCTTACGTTGCAGAAGATGTATTTGCAAAGTGACTATTGAAAACTGTATTTCAGAAGATATATTTGATAGGGGGACTTGTATTTAGAAGCCTTATGTTTAGATAGACATTCGTAAGCATTGAGATATGTGGTAATGCCAGTGGTGAGACATTTTGCCTTCTTCGCTTAACTTCAACACCTGAAAAGACAATTTCTAACCTGTTTGAGTTAAGGTAAGAGGCTCCCTTCTGGCATCTGTGTCTGGAAATGACAGTTCTTATTGAAGGACCCAGGAGCATCGGTTTGGCTTTGGCCATCATGAGGCAGTAGTTGCTAACATCGTTACCATTTAGGACAAATTTGAATTACTGGCTTAGAATGAAAGACTTGACTGAGAAGTAAATAGTTTCCTGAGCTGATTTTTTAACAAATGAGCTATTGGTCAGCTTCCCTTTAACTGTTGGCAACCAGTAAAAAACCCGTTTGCTCTAATGCTTTAAGTTGCTGCATATTCTATCCCAAAATGTGTACCTGCAAGCATGTGACTAGATTTAGGGAAAATTTACAGTTAACAGTCTGCCATGAACAACAGTCTGAAGACGTTATAGAAGTCAGCTCTAAAAATGCTCCCCTATTATTTCCAGAGAAACGCTGGGTAGAGTTTTCCCATGCTGTGAACTCTGTGGTAGGATTAGAGGAAATGCTTGATGCAGAGTTTCATTCTGAAGCAAAATGTTTGGGATTTTTCTACTACTCTGATTACACAAAATACATCAATTCAATGTGATATCCAAAGGTAAATAACTTAGGAGCACAAAAGCACCTCCTCGCTCAAAATCAACTGCATTTACTTGGATTTCATTTGCAAGGAAAACTTGTAAGAAAAATGTGTTTCAGTCACTGAGCAGTGTAACGTGGAGGTGGCCAAGCTGTCTCAGGTTTTGGAAGCTGCATAATATGCTGATATAAAATTTATGTCACATTCTCAGTGACTGTGCTGCTTCATTGACAATCTCTGCCGTGGGTTTACTACAACAGTGGGCAAGGGAAGAGCTGAAGATGTCATCTCTTTGGACTTCTGTAAGGCCTTTGATGTGGTCCCAGGCAACATCTCTCTAAATTGGAGAGATATGGATTTGATGGGTGGACTGTTTGGTGAATCCAGAGGGTGGTGGTCAATGGCTCAATATCCCAATAGAGATCAGTGATGAGTAGTGTCCTTTGGGGGTCCATATTGGGACTGATACTGTTTATTAACCTAATGAATGAAAGACAGTGGGATTGAGTGCACCCTCAGCAAGTTTGCAGATGACACCAATATAAGTAGTGTGATTGATGCCATCCAGACGGATCTGGACAAGCTTGAGAAGCAGGCCTGTGTGAACTTCATAATGTTCAACAAGGCTAAATACAACATCCTGTGTCTGGATAGGGATGACCCCCGGTATCAAAATAGGATTAGAGGATGAAGGGATTGAGCAGCCCTGTGGAGAAGAGCTTGAGAGTACTGGTGTATAAAAAGCTGGACTTGAGCTGACAGTGTGTGCTTACAGCCCAGAAGGCCAACCGTATCGTGGACTGTATCAAAAGAAGTGTGGCCAGCAGGTCAAGGGATGTGATTCTGCCCCTCTACTTTGGTGAGAGGCCACCAGGAGTGCTGTGTCCAGCTCTGGGGCCCTCAGCACAGGAAAGACACGGGCCTGTTGGAGAGGGTCTAGAGGAGGATGGCAAAAATGATCAGAAGCTGGAACACTTCCGTGAAGAAAGGCTGAGAGTTGAGATTGTTCAGCCTGGAGAAGAGAAGGCTCCAGGGAGACTTTATTGCTACCTTTCTGTACTTAGATGGGCTTAAAAGAAAGATGGGGACAGACTTTTTAATAGGGTCTGTTGTGATAAGACAAGGGGTAGTGATTTTAAACTAAAAGAGAGGAGATTCAGACTAGATATAAGGAAGAAATTATACAGTGTGAGTGTGGTGAGACACTAGAATAGATTTTCCTAGAGAGGTGCCATGTTCCCCATCGCAGAAATATCCAAGGTCAGGTTGGACAGGGCTCTGAGCAAACCTGATCTAGTTGAAGATGCCCCTGCTCACTGCAGAGCGGTTGGAACTGAATGACCTTCAAAAGTCCCTTCCAGCTCAGACTGCTCCATGATTCTATAAACTGTTTGCTGATCTTGGAAAAAGCAAGTTAATGGAGGAAGGAGAAACAGCAATGTGCCAGTAAGATGTCTTGTATTTTCAAACAGCAGAGCTTCTGTCTGGCACTTAAAGGGCTCGTATCAGTGGAGTAGTAGGAAGATTTAATTAGACTTATGTAGATGGTCTAATTTATTCGTAATTTCCCCACTTACGACTAATTCGGTCACCCAAAGCTTACAGTAGTATTTACAGGATATTCCATAAGATCTTAGAATTGCGAATCTTAATTACCTCTGTTCACAGTTTTCGCTTTCAATGACTTATGAAGGAATTTGAAGGAAAGTAGGTTTTATAATGCTGCAAGCATATTTCTTTTGTCTCACAAGCTCTGAAATTTTAAGTGGAAAACAGTGAGGAAAGGGTAATAAAATACTAGATGCTGAGGAGTATAATAGAGCCCACAAGTACTTAAAAGAGTGAACAGCTGTGTAATCATAAGCATGTAAATCTGGGACACAAGTAAGCTCATAAGGAGAGAGCAACTATTTGAAAGCATTCAGTGTACTGGGGGAAAGTATAGCAAGAGCCAGTAAGTATAATTTTAAAAAGAAAGAAGAAAATATGAGGCACTAAAATCTTTAACGCTGCAGGTGATTATTCAGTGGAAAAATGACTGCCATTCACTTTGGATAGTGTGTATTTCAATGCCTGGTTTTAGTATTTTCAAAGATGCAGTTCTTGATGGTGATATCAAAATACTTGACATTTTATCTCTAGGAGAATAGCTCATAGGAGACTACTCTTAAAATTCTTGTGTGTTTAAAGTTTAGGTTGTTTTAAGAATAGTAAGTAATCTGTATATAGTTCAGGCAATATGGTTATGTTTCATTTTGGGGCACTTACATCCATTTTTCGTTTCACTGAATATCATATTTCTTGTTTGAATTATTGAGTCTTCATATAGCTCTAACTTTTTTTTTTGCGCGTGTATAAATTCATTCATATATGCAGATGTGCTGCCTATGGAAAGTGAAGACCCAAGACTTATTTTTCTTTTACAGTGCTTGACTTCTGTTTTTTGAAAGTTTCTCTTAAATTTTCCTTTCAGGTATAGTACATTTAAATTCAGCTGCTGTCACTTGAGCTATGTGCAACTTACTTTATATGTTGCTACGTTCATGGTTATGTACTTCCTAAGTCAAGGCCTCTTCATAATGCTCATAAGGCTCAAAAGAGGAGCTTTCAACACCCATCAGATAGTTGAGCTTTATTTTTTGTAAATGCACTTTTCTAATACTTTTTCATGTAAAGCTTGGCTTTTACGTGTTTATAGTTAAATATGAAAATGTTTTTTTGCGTAATCTGCTCTTCAGCTAGTAAGTAATTTATTTCTTCAGTTCTGTATTCTCTGCTCTACCACCTTCCCAACTAGACTAGTTTTAAACTGAACTCTTAGCATTTAAATTTACTCTTAGGGTTGTTCAGCACTTCACTGTTAAGTATTTATGGTAGTCATGTTGTTTCTTGCATTTTATTCTATTTTTTTATAGTACTATACTTTGAATTTGCTTTTACCCTGAACAAGTCTTTAACTTCTTTGTCAGTCTCATCAGGTTTTTCCCTTTTACAACTGAGTAACTTGTTTCACTGTTTCTTGAGTTTTCCATACAAAAATTAATAAGTTACTTTGCTCAGTACAATTGTCTGCCACTCTCATTTTAACATTCAGTGGTGAGTTTCCCCCTTCCATGCATTTGGCTTCCTGCATTTTGTTTTTAAGGGGGGTATATTGGTTGTACTTATTTAGCTTAGTGTGAATTAAGCAGGTTTGATATAAGACCCTACGTAAGAGATGTGTCCTGTTTTAGGCCTGTTTAAGCAGAGACACAATTTTGAATTTCAGCCTTCTTGTATAAACGGAGCTCACTAGAGAACTGACTCAAAAGAATGAAATCCCAGTGCAACTGAAGTGATGCTCCTATGAATGTAGTGGAGCTGGCATTTTATTTCCAACATAACAAGTAAGCACGAATATATAGTTGAAGTGTAAAAAGACAGACTTTTATTTGTGCGGTTTTTATTTTGTTTTTTTATATGCAAGAACACTGGAACTATTTTGGGGCAGATGAGAACCTGGGTCCAGTTGCTGTGAGTATAAGAAGAGAGAAGCCAGAGGAAATCAAAGAAAATGGACCTCAATATAACTACCGGATCATATTCAGAACCAGTGAGGTAAGCACTTCAGGAGTGGTAGTAAAAGAAGCTAGAAGTGAGTGGGCAGAACAGGCTGAGTGTGTGGTGGGTATGCTTTTCAGGTTTGGTAGTAGATTGCAGTCACCTCTACATATGTAGAATCCAGAAATCTCCTTACAAAGTTATGCTGCATGTTTATATTACACAGAATACAAGTAAGCATGTCAGTGGGTAAGTTATTCGTAACAACTGATACAGAAGAGACTGCAAAGATTGTATTTGTTAAAGCTTGAGAAAGTTACAGGAGCTATGCTAGCTAGAAAAAAAGCAAAGAGGAGGAAAATTGCTTCCTCCACTTTTATGTGACAGTGGGTAGACCTGAGAAGCATGCTTTTGTACTTCGAAATGCTCTGCTAGAAATACCACTATTGAACTTTATTAAGTATTATTTTCTTGTAAAACCTAAATCTGTTTAACCATTTGAAGGATTCTGACTATGGGGTGACATTTTGCATGTTATTGTCTGTTTCACACAACATAAGTTACTTAATGTCTTCAGTCTCTATTGTGAATTGGAAAACTAGCACATTTAGCTCCACTGCTATTGCTTATTAGCCTCTGTGCCAAATTCAAAATAAAGGCTGTTTTTGTTTTGTATGCTTAGCTTATGACATTAAGAGGCTCTGTGCTGGAAGATGCTATCCCTTCAACTGCAAAGCATTGTACAGCCAGGGGCCTTCCCCTAAAAGAAGTGCTGGAGTACGTGGTTCCTGAGTTGAACATCCATTGCCTAAGGCTGGCCTTCAATACACCGAAAGTTACAGAACAGCTTATGAAGCTAGATGAACAAGGGGTAAGTGCAGAGTTATAGAATGAGACAGATTGTCTTAAACTGTCAGATTACTGCCCTGAACTACAAAATTGCCTTTTAGCTTCAAGTGTTTAGAGTCAGTCTAGTGAAATACCCCATTTAAACTAAAACTTGTTATTTGTAAGGACAGTTGTTGGATGTCTTTAGCCCAAATTTTGTGGAGTATTTGGTATGTATTAAATGAAGTTAATTGCTTTAAGTTTCAGATTAATGTTATTGTAGTTGTCCATTTTAATTTACTTGTAGAGAGATTAAGTGATTGTTTTTAAAAGACCATAGAGGAGGGAGTTCTGTTCTGGTTTTCTCATTGCTATTGTAATGAGAAATGAAAGCTCCTATGTTACTAAATATTTTTTTGTAATACTGTATTGGCACTAAAATGACCAGGGTGCTGCCTGTCTCTTTATTTCCTTTTTGCTTCCTCTTCTCCAAAATAAACTACATTCCGAAATATTATAAGCCGCCTCTTCATACACATGATTTCCAATTAGGTCGTAGACTACTGATCTCCTGAAGATGGAACCAAGGCTCAATAGGTATATAGCTTAGCCTCAGCAAAATGAAAGTCCATGAGTGGAGTGACATGAATTTTCTAATTGAAGACTTTGATAGTGACATTTAAGAGCTGTGTGTACTGAGGCTGTCTTTCTTCTGATCCTTTTAGCTTCTCAGGACTAGCCTCTCCTGCACAGAATTAATGTCTAAGTTGTTATTTCTTCTTGCTATCAGTCTAACATTGAAATATAGCAGTCAGAAAATATTAAAAAATATCTCATCATTATCTGTCCCATAAGGGAGAGGACACAGCTATTCTAAACAAATTTACAATGAAGATTTCATCAGCCTCCGTGTTGTGGTTTGATTATTAAAGTGGACAAGGTAATTGCCAAATAAATATATACCAGAAGCAAAACTTGAGCAAAACACTTTGTCCTCTAGTTTCATAACCTCATTTATTTCATGAAGAATATGATTCAAGAGGTTGAAGAAAAGGGTAGCTCTGGCATCCTGACTAACAAGGGAGTGCGTGTGTGTGGCCAGCCCAGTATTATTGTTGACCCAACACCAACAGTATGTGCCTGCTTGAAAATAAGAGATCAGGGTGAGCATGGGGTGATACTTTCCTAGCTCCTGATAGCTCATAGAGTTTATAGGTGTTTCTACCCTATTACTCTCCCATACCAGTCTTGAGTCCTAATTTAGTTAGCCATTTTCATGCAGAACTTATTCTTTACTTCTGATCATGCTTTTGCCTCTTGCTGGATGTTTTCTAGCTGCCCTTCTCCTCCCCCTGCATCTTCTAAAACAGTGCAGTTTTGACAGTGAGGAAAAATGTTGATTTAGTGTGCTTTCTCTTCCTTTCTAATGTTTTCCCTTTCTAATAATTACTGGTATTTTCTTTGCTTTAGGGCTACTACTGAACATTGAAAGTATCTTTTAATGAACACCTAGAATTCTGTTGCTTAAGGGTATAAGTCAGAGGTCATTGCTGTAAATTCAGAGTTGAATATCTTTGTACTACATGGGTCATTTCAAGCTTTACTTGCAGTGAGGTTCATCTGCCATTCTTTTGCCCAGTCATACACTGTCATAAGTTCCTTTGGTAGTTCTCATAACCAGCCTTCAACCCTAATACTATATAGAGTAGTAACTCAGTAATGTTAGCAAACTTCGTGACGGTACTATTCATCACTTGTTAGATTGCTAAAGTATATGTTGAATACTGTATGTCTGAGTTCAGATCTCAGCCTTATTCTACTGATCGTTTTCTTCAGCTCCATTTTTTCTTTTAGCCAGTTGCATTTCTAAGTGAGTTCTTTCTCCTATACCCTGGCTATAGAGGGGCTTGTAAAAGTTTTTTGAAGAAAAAGCTTTGTTAAATGTCACTTGGAAATTCAAGTATACTTTGTATCAGCAGTATCTCTTGCATGGGCTTATTGGTTCCTGCAGGGAACACCACTGTGATGAACCAACGAACCCCCTAGGGTGAGGGCAGAAAGGGTTTACTGTATAACCTGCCTAAAGAAGGGAAGGAAGGAATATTTAGGTGCTTGCACTGCTCAGTAGATCTATTCTTTCAGATCATGAGATCCTAATTAGTTGGAGGCCCTACTGTTTTCCTTAGATGATTAGAGCAGTGTTTCCAAATATTCACATATTCAGTGTTTATGATTTGTTTCCTTAGCCTAAGCCTACTTTATACCCTTCATGCAAAATCAAGTTTGTCAGGCACTTGAAGACTCAAGGATATCTTTCAGTCTCTTTGCAAAGTTTTCTGTTTCAGGAGCAGAGAAAATGGGATTTTTATTCAGCATGGCTCTTAAGTGAGCCTTTGAGTTCAAAGATTAGTACCTGCCAGATATGCCTATCAAGAACCTGCAGTCTCAATAGTGTTGACAGGAAAAAATTTCAGGGAAAAAAAAAATCCTCAGGAAGTTCTATTTAAAAAAATTAATTCCAATTTTTTTTTAGGAAATGCCTAATTTGAAAAGTTATTTAGCATAATTTCCTTCAGAAATTGGTTGTTTTTTAAGAAGTGTGAGATTAAATAAGGATTATTTTATTGATTATATGGCATTAAGCTCCCACTCTATTGTGCGTGGTATGGTTTTCTGTTACTGCTTAAACTTTGAAAATCTTTAAGGGCAGCGATAGTTAAAATTGTATTATCTTCATCACAATATTTTCTAGTTTTGTGGTAATGAAACAGCTTGATGCTTCTAACAAAGAGATAAGCACGCTCTGTACTAATTAGAACCTGTTTTTTTAATCAATTCCAAACTCTCAGAAAAATCTATGTAACAGCTGCTCTACTAATTTGGTACACAGAATGTTTATCACTTCTTGCTGAGAGTGTTGTACTGTTTCATTAGAGCAGAAACAGGTGCCTTTTTGATATAGCAAATAAGATGTTTTGTAAATTTAGGAGTTAAGATTATAAAGTGACCATAGCCTGATTTAGCTATCAAATTTCACCCAGTAACCCCTTCATTCAGCCAACTTCGCATGCATCGGTTTTGATTAAGTTAAGCTATGTTATTTTTATATTTGAATGAGGTTTAAAGCAGTTGGTTGTTTTCATATTCAAGAATTTGCAGTTTTTTATTTGAATTTGTCTGCTTTCAGCTTCCAGACTTCTGATGTCTTTCTCTGATATTTCATAATAGCCATTTGGTTGTGAAATTTTTTTTTTTTCACAGCAAGATTTCTTGTATACAGTGATTGAATCATCTGTTGGTCTTCTTTATGGTAAACTAAATGTGTTGCACTTTTCAAGTTTTTCACTGCAACATATTTGCTTTGAAATCACTTTTATGGCTAATCTTTCTCTTCTCTTTTAATATCTGCATATGACGTCCAGTGTCAGAATGGGAATATTCTTCTGTCTTCAGTTTTGTACTGGTGTTGTCTGTCAAGTTGCATGTTCCTTACTTCTGCTTGGATTACTACTGTTGTGGTAAAATCTGCTGTTCAGAACATATGGCCCACATTGCTTGTCACCTAGCTGTTCTTGCATTGATTTTATTAAAATGTATTTATTTGAATGGTTCTGTGTTAAAAAACAACCCCATCATTCTGTATGGCTCCAGTAGCTTCCTGACTAATTACCGTCTGCTAATCTTTGCCTTGGATGTGGAGTTCATGGTAATTTGCTTTAGGTTTACTCCCAAATATGATTAAAAATTTGAATATCAGGGCAATTACTGATTTATTCCAGTACAAGTTTATCTTTGTGGCAATTACTCACTCTCAGGAATACTGTGAAATGTCAGACAGTTTTTAATATAATTCTGTATTTATATTATAAACTTGCTGACTGGTTAAATCCAGTCTCTTTCCAGTGTCTTTCACTGGGTTCTAGACAAACACTTGAAGTGTGCTTTTCCCACGTATATAAATATGTAAGTACTTTTAGATTATTAAAATGAAGCTGCTACTTCAGGAGTTTTACAACAGCAGATTTCATCCTTCAGCTCAGTTTTTAGCTTTTACTTTGAATTGTATTTCTAAGGACCCTAGATTTATCAGAAGGAAGTGTATTAATGGAGACTGCATGCCTTTCTTCCTCTGGATTTGCCTTTTTTTTTTTTAATTCAGAAATACCAATTTGCATTTTCCTAATGAAACGTTTTTTGTTGGTTTTTTTTTTTTTTTTTTAAGTTCAGCAAATCTAAGAACGCAGCTAGAAGGCATATCCTGCTCTTTTCATAGTCCTTATTCAGTTTTTTAGGCTGACATTTGCAAAGCAGTGAAGGACAGTTGTTTCATTGCTCATGGATACTGCACATCCCATTTATGTTTATGCCCTCAAAAAATCTTTCCGTCATCTGAAATCGATGCTTAACAGATGTGCCTGGTGAGAATGTTTTGGGTTGGTTTGGATTTTTTTGTCCTAACTTGTTTAAGTAACATTGCTAAAAGGTCTTGTAATTTGCAGTGGAGCTAAGGCACTGTGGTGCTGTAAAAAGCTTCTATCCATCCTGTTCTCATGTTGACTGGACAGAGTGCATGTCTGAGCAGTGAATGTTGCCTAAATGGTCTGAGATGGGACCTGCTACTGATAGGATGGAAAATGGTGGTAGTTGTTCTGGCAGGAGCAGCAGCAATGCTACCTCTCCCCTCCTCTCTGTTTCCTTCCCACATGTCAGCAGTAGTTGGCCCAGGTTGGGACTGAGAGCGCATAACCGTGTTGGTAGAACGCACTAGGTTTGGCTTCAGTGAATGGTATCTTGTAGTTCACTAGCCAAGCAGAAATCATAGAAATGTACCTGCAAACCTCATCTAGCTCTTGTGATTCTTGAGGAAACTTTAATCTTATTCAAACAGGCCTTGTGGAGAATGTTTTACAAATAAGTGTGCCATCCAACTGTATTTGGGTTGTTTTGAACAGTGTGTACATAGGGGACTGTTTTGAATTTTTGTGTATTTTTAGTGAATTGAAATAAATCATAATATAAATATAATATAAAGAAATCATAATAAAATTGTGACATTAATTTGCATTCACTCACTACTTGTTTACCAATAATTATCTTTGCTTCAAGTCTTAATACTTAAGTGCCCAAATTATGTGTCTTCATTCTTAAAGGTGGGTGGTTTTAGCTTGGGAGCTAGTGCTTGAAAGAGCGTATTTCCTTTATAGTTAACACAGGAAGCATTTCGAATAGTTAACAATGAGAGAAAAGGAAAAAGGAACTTACTTCAAGGCACAAAATTGTTTAACCTCCCCATCCTTTCAGCTGCAATTTTGGAAGTTACCTTGTGAATGTTTCTTTCGTAAAAATTAGATTGAGATGGGGACAGGCTGAGAGAATTGGGGTTGTTCAGCCTAAAGAAGAGAAGGCTCCAAGCAGACCTTACAGCAGCTTTCTGGTACTTAAAGGGGGCCTTCAGGAAGACTGGGGAGGTGCTTTTTATCAGGGATTGTGGTGACAGGACGAGGGGTAATGATTTTAAGCTGCAAGAGGGTAGAGTTAGACTAGATATTAGGAAGAATTTTTTTCTTGTGAGGGTGATGAGGTACCAGGTTGTCCAGAGAAGACAATCAGGTGACACAGGTTGTCCAAAGAAGACATGGATACCCCATCCCTTAAGGCGTTCAAGGGCAGGTTGGATGAGACTTCGACTAACCTGATCTAGTGGGATGTCCCTGCCCGTGACAGGGGTATTGGAACTGGGTGATCTGTAAGGTCCCTTCCAACTCAAACCATTCTATGATTCTATGCTCTGCCGTTATTTTGCCATAAGAAATTTGGACATACTTAGAAGATACAAATCAGGTAGTAACCATGATATCAGCAGAAGAGTGAGAGTCAGTTTCCTGGCATTCCTCAGCCAGAGCTTTCGATGTGGCTCAATGTAAGACATTCGCCATTTGCAAGCTGCAGCGTTGTTCTCCTGAAAATAAGGAACATGGATATTTGTTTCACTTCAGAAAACGTTTTGATACCTTTAGATGAAATACACTATCATCCAAGCAATTATGGTGAGAAACAATGAGAGTATTTGGAACTAGCAAAGTAACATTTGAAATTAGACTAATAATTAGGGGTTTTTTTTGTGAATTATGCATTTATAAAAAAATATGAAGTGACTTCAAGAAATAAGTTGCTGCATCTTGTTATACATAAAAGATTTTAATCTTTTTTCCCTTTGCAGTTAAGTTACCAGCTTAAGGTGGGTATCATGTACTGCAAAGCTGGGCAGAGCACCGAAGAGGAAATGTATAATAATGAATCGGCAGGTCCAGCCTTTGAAGAGTTTCTTCAGCTCTTGGGAGAACGAGTTCGACTCAAGGGATTTGAGAAGTATCGTGCTCAGCTGGATACAAAGAGTAAGGCTTTTTCATTTTTTCCCCTCACATGAACAAAATACATCGTATACTTGCTGGCTTTTTATAGGGAGTTTTTGAAGATAACCTCTTTGCTACAGGAAGGCAGTTGCCCAATATTAGAAGGGAAAGGAGAGCAAGTATCTAATTCAAGCCATACCCACATGGTCTTTCAACTCTGATAATTATTGGATTTTTATACTAATTTGGTGTGAAATAATGACTAACACTGCAAGAAGAAACAGTAACTATGTAACGGTTATCAGCATTGCAAATCCATCATCAGTGTGTTGTCTAAAGAGTAATCAATATAGTTTGTATGTCATGGGTTTTTTTTATGATATATGCTAATAGACTGTCAGGAAAAGTTTTGACAACCCATCTGTGTAACTCCACCTTGACAAGGTGATCTCTTGCTTTCCTGCGATACTGTATATAGTTTTTCCTTTAGGCATTTTTGTCTTACTCCTGCTATTAGATTATTCCTGCCTCAGACTTTCCTTTTAAGTTACGGAAATTAAACCAGATTTGGTAGTTATATTATCTGTTGTAGCTGTGAAAAATATTGCAACAAAAATGATGATCTTGGGTAACAGTGTAGGTAAGCTCCCCACTTTTGGAATCAAGCTTGTGAAATATCTGTTTACCAGATAGCACATGCCATATTCAATTTGTAAATCTATTTTAAAATACTCAGGGAAATTTTGGCCTGTCTTCCTTTTCTTTTGGTATTGGAACTAATCTGTTCCTATGGAAATCTTTTGCTGTTTTGCTCACATGCAGCAATGAAAATTAAATAAGGAGTTGATTCATGAAAGCCCAAAAGCATTCATCAGCTTGAGTGCAAGAATAGCTGAGCCTCTTGTTGTTGATCATCTGTCACAAATACAGTAACTTGCTGTTCTTTAGTGCTCCACCACTCTACCTTGTTTCCTTGATTCTTACAGGGATCACATTGCCATGTCCTCAGGCTGTTCTTGATCAGCCTAATCATCACTCCTCAGAGGGTTATAAAACTTGCTGTGGTTTTAGAACTAAATTAATACCTATTTTGCACACATTTACTACTGAGCCTGCTTTCTTTTACTTGCAATACTTATGTTTCCTCGGTTGTATTTACTCCCTTGAATGCACTTACATATTGCAGTTGTCTCCTCTATGCTTTTGTGATGTTACCTTTAATAAGCCAAATCTTATTGGTACAGAAGGTGTGGATTTCTCTGCTTCATACACAGTATTACCTGATAACCTTTCTCTGCACTTGTCCAGGTTTGAATTAAATCTCTTTCATTTTAGTAGCTAGGATTATATACACGATTTCAGATGAGATCTTGGCAGTTCTTGGTCTCAGCATTTTCTTTCTTTTATTGAAAAACGTTGTATAATAATTCTCAGGCTGCACCTCCTAAGTGTTATTAATTATAAAAATATAGTAGATCAAAAATCAAATGCATATGGAAAACAAAATAGTTATCATTTCATACCTTCTGGTTTTCTCTTGTGACATCTTTGTTACTTTCAGTAGGTGAAAGGAAAAAGAGAACTTGACTGGAAAAAAATCCCAACTCCTTTTTTGTCAGTCCATACACTGGTTTACAGAACATGTGGATGCTGTGTGATTGAGTTGATTGATCTGCTCAGATGTACCCATGAGAGCTTTTACTGCACCTTAAGTACTTGTTTGACGTTTACTTCTAAACAGCAAAATTTTCCCATAACGTTTGAGTTCTTTCTTGTTGCTTCTGACTCAAGTGAAGAATTTTGTCTGGTTTTGATTTTATGCACTACAATCTAGCACCTGGTGAATGGACATGTACATAAACTTTTATTTTACTCAGTCTCCTGGTTTTAAGAGTTGTCTTCCTGTAATGAAGGCTTTCTACTCAGTGTTGAGAGCCGACGTGTCTTATTATGTTGACCAGTAGACCCACCAGCCTCATTCTGTGTCTAAAAACACAGAAAGGCTCTACATGAACTCAGTGTCGTTGGAGAGGAAGGAGGATGCTCTCAGCGAAAGATGCTGCTTTCATGAAGGGTTTTCCACATTTTTCTTTCAGTCAAGGTTTACAAGCTCATGCATGGGATCTCATCGGCTAGAACAGGAACTCCTAAGTTGTCCAAAATCTTCTGTGTTAGGTTGTCTGCAGACTCACTAAAAAAAACCACATGGACTACAGAGCATACATGAGTTTATAACAAGGAGGTTTAGACAGCAGGAACTGTGAACAATGGCAAGAAACTTTTGTAATTGGTCTTGATGGTGCATGTTTTCCTTTCTGCCAGTATGCAAGAGCACAGACTGGAAGTGATGAAAGATAATTGGTGCTTTGGGGACACAACATGAAGCTCTTTGGATAGCTACATTCAGAATCCCTTGTTGCATATTCTGCATAGGAAATGGCAAAAAAGAGAAAAGCCACCTTGTGGTAGGCAAAATGCTCAAAGACAAGAGATGTTCACAAGAGCTGGATCTTTGGTGTGGGAAGTGTATACAACAAAATGCAGACTTGCAGTATATCTGTGATATCTATCATAAGTCATCAGTCTTCTCTGCCTTGGTCACAATACAGAAATGTCTGCAAAAGAGGAGGCTGTAGTTTTCACCATGACTTAGAGTCATAAGGTTTTGTAGAAACAGCTAGGTCTACAGATGGGAAATGAGCTTCTCTGTTTTCCAGCTCTGTGCTTTGCATACTGGCAGATAGGACAACATGATAGCATCAAGATCAATTACAAAATTTGGTTGCTGTTATTCACATGTCATGGAACAGTTTTTTTGGTCTTATTACTCAGGAAATTTTCCTGCATAAAAATTCTGTTTAATGTCAGCACAGTCAATTGCAAAGTTGGTTTTAAAAACAAATGTCTATTCTTTGTCTTGTAAGAAAGGTCAGAGCTATGCAGGCTACTTTGCTAGTTCCTATACCTTTGACAGCACTTTACAACTTATGAAAAGCAGATGCACGGTGTAAGACCTGATGAAAAATTTTCTCAGTGTGAAGGGAAGCTGATTTGTATACGTATTCTGGAAATTTTCACGAGGTGTTTTTAATTTATGCAAATGTGGAAAAGTGAAGTTGCCCTAGCAAAAGGCTGTTTCAGAACACATGCTGTTCTTAGAAATTTTTAGAAGTAGGGGCCTAATTGGTAAGTATCCATAACAGAGCCAGTTTTTAAAAGGAGGCATCTCATGCATCCTATTAAGTGAAGGCCTGTTTAAGTGTATTGGATCCATCAAGGGCTTTAGCTTTGGATCTCTGCCAGTGCCACTGTAGAAAAGCACTGCTACTTCTAAAGTTTGTATATTTCTAGAATTACCAGAGGGGAAGTAGTCTATCTGCTGGCAGCCTGCAGACTTTGGATAGGAAATAGAGCTTGAAAATGTCATCTAACCCACGGTTGCTAGGAATTTTATGGGCATCACTTTAGCGCAATAAACATCACAGTACTCCTTCAATTATAACTTCAGTCATTTTACTTTCTTTTCTAGTTGTAATGCATGCCTTACTTCCCTCCCCCTCACTTGTCTTCTTTCTCAGTATTTTAAATTGGTAAATGGTATCAGCTGAGTAATGCTAGGCCTGACACCCCGTCCAGCAGAGTGGGAGAGTGGTTGGTGCAGGAAATGAAGGAGATTGACTATTATGAGTTGTAGGAGTTTATGAATTATCTATTTGATGATATTGTAAATTTAGCTAATAATGGTGGGTGGGTTTCTGTATTAACTGTTTATACTGTTTGACTTCTTGGTTAAGACATGACAATAACATAAGAACAGAAGATACTAAGATTAAACATCTAGGGAATGAATGGACTTCAAATTGACATTTCATTTAGGGGTTGCCAGTAAAGCCCAGTGTTTCTAATGAAACATAATACGCGTAGATTGCCTTCTTAACTTGTACTATTTAAGATCTTTTCAACCACATGGAAGGAAGAATAGACTTACTGTTGGATCTGAAACATTTACTGGGAGAATGATAGCCAAAGAAGGTCAGAGGTTCCTTGATTGCTTAAGAAGCAGAAGTGGGGATGGGGGGAAGACCATCTGCATTTTTTGTTTGTGTTATACGTATACTTTTATATGTTACAAAATCAAGGATCGTGTCCTCGGAAGTAGTGTCAGAAAATGACTTGGATATTACAGAAGTTGTGTGTAACAGAAAGCAGAGCAGGTTTGACAGGTGCTGAATTTGGGCCAATAACTAGGAGAAACTAGAAATAAGGCAAGGCTTTTTAACAGCAAAGGTAGATGGGAACAACATTTAGCTCTGAAACTCAGTATTGTAATTTTTTGTTACCCTGCAATTCGCTGCAAGACATTTTCCTTTGAAACATTGTGTTGGATTTTCTACCAATACTGGATTTTACGCAGTTTTCTAGTGCAGAGTTTTAGAAAGCTGCTGTTGATGCAGGCTGACCAAGTCACGTGGCTTCAGCAGGGTTAATTTTTCAGTGGTACACTGTTGGTGTAAATCACAATGTGAAGCATCATCAGTGCTAGAAAGCACTTAAATGGGAGTCTGTTAAAATGGTCCTTGTGAAGATAATCTGGAAAATATTGGCAGGACAGAAGAAGTAGTTGGATTTTTAAAGGTGAATAATGGTGGAAGGAACAGAAGATCAGGTAAGTCCTCAGCCAAGTTACCAAACCCAGTGATAAAACAAGACTGAGAAGGCAGCATCAGTAGGTATGCCATAGACTGATAGCAGGAGGGGTTGTCTTCAGTGTAAGAAGGTGCTAATGAATTTGTAAGTCCCTTGGGCCTTAAGGAAATCAAAGTAGATTGTAGTGCTGGCTTACAGTTCTGACCTTGAAATTATGGATGATGTTCCTGTGCACAGTCTTTGATTTTTGCTGCAAGTGCAGTGGTTTGATTCTTTTTTTAAAAAGCACCTGGTTTTATTCAGAGAAAGTATTCTGGACTTGTAAGAAAGAAGCAATCTGAATGATGAGAAAGATGCACATTCTGGTGTGGATATGGATTTCCCTTTACAGTTGTTTTGAATGACAGGGACTTAAGCTGTGAAGTACTTGGAAATAATTGGAGTAATTAAATGTGCCACTGGGATTGCAGCCTTTATTACACAGTTTGTAGAGCCAGTGCTGTTCTGAGACTTCAGTACACCTCGGGGAGGAAATAGAGGAAGAACCTTCTTCTGCCTGAAATCAAGTCCATCTAGGAAAGTTGAAAGTTTGGCTTAAATGCATAGTTGTTCTTCTAGCTTATTACTTGTTGGAATCCTTTATTCTTTTATTCTTTCCTCCCACCTGTTTCAGGCCCTTTCCCCTCTTTTGGGGTCTTCAAACCACACTTTTGTCTATCATTTTGCCCTCTTCCCTTTCTTTTTGCACCTGCTCCCCCTTACCATTTCTTTGTTGTAATATTATTGTATGCTCTATTTATGAAAGGTGGTGTACAGATTAGCATATTTACAATTAGACAAGAAAAAAAAAAGCCGGTAAGGAGTTATGATGATGTTTAGGTGACTTTCAGGTACATTGTCCTCCTTCTGTGTGCACAGTGACAGTCAGGCAGAGGACAGAGGCTGCTGTGAGCTGAGTGCAAGGTGACCAAATTCTACTTCAGCTGTTCACTGTTGTAATTAACATTTAAAAAGAATATTTTGCAATATTTTGACTGTGTTGAGTGCTGGAAGAAAGAGCCCAAAAACTTTGAAGCATTAACTGAGACTTTTTGGAGTAAGATTCTAGGAATGTTGGTCATTGTTTTGTGGGTTTTGGTTTCTTTTTTCCTCCCCTCCTCATTTCCATTTTATTCGATATAGATTATTTGAAAATGCAAAATCTCTATGCAGCTGTTATGTGGAAAATTTTCCATTTCTTTTTGTGGATGATGATACAGTTTTTCATTTTACAGCCAAGCTACCTCTGTCTTATTATTTCTTGTATGACAGAAAACAAAAATTTCTTGTCAAAGCATATACCCAAAACATGGATAAATAACCTGTATATTTATGGTATTGTAAATGCTTCACAAGTCTCAGAGCTCTGATCTCCTTAGTAACGTGATCTCTCTGCTAACGAAAAGTGCCTAGGTGTAGTATTTAACAGCTTTTTAAAATAGATTGCTATAAGTAGCTGGGATTATATAATATAGAGCCATGTTTATATAACTTCAAATAACCAGGATGCTTTCTTTTATACGTATTCATTTTTTGAAGTTTTTTTTGAAAACAAGCTTTTTGCACTGTGGACAGCAGTTGTAGTTAATAAAATATATTCAACTCTTTCAGCTTTAAATATGTTGAGACTTAAATTAATGGAACACTTGTTGGGGTTTTTTGGGTTTTTTTTTTTTAGAAAGTAAAAGTTAAAACAGATGTTCCCAATTTGTCTGTTGTCTTCAGCCAGCACTGTGTGAACTTTATTAATATCCCCTCTTCTTTCTGAACTTTGTAATCCTAGTTTTTATCATTTTCTCTCCACACGGAAGTGTCACCATCCACATATAATTATTTTTGTGGCCTGTTTCTGGATCCCTTCTCTTTCTTCTATAAATTTTAAAATAGGGTGGCCAGAACCCAAAACAGGTGGGAGGCTATTTAACTAATATACCAGCATCATAATGTCAGTGTTTTGGGCTTTTTCCAGAAAGCACCTGTGTTAGTGAGTGTTTTAGGGTTTTATCTGACTTCATTACAGTTGATTTAGAGTCCTGATATTTATGTTTAAAAGAACCCATTCTATTCATTCATATATTGTGAATTGTATGTTCATCAATATTTAATTATACATGAGAACATGATATTAATTCAGGTTACCTGTCTAAATTCCTTTCTGAAGTCCTTTTCACATTCCTTACAGTTCAGTTTCTTTTCAATCGGCTTGAGATATTGGGTGGTACTTGAAAGTTATTTCAGACTTTGTTGTCCCTTTCATGCTTAAATAACTTCTCTTCAGGGTTTTCTGGTATAAATTCCCTATTCCTAACAAATTCTTCATTGGGAAAAATATGCAAAATTATGCATGCCATCTATATGTCATTTACTTTGGTGAGTGAATAAATTCTGTGTAAGTCTTGCTGACGTTTCAGCTGGGATCAAGGATGAGTAGGAATTCTTGCCTTGCCTGATAGGTTTTTTTTGATAATAATTAAACTTTGTTTTAAAACTTTTTTAGAAAAAATAATGCTTTTATTTTCTCTTTTTTTTCCTTTAACTGAAGCTGATTCAACAGGTACTCACTCTCTATACACAACATATAAGGACTATGAAATCATGTTTCACGTTTCTACTATGTTGCCGTATACTCCAAACAACAAGCAACAAGTAAGATGGACAATGCCTTTTTAGAATTAATTTTTCCTACATCTTGAAAGTAACTGAACTGTTGAATATTATGACAGCTTTAATTTGTTACTAGCAAAGAAAGCACTTCAGAGTCAAAAGTATGAAGACTAAAACTGTCGATCTCTGTCAGGAAGATGAGTAAAGCAGATTATTGTAGGTACATCATAGGTAGCTTTTTCTCTACAGAACAGTTTGCTATTTAATTATGCATTGTTCACTGGAACTTTGTGGTAAATATTTACAATAATGTCAGTAGTACATATGTTTACATGAATAAGAGTTCATGTCTTGTGTTACAAGGACCATAGTGTACTTTACATTATTTTCAACCTTCTGCAGCAAAGTCCATTGCACTTGAACGACTGTATTTAGCAAATTGTAACATGCACAGAATCAGCAGTAGTCAGCACATTACACAGCATATTACACAAGAAGGTATGAGGCAAAATCCTTTTTTCAGTTTGGTTTTTTTCACTAAGCCATGTTGTTGTGAGTGACATGTATGCATTTTACTACAGAAACAGTGTTGTTTTGTGTTTCTGTAAATAAAATAGAAATTTCCTTTTGATAAAAGGAAACAATAAAAGATAACACAGATTCTTTTTAGCTTGCTTTTGTACACTAAATGTCATAATACTTTGTAGTTTACCTTTCTCTTACTGTAGCCTTGGATTTACTGAAAAAAGCCAATCAAAAGTTGTTATAGCACGACTTAAGAACTGTTTTCAACTTGAAATAGAACCTACTGCTGGCTTGCAAAAATATGTAAAGTGGGGAATGTTTTCCACCTTCCATGTACCACTGAGTACTCTGATACTGGCAGCCTTTTGTTGTTTTTGCTTTTTGTTTAGCTTAAAATTTTCCCTAACAAGATCTTCCTGTATGTTACATTGAGAAATGAAATTGCTACAGAAATGGAAATGCTCATGCCTGAAATTTGTTAGATGAATGACTAACTTTCTGGTAGTTGTCATATCAATCCTCAACTGTTTGTTTTCAGCTTGACTTATTTGGAATAAAAAATTGAACAATGCCAATTTATAATAATGAGAAATAAGTAATTGAAAATTGTGAAAAGATTGTCTTTTAACTTATGCATCTTTTTTTTTGTTAAAGCTTCTGAGAAAACGACATATTGGAAATGATATTGTGACAATAGTTTTCCAGGAGCCTGGAGCTCAACCATTCAGCCCGAAGAACATTCGGTCTCACTTCCAGCATGTCTTTGTCATTGTGAGAGTGCACGGTCCTTGTACTGACAGCGTTTGTTACAGGTAGCTATCACTAGTTTTACTGAGAAGGCGGAGTTGGAGTGCAATGGGAGGTGTCATTTCTCTTTCAAATTCTCAGTAGGGAAACATAATGAAAGATAGGGGTCATGGATATTGTGGGACATGAATTCAGAACACTTTTTAAAAAGTAAATAGGCACACATGAGTGTTTAAAGGAAACATGCCCAGTGAGGCCATTAATGCTTCTAGTAAGCGTGTACACATGCACACATGTATATAAAAGCAAGCATTTAGGAATGATTTTCAAATTCTGTTCTCACTTCATTTTTATTCTCTTCATTAAAAACATGATAGAAGAGTATTTCTGTCTTGATTCTGAAGAACTTACCCAAATTAATTGAACAAAAGATATCTGAGCTAATGCTTCATTTCTGAAATGAAGACAGTGAAAAAGTACGACTAATCTTTCAGTAAGAAGTTAAGCTCTCTGAAATATTTTGTATGAAATATCTTCACTTCTTATCTCACTTCAGTCTAACAAAGAAATTCCAGAGCATAATGCAGGAAAAAACGCCTTGCGTGACCTTAAATTCAATATGATTAAAATAGAAAATGGCGGTTGATGGTAACATAATAAAGAATTCCAAGATGAGATTAATATGTAACATATGTATTTTTAACCAAATTGGCAGCATATAGAAATAATGGGTTTGGGTTATGCTTCATTTTATGAGCAATGAAACTTTTTACCTTTGTTATATTCTAAGTTATTAGTGCATTTTTATTTTTACGTGGTGGCTGATCTCAGCAGACTTTTCTAAAACTAAATGTCAGAGTAATGGATTTAGAGTAGTTGTCTCCAAATGAGGTAGCCTTGTAATTAACTTGTCTTTACTGAAATACAAATGTTCACGGAAGTGTTTCATTCAGTCGAGTGCTTGTTTAGAAGAAGAGCTAAGGCAGTTGGCTGCAGTGTGGGAGGTGGTGAATTCATGTTCTTCAAGTAACTGTGGTAAGGTTGAAGGCTTTTCCCTCCACATCAGCTTTTGGTAAAGCTCTGTCACACAGCACTTCTGGAACCGATACTGAACGTTACACATGTATTAAATTTTCCTGGAGTAGGCATGTTCATGTTGATACTCATTTTAAGGCACCTTATTGATAAATTCCTCTGCAGCGTAACTTACATGGACATAGCTTATTCTTAAGCTTTTAGGCATATATATCAGCTGTTATTCTGTATGGAATCTGATTTTGAAGTAGAGGCAAAGTAGGAAATATGTCCACAGGAGCTACAGATGTGTTTTCCATTTGAATTCAGTATTATGAACACAGAGATAGATCTCCTTTTGGTTATAATTTTAAATAATGTGACTGCGTATTTTCTGTTTCTTCATTTTAAAAAGCATGGGAAAGACTTGTTTTGCTGTAATACTGTAATAAATTTAAATGTCCTGGGTTCTGTTTCTGGACTTCAGAATTTTGAGTTGCTTTCATTTTTCAGGTGTTCACAACTGGAAGAGCTGGAAGCTTTACTGGTTATTATTAGTGAATTCAATTTTAGAATTTCAGCTTTAGTTATATTACAGGCTTAAATTTGGGGGGGAGTGGGGGAGCGTAGAGCAGGCAGGAAAAAAATTGAGAGTATCGGTGTACATTTTGCTAGAAGAGACTGCACCAAAGTGTTTTATGTTCTGTATATCACAGAATCACTAGGCTGGAAAAGTTCCACAGGATCATCGAGTCCAACCGTTCCTATCAACCACTAAACCGTCTTTAATCTTAAAATCCTTTCCTTTTTCTGTCCTCTTAGTGCAAACACTTGATATAAATTTATAGAATTCCATTATGAAAGTTTTTCTAGGAAACTTTTCAAAGTACGTTTGTCCTCCTTCCACTGAATTATTTGGAACTGTTTCATAGATTCATAATTCTAGACAAAACAGGAAGCCATGTAGCATAAAAATGTACTGGAATTTATTTTAAAAACTACATAAAAGGAATAAAATCAAGCACTGTCTTGGCCAGTGGTTCCTCCTCCGAACTAAGATAAACAATATTTCAAAAGTCTGGCTTCTCTGTCCGCATCATTCACGTTTTAAAACTTCTCTAGCATATGTTAAAGATTAAATTCTTTTCCATGTGATTCATGGTACTGAGAACCTAATTAAACAGAAAGCAGCAGCGAGTTTTTCTTTACATTCAGTATTTGTGTTTAACACTTAGGCTTCTATCTCTTAATAACAGACCCTTTAGGACCACTGAAGATGGTCAAAAGTCAGATAGTTTTATCATGAGCACCCCCTGTTGCGTACTTTTGGATATATTGGCATACATTTGAAGGAAATATGACAGTCAGTGATATTTTTCAATATTGGTTGCCAGAAAATACACTTAACCTACCCCCTCAAACAACAAAACAAACTAGACTGAAAAAAACCCACCACCAACCAAAACCCGAAGATACAATTAAACATAGGAATGACTTAATTTTTATTTGTGGTCCTGTGTGCCCCCGCAAAAGTTTTACTAGTGTTTGTGTGATTTCAGTTATTGATTTTTGGGGGGAGGATTTATCTAGTTGTTTAAAGGCTCAGATTAAGTTTGAACAAAGTGTGAAAATAATAACAACCAGTCTTCCCAATGAACTTCCCATATACATCTCTAGTGTATTCAAGCTCCATCCTGTTTTTCTTTATAATTCACCATGATATTTTGGCCAAAATTAGTTAATGCGTTTTCAGGTCTAGTTATAGATCTGCAGTATATCAGATGCAAACTATTGGAGCAATTCTTGTCACATAACTGTTGCATTACATTTGTCGATCTCTTCTTAGGAGAAACTGCCAAGTTAATGATACTGGACTGAAATGGTAAATCTTCAGTGATGCCAAACAATTCTCATCTGCTCTGTAGTGAAAGAGAATTGACCAAGGAGAATAGCGAAGCTTGTCAGCATTGCCTAAGGCAGTCTTGTTGTCAGTCCATTACTTGGTATGGAAACTAGTTGAAAAAGAAGCCATCTATGTCTCCAAACTTCTAAGAAGTTTTCTTATTCCTAGTATTTTTGGAGTGTGCTTCTGTCACTAGCGTAAAGTGTTAGTGCAGTTTTCAGTCCAGAAACTTAAAATATAAGTAGTAGTGTGATGTATATATGGATTCAGTGACCAGAAGAAGATTCTTACTGTGAACCTAGCCCTGTGAGGTTACTTTCTTTTCAATGTGTCCATGTTAACTATGTTTTTAGTACTGATCATATGCTTTGCATGGCTTTCAGGTGAGCGTTTTAGCTTTAGGTAGTTGGATTACATGCTAGCCTTTGTAATAGTGTCCTATAAAAAAACTCTGTTTATAGTTAAAAATAAAAGAAAAAACAGAACTACCCTACATGAGTGATTACTTTATGAAAAGTAAGATTTTGCACTTAAACTGTTTTTAAACTGTGGTACTGAAGATGACTGAAAAATGCCTAGATGCAAAAATAAGTAGCTTTCTGTTTATATGGTAAAGGGAGAGAAAAACTGAGGAGTTAAGGAAAAACAGAAATGTATATTCTGTATTCATAACTTGCTGAATTTGCCTACAGTGAAACATTCTGCTTCTTCTGTATTCTTTTATTTCTTTTAGTGTTGCTGTGACAAGATCTAGAGATGTACCATCCTTTGGGCCACCTATTCCGAAAGGTGTCACGTTTCCGAAATCAAATGTGTTCAGGGACTTCTTACTAGCCAAAGTTATTAATGCAGAAAATGCTGCTCATAAATCAGAAAAGTTTCGTGCGATGGCCACCAGGACCCGTCAAGAGTACTTGAAAGACTTGGCAGAGAAGAATGTCACCAACACAACTATTGACCCTTCTGGCAAGTTCCCTTTCATCTCACTTGCTTCAAAAAAGAAAGAAAAGTCTAAGCCCTATCCAGGAGCAGAGATCTATAGTTCTGGTGCTATTGTATGGAGTGTCCATGCAAAAGACTACAGCAAGGGTATGGAAATAGACTGTCTCCTAGGCATCTCTAATGAGTTTGTAGTCCTCATTGAACAGGACACAAAAAGCGTGGTGTTCAATTGCTCCTGTCGAGATGTGATAGGGTGGACTTCAACGGACACAAATATCAAAATATTCTATGAGAGAGGTGAATGTATTTCTTTGGAGAGCTTCATCAGCAACATTGATGACATCAAAGAGATCGTCAGAAGGCTGGAGGTTAGAATGTGTTCTCTTGTTTGGTTCCCCTTCTTTGCTTTCTTTTCTCACCCTGCTGGTGAGTTAAGGCTTCAATTTCAGTAATGCTTGGGATCCATGAAACTGTTCTGTTTTTTATCGTTAAATCTATAAGGACTTTCCTGCTTTTATTTCTCACAATCCAGTATTAGTTTGACTTCTACCAGATATCAGCCAATCTGAGGTGGTTGGCTGTGTCCAAAATATCTCAGTGTAAAAAAGGAAGAAAGCAAGCAGGACCTTCAGATGCATAAATTGCTACCACACAATAAATACAGGAGTGTCACCTTATTTCTTTTCCTTGTTTTCTTTCCCTTTCTCTGTTTCATAGGCTTGTTGTATCTTGTTTTAAGTGAAGCTGTAATATCTTTGAGGCTTACTTACTATGTTGCCAGCAGGGTGCGGTCCCAGTCCCTACTGCAACCTTCAGATACTTTCTGAATGCATGTGATAAACTGCAGTGAATCATAGTATCTGTCTATAAAATGTGTGCCTGTTCTCATTTTTTATCCAATTAAGTTATGAAATGGTGTGTTATGCTTTACCATCTTTCCTGTAATTTCACAACTGTAGTTGTATAATGACCAGGGAAAAAAGGAAACCAGGCCCTATTAAGTTGGTCTTGATGGTATTTGTGCTTGTGGTGCACAGAAGACTTGGCAGTAGCCCACGGTTTACCATGCTTAGTAGCTGCATGCCACCACATTCCAACTTAAGCTAATCTTACAGATACCTGGAACAGCTAGAAATGTGGAATGGTTGGTTGGTTGCTAAATCATAAAAAATGAAGTAAAGACGCTTGTGTAGTGCCATGTGGTTTTCTGTTGTATACTGACATGTATCTTCTGAAATTGCTGTGATTTCAGTATAAGTTTCAAGGCAGCACTTTAGTAACCAGACTGCTGAACATACTAGTTTGAGTGTCAAGGTCCTTTTCAGCTGTTTACGTACCTAGGACTCTCATATGTATTTCTTGATCATGTCTCACCATTGTCTTGGGAGTTGTTTGATAGCACAAAAATGGAGCCACTAAACCTCTATTAGACCTGAAGGTGTCTCCATGCATTAAATTCTGTCTTCATGTCAATTCACAGCTTGTGACTAAGGGCTGTGAAACAGTGGAGATGACTCTACGTAGGAATGGTCTGGGTCAGCTTGGTTTCCATGTGAACTATGAAGGCATTGTGGCAGATGTTGAGCCCTATGGCTACGCATGGCAGGCAGGACTGCGACAAGGCAGCCGGCTGGTGGAAATCTGCAAGGTGGCTGTAGCTACTCTGACCCATGAGCAAATGATTGATCTCCTGAGAACATCAGTAACAGTGAAGGTGGTTATCGTCCCTCCATATGAGGATTGCACACCACGCAGGTATTGTATAAATAGATACTTTGAGTCTGAAATTATATCTTGATTGGTGGAGTCACAAGGGGAAGAAACACTATGGAATTAAGTGTTAATCTCCATACATCCGTAAACTGTGGCATAGTTACAGCATTAGTATTGTAAGGTGAAAGAAGAGGGCACAAAAAATGCCCATATTCAGACTCCAGGACCCATAAAGTATTCATTGATTACTGCAGTTTAATGAAATGTGTGTAGAACCTTGTGTATCCTTTAAATTCTATGGAATTTAACATGGAAATCAAACAACTTTTTCTCAACTGTTGTGTGTTTATGATGTATCAAAATCAGTTGTAAATTTCCCTCTTGCTTTCTTATTTGTTGGTAGCTTGCAATGTCTGTGGATGTGATTCTTGAAAGCTATGAACAGACTTCTACTTTCACAAATAAGTAAGGGTGTAAATGATGAGAGCTTATCAAAGGTATGGATCTGGCCAGACAAAGTACTGCAAATTTTAATTCTTTACTCAGTAGTAGATCTTAATGCATCTCTCTGTTCCCATGTGTTGAAAGCCTGAGGCTTGTTTCAACTATTATTGCTTTTATAACTTTAAAATATTGCTTGATCAGAAATAAGCAGTAATACTTGTTTTTTTCTAAATTGTACATTATGTGTCTCCGTTTTTTTCCAAACTCACACTAAATAATTTTATAACGTTTACTGCTCTCTACGGATTCCCATATTCCTGTCATCTTGTGTTAATATTTTGCAAACACTATAGGATTAAAATGGTATGATATTTAATAGACTAAATTTGCCTGCAGGCTTCTTCAAAGTTTGTGCTGGATTTGCTAAGAAGAAGCAAGTACATTTATCAAAGTTCAGTGTGTTCCTTGCAGTGAGAGACTGAGAACATATTGCACTGCTGTTTTCTATTCAGGCAGAATCCTTGTACAGGTAGATGCTAAATCTTTGTATAATTAAGGTTGAGACTGAACTTAAGTGCGTATTTATTACGTTAATAAGAAATTGAACCTGAAAGCAAAGATCTTATACTTACATAAAAGAAGAATCCGTGGTTTTTACTGTGAACCATATTAACTTCTTTTAAAACTGGTGGCAAAATAGGAGCAGAGAGAAAAGGAGTTTTATTTGTCCTTTAGTTGTCAGGGGAAAATTGAATACATGTCAGGGATTAAAATGAGCAGTGGCATAAGGTCACCCATGAGGTCTTTGGAAAGCTTTTGTACAGTATTTAGCAGCTTGAGCAAATGGAAAACCTAGCTGCAATCATAGCAAAGGGATTAGAGCAGAAAAATCTGTGTGGAAAGCACAGATCCTATTATTCCTGAACTAAATTAAGTACAGCCAAAAGCAGGCTTAGCTTTAGCTATCCAGAATCATAGCAGGAAGAGAAATTACTGCACTTTTTGAAACACTGTACTTGGCATCAGTGAGTTTTGTTGTTGTCTTGTAGTGAGCAAATCTTCGTGGTGGGTTATTGCCTAGTTATAAAATTTAATAAAGGAATTCCATGTCCTGCTTGCTGTATCCAAAACCATTAAGATTTAGGAACTGTGTCTTTGTAGCTGTCCTACATATGTTACTAGAGACGTGACATAAATCTTTGCACAAAGCAATTTCTCTTTGGCAATCAGATTTCCAGGCTTGGGATCCTTTTGTTGTGTCCTCTAGAAGTCATTTAGTATTTCTACTTCAATAACTTCCACAGACCGTAACTAAAACCAAGATCAGTTCTGCTTGGCATAGTGCATTCGTATGAGAAGCAGTCTCTGTTCTAATAAATTGATTGGCATGAGGTTGGAGGAAGATCAGTTAGATGAGATGACTTGCCAGCAGGCAGATGTACAAGGTCAGCAGCAGAAACAAAAAATATGTCCAAATACCTTGATTCCCAATCTGATGGCTTACACAGAGGCAGGCTTTATGATTGTCTCTCTCCTGAAATGTGGTCATTAAACCATTGCCACTGAACACGTTTAGAGGACTAATTGCTGACCTTGAAGCTAAGGACACAGCAGAAAGAGGAAATTGTGTAATCTTGCCTCTTAAACTGTAAATATGTCGGGGGGGGGCGCGGGGAGAAGAGAGAAACCCAAACTACTAAAGCATATAATCACTCAGAAAGGAATAGCAGACACATAAAATACGAAGAGAATATTAAAAACAAAGGTGTCAATATTGTCGTTAGGTTGGGAGAGACCCATGAGCACACAAACTGATTGCCTTTCAGGTGAAGCTGAACTACATGTGCTCCAGAAGCACACCTCGTGCCTTCCAACTGCTAATTGGACTAGAGTGTAGGCCAAAGTAAAACCACAAACTTCACATGTTATAGGCAGCAAGACCTCAGCACCAACTCTTTATCTGGTCCTGTTATACTACACAACTTGCTAACGTCAGTGTAGCCAGATAACAAGTTACCTGTTTTGTTTTGTATTTTAGCTGGGAAGACATTGATATTTCACAGTACCAATGACATAAACATTAGAATAAGAGGTAGAATTAGAAAAATCAGCATTGATTGTTTACTATTCCTTCCCATTAAGTAATTATTTGTGTAAATGAACAAAGTAAATACAGTTTGAAAAAAATCACTTAAGTAGAGTCAAGAGGAGCACTGGAGTTATATCCTCACTGAAGCTGAAGGTCACATCTCCAAGTCTTTCCAAATCTTTCATTTTAAATGTATGCAGAAGTTTACCCTGCATCTCATGTGGACTGCCTTAGCATATGTCCTGTTTTACTCCACTTCTTATGTTGTCCTGTTCCTGCATATCCTCAGGAAGCAAAAAATATCTTTTGAGCTTGGCATCTACAATTTTTAGCAATTGTTTTGTTTTCGTAATGTGCAGGTTTATCAGCCGAGGTACTCCAAAGCCAAAGGCACTTGAAAATTAAGTGTAATGCATTATTTCATGGGAATCTTATATGTTCATGTATTTGTGTGCATTAAAGTTTTATCTCAGAAAGAACAAACAGTTAGGTCTTGCTTATCTGGATACAGGTGAGTTCTAAAGCCCATGATTTTTTTTTTAAATTAGGAAGGGAAAAGACTCTTCTAGCACTTTTTTTCACTTATATAACGCAGTCATCAGATGAAGAATATCAAAATGTGTTAAATATGTTTCTAAAAAGCAAAATCTTAGATTTACTGTTTCATGGAATTGATTCAGCTTCTGTCTTAAGTTTTCTATCCTTATGAACAAGATACATATATTTTTTAATAACAGCTTGTTAACTTCTTCATTTCTAGGAGTTCTTCAGAAAACTACCGTATGCCAGTGATGGAATACAAAGTAAATGAAGGGATGTCATATGAATTCAAATTTCCCTTCAGAAATAATAACAAATGGCAGCGAAATGCAAGCAAAGGACAGGGATCTCATGTGGCTCAGGTACCATCCCAAATACAAAGTCCAGTAACATCTAGGATTGGTTCTGGAAAAGAAGGGAAAATACCACCCCCAGAACGAGCAGCCAACATCCCCCGAAGCATCTCTAGTGATGGACGCCCTTTGGAGAGCCGGAGGTATGCATCTTCTTCACAAATACCTTTTCATTGCTACTCAGAGTCTTGTCTGAAAAAAACCACAGAGGTTTATCTGAGTAACTGAAGATTACTTTTAATGTTGTTTTTAATTAGTTAAAAGGCAATATGAATATAAGTGAATTATTAGCCAAAAGGAAATGCCTTTCTGGCATGATTAACCACAAAATGAAGATTGTTAGGCTGTTTCTTTGTGTTGGGTGGTATTCTAAAACAGCTGTGGTGTTATTTAAGTTTTAAATTAGTTACAATCAAGGTTTTAAATCTGGGTGTTCCTTAACTGCATTTAGAAGAAGTAAATGAAAGTACTTGCTTATTTTTAGGCTTGGTGGAATTGCCTAAAGCTCCTGAGGCGGGAACAGCTTCTAACAGCAAGAGAATTCTGACCAGCACAGAAAGCAAATTTGTCTGGGTGGGGAGCTTTCAAATTTTTTAGACTAGAGAAGAGATTGTTAATATTAATTGTATTGCAAACGTTGTTTGCATTTCTCTAGGGTAGTTTGGGGATTTTTATAGTTTCGGTTTTTCTAAACAGGAAAGCATTTATTTTTAAGGTAGAGGTATCTGGAGCATCCTGTCACAGTACTTTCATTCTTTTGTGGAAGAAGATGCATTTGATATTATTCAAATGAGCTGTCATTGTTTTGATTATCTATACAAATCTATCACTGTCTTTACTTTTAGAAAGAGATCCGTTGAGGGAAACAGTCTCACAGCTTGTGGCTCTTACTTTGGACAGTTCCTTAGAAATAGCTGTAGACAGATTATGAACATACTTTGCATTACCGAAAAACATAAAGCAGTGGAAATAAGGTGCATATTGTAGAAAATTGACAGACATCTCATGGATTAAGTTAAAGCATTTTTCACATCCTTAAGAACTGGAGATTAAAAAAAGGCATTAGAAGATGGTACAGGCAAGACCAAAAAAATACTGGTATATCTGGACCGAAATAAAAAATGCATGGCTTCAGGCCGTATCTGTCTGTTACAGCTGAAGAGAGGCAGATGTTAAATTTGAAGGAATACCAGTTGGTTGTTTGTTTTTTTTTCCACTCCAATGCTGCAGAATCTCACTCTGTAGTCACGGAAGGCATAGTAATACCTGGGTAAAGCTTAAGGCAGTGGCAGAAGATCAGATTTAGTTCTGTTGCAGTTTTTTTCAGAAGCTTCCATCTCTTCATGGTATTAACCAAATAGTTTTGTCTCAAGTTGGCTGTTTGACAACTTCTGCTGAGAAGAGTGGGCCTTTGGCTGCACTGAGAGAAGGGGTATTATTAACTATGTTTTTCTTGTGCATAAAATCCTGTGTGGGCAGCGTCACACACCTAAAGCATCCAAAATTTATCCAGTTACTGGATGCTTCTAGAGCAGGGTTATGACCTGCCAAATGTTTGCGAAGTGAAAATTACATTTCCATATACTTAGTATTTGTTTTCAAAAAATGAAACTTTGACTTTCCATTTCCTTAATTTTCAAGGCATGTAGCTGGGTTTTTTCTCCTCTAGACATTCTTCTAAGTATTTTTTATTATTATTCAAAGATTATTGCATCTTTTCATCCTTAAAAGGATATTATCAAAGTAGCTTTTAAGTTTGGCTGGGAATTTTTGGATGCCTCAAAAAATATCTTCTTTCTTATCTTTCTGGTCTTATAAACATATTAGTCTTGCCTGGATCAAGTTTAAATGTAACAGTAGCTGTGCAGGGTTAATGTGTTTCCAGTTAAAGAAAAATGCATTTTTGTCAATTTAAAGGAATACTGGAGGAAAGGGGGCTGGGGGGAGGAGCGATAAGCTTACTCCAAGACTCTTTTCTCTGCATGATCAAAGAAAGCTTTGCTCTTGGGGAAGCTCAGATACTTCTAATCTTACTGTGTAAAATATCTAAAATCAACAAAGATGTTATTTTCTTATCCCTCCTAACATCTGTCTCATTGTAGTTTTTTACCACTAACCTCCATACATTCTATAGCGTAAAGATTACCTATGAGGAGGTGCTGGAGTTTGTGGATGCTTCTGGTGCAGTTAACAGTGCTGGTGCCCTACTGTGCTTTGCACCCTGTGTTTTGATTTTTGCTTGGCTCAAAATTGGCTGGAGAAATGGAGGACCAAGGGTAATCTGGTAATATGGGTACCAGGGGTCTATACTAGTGGTCCCTGTGATCCAGAAAGGGCTCTCTGATTTAACACGATTATAAATATGACCCTACCATATACAAGATGGCTACTTCAAGCATCTGTTCTGTAGAACAATTTTAAGAGATTTTAGAAAAAAATTCATTTATTATTGTGGCTGATTAGCAAAGCAGTACAGATATCTTAAGTTTTCTTTCTCCCACTAGGGTTTCGCTTTTGAAAAGAAATTATTGTCTAGGTGTCAGTGGGGATGGAAACTTTCCTATAATGATCATCATCAATCAGCAATTTCAGGACTAAATTATATCTGTAACCTTAATTTTAATTTTTCATTGTGGCCTAGATATCACTAGATATCAATTGTGTTTCTGTGGTGCTGAGCTGCCATTCAGACTTGCTGATGTTTGACTGCTCTTAATACTTTGTTCTGAGACTGGAGCTGACATTTAATCCCCTGCTCCTGCCTTTTGACTGCAGGTTATCTGTTTACTGAGCCTGGCACAGTGACAGTGATGGCAGCAGACCTCGTCTGTCAATAAGAAACAGTGGTCTGTAGTTTGTAATCTATGTTTTAAGGGACATGGTATCTGAGAAACTCATACTGAATTATCCATGTGGTTCTTCGAGCCCTGAATCTGAGATGATTTTTGAAACTAGCACTGAGGATAGCTGTAGCTCCAGTGGTTGGGATGTCAAAGAATGGAAAAGAAGCATTTTAGTATCTCCAATATATCAGACATGACACAAGACTCGTTTTAATGGTAATATATCAGCAGCAAATCCATGACTTAAAACAAACTGAAGATTTGAGGAATTTAGTTTAAAGAAAATATCTTTAGCAGGCAAGTTGTTCCCTCTGAGAACTAGTTGCTCTCTGTGTACAAGAGTGCAAGTGTAATTCTTTTAAATTCCTCTTAGTGATGTTTGACTGATGATCACTTTATATAGGTAAAGTCGCTAAACAGGTGTAATGACTGAAAGTGGTTTAATTTTTGCCCCGTTAATATTTTCACTTTAGTTCATTTAACCATTTTTAAAGTACATAGAAGCAGCACTTCATATGCATAAAAACATCTTGCCTCTCTATGGAGACTGCTATTGTAGGTGTGAGAATAACTTATTTGACAGTCCCTGGTTCCAAGAAGTCAGGCAAATGCCCAGTCCTGTGTGTAATCAGCAGAGTACTTAAGTTGACCTGTATCAGACTGTCTTCATATATCCAACTTACGTATCATATATTCAACATATACAAGCTTATACATAAATTCTCCCTGTTCCTCATAGTATCCTGAGTCCTTGAATGTATTCACAACTGATGTACATACAGGGAAAATAAACCAAAACTTTATAAATCTTAAAATAAATTTATGATGTTACTGCAACATGAAGACTGAAAAATCTAATAATATAAATGCAATAAATTCCAAGTTATGGCTTCTTTCGCAGCATTAATTAGTCCACATGGGAAACTATATCGCTTATAGCTCAGAATAAATACTGGAGTGATACATTAACAACAATAAACCACATACATGTGAAGTATGCCAGAGGTAGTGTAATTGGAGAAGATGTGATTTCAGACCATGATACATTTTTCCTCCCAATTTTGAGGTTTTTCTTTTTTTTAGATTTCATTTCCAAACTTTATGACAAAAAGAAATATGCAGGGAAAGAGATGAGATACTGTTAGATGAGAATCTCTTCTTAATTAACTGGATAACTTAATAAACCGGAACCAGTCTTAACTAAAAATCAGTTCAACAAACATTTCAAAAGTGTGGAATCCAGTGAGCAAAGCACAGTGCTGGGCTTGTGCGCTTGAACTTGTGTGCAGTTCAGTACTGTAATGGAAAAATGCTCTAACTACAAAATTTCTGAGTACAGTCAATATTTTAAACCAAACACAAAACTGAATTACAGCATGACTGTGGTCAAGTACTGGCTATAAAATTCCACAATATGAAAGGATTAGAACAATAGTCATTAAGACTGGTTTTAAATCTTACTGAGGACTTTGGAGCACAGTCTTGCCCTAAAACGTCGTGCTACTCTTAACGATGACTGTGTGGTCAGTGAAAGTAGTTGTACTAGTAGTAGCTTATAGGTTAATTCCTGCATATAGATTCTAGTTTAAGATGTTGCCATATTATATAAAAATCCTAATCTGCTGCCGCTTAGCTTGCATCAGTCACTTTTTTTCCTGATATAAACAAGCAGGTGCCTTTGCTCATCTTGCCACATGTCAAGTGAGCATTGTAGCTCACATTTTGCCTGCTTTCACAGAATTTGAGGATTTATTATTTTAAAGTTTTCAAAATATTCTTCAAATTAAAACATGTCCTAACATGAGACTTTATATTATGTGTAGCATAAGGATCTAGAGCTGGATGTAGCAGTGGAAAATAAAAGGTTCCAAAAACATTTGAGAAGAGCCATGCTGTGTCATGTTAAGGGTTGGTCTTCCTTGTTTGTCAGTGGCCATCAGCAGGGGCCACAGAAAAGCATAAGAAAGCTTAGGAGCATAAAGGAAGGCCCCTTATTAGGTCTGGCAGTCACCTGGCTATATACTGTTTAAGATTGCCTGGAGCCAGATGCACCTGTACTTCTCAGTTAAACAGCTGTGAATGGTACCTCTTCATCCAGCTGCCTGCTAATTGGTCTCCTTATAGAAAGAGACAGATTTACTTGTTCTCTTGTCATGAGGAATAATGAATAATAATTTTGTTTGCTTGATCCAATAAAATTCCTGTTTGCATGAATTGAAGCAGATATGATAAAATTTCTCTGTAATCTGTGGAGCTACATAGCCTATTTAGAGTTTCTTCATATGGAAGCCATTCTGTACCTCTGGCTGTCCTGGTGCCTGCCTCTCGATCTTTTCATGTTATAATAATTGTTTTCTGAAATGCAGTGATCAAATTGGAGAAAATGTTTGAGAAGGTAAACAGTGTGATGTGAGAAGGCATATGACAGCATAATTGTTTTTTCTCTTTCATTCACTATCCCCTTCCCCAAAACTGATGTCCCTTTTTCCTTTTTTGAATGGTTTGGTTTCCTTTTTTAAATGAGAATATTGAGTCAGTGTTTGTAGAGAACTATCACATCTTGCAGTATTATTAGGATTGCAAAAGTCAAACACATGGAAAGTAAGCATGCCAGAATTAAGATTTCCTTTGCAATTTTATTTGGACCTCTTGTGTAACCATATTTTCTGATACTTCCTTTGATTAATTTGTGAGACTTTCTTTTAACAGAGGATATCTGCCACGTTCCATTCATACAGTGGATGCAGCTCATTAAAGAAGTGCTATTTAATGTTTTGGTTTTTTTTCATTACTCCATCCCTTATTCACTGGGTAATATTAAATTCCTGCTGTAAAGAGGCAATTATTAATTCCCCTCTAAGCTTTACTGTGGCGTCTATTACTATAGTTTCTGAATGCTTCACAGGTATTAATTAAACTTAATTTTCAAAACTCTTGTGTGAGAAGATACGTCTTTGGCCCTCTTCAGGTTAAGAACAAAGGTAGAGAGAGGAATTTGTTCTAATAATTTGCTGTGTCTTATTTTGAGCATGTAAAGTTTGGAAGCGTGCCCAGCATTGTTAATACTTCATATATTCAAATTACAGCTTCAGTTGGCTTCAGCTGCTTTGATAAGTTTTCAGCTCAGAATTAAATCGGGCCTTGGAATCAAATAAGGCATTGAGAAACTTGCAGCTAGTGATGAATGAAGAAGCTTCTTTAAAAAAATATGCCAGTGGTCATATTGGAATGCTGTGGCAAATGCAAAATAAGAATTCAGTTTGCAAGGTCAGCACTGAAATGCCTTGACTATAAGGTCATCCTTTCTCTTCTTCCAGCCTCTGCTGTCTTCACTTCTGAGCTATGCAGCTCTTGCAGGAGAAATTGTAGCACAAAAAACTGCACAGGACAGAGATCTTAAGGGAAAAGATACTTGCGTATGACCATATAACTAAAGACTGCTTTAGGCCATAGGCACAAAGCATGCTAGACTGATATTTTTCATATGATGTGTATATTGCATACCTATGCACACTGAAGATGTATGGAAAATTACTGCTAATGACATGGAAATTAGTTCATTACAAGCACGATGGATGCTTCCAGAGTCTGTGTTGTTATACTAACCCAAATAAAGGTATGCCCATCCCACTTACTGCCTTCACAAAAGATGATTTTCTTCCTGTACTTGGCAAGACTCAACCAGGCCTTTCAGGATCAGCCAGATCTGTTAGAACCAAACAATGCATGGTATAATCCCAGTTCAGTTGGCTGCAGTGTAATTGTACCTGTTTAATGCAATGGACATGGGGCCTATTTTTAAATTAAATTATGGTACTCATACGCTTAACCGTTTTGGAATTTCTTCTTAAAACTATCTTTTGAAATGGATAATAGCTTGTTTTAGTTTGTTTCAGGTTTTTTTATCATAAATCAAAGCCAGGCACAGAATATCTTAACTATAGGGGCATAGTGCTAGCACAATACTCCTTTTGTCTTGGGAAGGGCCTTTCATCAGTAGATTTCAAAGCAGCTCAAAAAGTCAATTTGAATTAATTTACTCTGAAGTTCTTTTGTCTTGTTTGTGTTTCATATAAGATGAAGTATCTTTCAGTAGTGTTTTAGTGCTGTTGTGAACTGTACCAACAAAACGTATCACTGCTTTAAATAACAAGGTGTCCTGTCTCACTGGTTGTTCACTGCTGTTTTTCAGGCCACATACTACAATTTTGTTTGCCCTTGAGGTCTTTCATCTTTGTAAATGAGTTATAACTCCGTGACATAGTTTTAGAATCTTGATGTTCTTTCTGAACAGTGCAGTCACTTTTTGGTAGGTATAGGAAATAAAAAATAGGGCATGGCTGAATCTGAAGTGAAAACATAAGCATTTTCCAACAGGAAATCATTTTACAGGAATTATTTGAGAAGTAATTGATTTCCTTGTCGTAAACTCTAATTTAGTATTGGGGGAAAAAGGCCATACTTTTATACTGTGTATTGCTCTGCAAGCATTACTGAATTTAAATGTGTGTACTTATATAGATGGAGCACATATTTTTGTTGGTGGAACTAATTTTTTTTTCTTCTTATAAAAGCGCCACTGGGAAAATGAGCTGCTTGGCTCATAGCGCCCCAAGTTTCTAGCTCTTGAACTGTGCTCTTTGCAATCAAATATTTCAGAATTGTTGCTTGATAAATGTCAGAAGTTAAAGTAAGTTCTATAGACTAGAAAGGAATTACAGGATTTGGTGTGGTACTTGTGATGATCAGATGTAGGATTATTCTTTTCTTGTCTAGGAAGAGGAGCTAGTATTACTCATATACACTTTTTGATGTTCCAGACGATCGAGGTGTTTGGTCCCATCATACTGCTCCTGACATCTTAAGATTTTGTTAGTTTACTGGTTTTTTGCAAATGTTTGTTTGAAAAGGGTTTATATACATACACTCTCTCTTTGTATATATGCACACACATAAGTAATATTAGTCAGTGCAATGCTTTTTTCATTTTTGAGAGTTTTTGAATTTAAGAAGTTCTTATAGTATTGTGGAGAGAGACGATTAAAATCTGCTACTCCTTTATAGATAAAGTGCTTAGGCACTTTACATCTTGTAAACCCTCAGACGCAAGTTGTGTACTCAGTCAACTGTCTGTGTGTTGTACTGAAGTCAATGTGCGTTTTTTTAAATACTATGAGTGAAATTGCAGTTTAACTTGTGTAAGGTATAAGAGTTTTGCCTAGTTTAGGCTGAACATTAGGAAAAAATTTTTCACAGAAAGGGTCATTGGGCACTGGAACAGGCTGCCCAGGGAGGTGGTTGAGTCACCATCCCTGGAGGTGTTTAAGGCACGGGTGGACAAGGTGCTGAGGGGCATGGTTTAGCGTTTGATAGGAATGGTTGGACTCAATGATCTGGTGGGTCTTTTCCAACCTGGTGATTCTATGATTCTATGAAATGAGTAAAGCTTTGTATTCAGAGTAGGATTTTGATGTGCAGCGTAATTCAAACTCCATTTAAATCACTGCAGAAGTTCTTAATGGCTTCAGTCACCACTGAGTTGAACAAAAGAAAAAAAAAAGACTAGCAGCAATGAATTTGGTTGGGGTTTGGGAAGCAAAATACACAAAGCAGAAAATTATTTTTAAAATAACACAAACTTCAGCTACAGAACAGGATATACAAGTTGAGCAGTATAAGCCTGCTGCTTCCAACCGTTCTGCCAATGTGTGTGTGTTGCAATTCTAGCCCATTTACTTGCTGTATGATAATTCTAACAAGAAAGGCTTCATGTTACTTGGGTCTGTATTTTCAAACAGAGCTGTGATATATTGAGATAGTTTTATATTAGAATGTTAAGGGGTTTTGGGCAGGGGACTGTTAAGGAATTTATAAATAGCATTACATCTTTTAGTCTTTGTGATTTAATGCGGACAAGTTTGGTTACATAGAAATAAGCTTGATACTCTTAGAAGAGTTTACATAGACAGCTCAATACAGTTAGTTTAAATTCCAGGCAAGAGTTTATTTTAAGAATTAGAAGTATTTTGCTCTGTTTGGTAGTTGGGTGAGGAATGTCATGCTTTGTTATCTCTTGCAAGCAATCTGTAAAAGCAAATCAGAGCTTCAGAAATTCGGTTGTTATCCTAGTGTGTGCTGGGATTTTCCTCCCTCGCTAGTCTCTCTTCATTTACTCCCGTGCATCTGGCTTTTACAGCTGATTTTCCATGGTTTCTAATGGACAACGGGAAAATCTCTGAACCTTCAACTGACTTAATTTTTCTTTGTCCATGGTGCCACGTTCTTTGCTGATGTGACAGTTTGCATGATGTTGTCCATCATGCTGTGCACTACAGTATTGTTCAGTATTGCTGATTTGACTGGTTTATTTGCTGTGAACAGGTTGTCTCCTGGTTCTGATGTCTATGTCACAGTTTCATCCATTGCCTTAGCACGATCGCAACAGTGCCGTAATTCTCCAAGCAATTTATCATCCTCAAGTGAAACTGGCTCTGGTGGGGGCACGTACAGACAAAAATCTATGCCAGAAGGGTAGGCACCAAACTTTTTTCGTACTCTTTTTAGGCAATTTCTTTGTTCTCTATTCCGTTTGTTGTAATGTATGTTAAACTAGAGGAATGCTTACATATTCCTGTTAACTGTTGTTTGCACTCATTAAAACATGTTTTCAAATGTCACTGTTGTGCTTCTTGGAAAAAGTCAGTTTTAAATATCCCTTGCTTCTACCTTTTCCCTTTGCGACCCAACCTCTCTCTGATCCTAGCCTACAACTGCAGATTACTATACAAAGAGACCTTTATAAATTTAAAAATCTTCATTGAAAGTCCTGGTTTCATGTTGCATATTGCTTTATTTCACAAGTTTAGATTCTAAAATAAAATAAATAATAGGTTTGGGACTTTGCTGTCTATGCTAACAGTTGAAGCAAAGTAGTTTTGAGTGCAACTAAGACTTAGAATGTGTAGGCACAATAGTGCTGAGCAATCTGCAGCTAACATCTGTTTTGCATGTTCACAGTCATCCTGTTTTAAGGTGCTCTCTCCTAGCTTTCCAGAAATCTTCACACTCTCTGAAGTGCCCCAGTGGTCAATGTAAGGAACAATTTGCAGAGGAAGAAATTAAATCTGTATCATTTTCAGAGAGCACTGAAAGGAACAATAAATCAAGTATCTCCAAGTAGGGGAAAAAAATAATTGGCAGCAGGAGAGTTGTCTACCACATTCCAAATTAGTTCCTGTAGAGAAGATAGAAGGGGCAAAACTGCTGATATTCACACTGCAAAGCTTCCCTCTGAAGTAGTCTTGAGTATGTTTGAGGTCATTGTGTGTAATTCATTCTGGTTTGGGTCTTTTATAAAGTAGAAATATCTTCTTCTCTATTTTAAAATAGATGTTATTAGGAAGATTGAATACTTAGTTTAACACAAGGCACTGTCTTTTGCATGTTTAGGTGCCTGTAAGGGAACACTGCACTGTGTCAGTCCAGAGAATGCTGTGTTCTGAGCATGTGTTTGGACAAGTGCGGCTGCTTGTGCCATTTGTCCTCTCTGTTATTCTCCTTGCCCAGCTCAGTTTGAGGTTTTCTGCAGAGACCATGTTTTCTCTGCTGCACACCTTCCTGAAGGCTTTGATTTGTGAGACTGTCAGGGCTGTTCAGGTCATTATTTAAGTTTGTGCTTAAGTCCTACTGATACTAGGAGATTTGCTCTAAACCCATTAAACTTTACTATGAGAAAGCTAAACAGAAGTGTATCCAGAGTTCTGCAGCCGGAAAAAGCACTTAACCTTTTTTATACTGCATACTTCCTGGCTCATTCATGCCAGCAGCACTTGCGTTGCCTTGAATTCTGAACAGCAGCTTGTGCTCCCAATAGCTTGTCTGCTCTTTTCCAACTATGTCGTTTGCCCTACAAAAAAAAGGTATTGCTGCCATATGTCCATAAACAATCACAACCATGACTGCTTGAGTAGGAAGGGATTTTTAGATGCGCTAGGGTTTTTGTTTTGTTTTGAATTGTCCTCAGAGCACACCAGCACCCATTCCAACCCTTTTCCATCTTTTAAGTTAATTGTACACATATGTTCACTACAGCATTCTTCGAGCATTTTGCAAGTTCAGCAGAGATGCGTCCTAGAAACCTTGCATTTACAGTCTTACTGGGTTTGAAGTTTTAATTCAGTGCAAGGAAACACTGTTTAAACGAAATGATGGAAGAATTAATTAATACATGAAGACATGAAGTTTACATGTTCTTTATAGGATACTTTTTTCAAAAAAGACAGATCGTTTATTGAACTCCAAATTATTTGACTGTTATGTCCTCTTCTTATAGGAATAGCACTTTGTCTCCCATACTGTCCTTCTACCTATGAATCATATTTGCACCTAGAACTTTCTGAACATTTTCTTCTAGGCTAAGTGGAAAGCATCGAAAATGTAATTCTGAAGGAAACTTCCCCTTGCCTCAATAAGCGAAGTAATGTCTGTGACATTACTAAACATCTTTGCAGATCCATGTGTATCTTCTATTGAGATTCATCTAGGAGACCAGATTCAGGGCAGCTTTGTAGTGATTTTCAGTGTACCAGGTAGAACTGGGCAGTAATTAACCATTATGTATTGTTAAAATAGGGGAAAGAGTTGTAGCATTCAATTGCTAAGATGTTGCCAAGAGGAGGGGTTGGAGTAGTTACCTAGCTGAGGGGGTGCCATGTCCTGAAGGTAATCTTCCCAAGGTGCAGCTCCAGTGTGTTCTAGGTATGCCAGTCTCTAAGATTTCAAAGTTCAAGAAATTTCAACTGCGTATTTGTGTATACATTTCTTTCTTGTTGCATGATATGACAGATTAGGAATTTTTCTGAAACTTAACTGATTGGAAGCATGGGTGTGAGTCCAGCCTGTCAGAAGTTGGTAGGAGCAATAACTGCTGCCTCTTCTAGATTATTGGTCCATGTGCTGAGCTGCATATAGGCAAAACTTACACTGTCTTCAAGAATATCCCAGTTGGTCTTGATATATATACGTACATTTTGCATACTTATCCTGTGTTTAGCTGAAGGTACATATTTGTAATAAATGTTTGTAGAATGTAAAAATGAAATTCAAAATTACAAAATTGAGTTTCTTGTTACAGCATGTATATTAAAATGTAGATTTAAAGAATTCGCTGTTATTTTAATCCAGATGGGTTTTTTCTGAGTTTTTGGGGTTCGTTCTTTCACACCCTAACAGGCTAAATACTTAAGGCAGCATAGAATATTGTACAACATGTATTTATTATTCCTGCTTATAAATAGCCTATTTAATGTAAAAAAAATAAAAAACAAATGTAAAGACACTGTGCCTCATTTAGTAGTGCATTTGGAAATGTGGCAGGTTTATAGAGCTCTAATCTTGAAAAAAAAATCCCACATCATAAAATATGCCAGATGAAAAATTGACTGTTTTTATACGTATGAACATAGAGGTTTAGATAAGAAATGGAAATTAAAATGCAGAGGAACTTCATCACATCAGTGTTTCTTGGGGTTTGGGCTTTTTCTTTTAGGTAACAACTTCTAATTATTTTGTCATGAGAAGATACTCTTCCCCAAATGCCTTATAGATCTTTAAAAGTATGAAAATTACTCGAGATCAGTGTTTAAAGAATTAATCAGCTTTTGAAATGTTGTTTAGACTTTTTATGCATCATTTGAATTGTTACTGAATTCATCATGTTAAATGTAGATATTTAATTTAGTGAAATCCTATCTAGTCTGTGTAGATAGAAAGGGAAAGCATTACTCAGTGAAATTTAAGTTTAAATTGTTTGTATTCAGAAGGCAGGTTTATCCAGGTTTTCTTTTTTTTTTTTTATTCACCAAACAATATGTTGACTGTACCAAGGAGCAGTGAATAAAAGGGAAGTAGAGTCATGTTTGGGTGAAATTTAAGAAGGCCTAAATTCCCAAGTGTGACATTTTGGAACTGTCTTGCATGTGTTGACATGTTCCAGCTACTTGTCTGTAAAGATGGGAGTGGGATTTTATTGTTCCAAGTCATATGTTTCTTTAGTGGGTTCATTTGAGTGAAGAAGTAGATGAATTTTCAAATGGCATATTGAGTTTGTTTTGACTGTTGGGCAGATGTCTGTTTTGCACTGGAGATTGTGTGGGGCAGTCGTAGCTAGTAGAGTGAGTAGAAAGCACAGTCTGGGGATTTTATTTTCTGTTATTCAGTCAAACACTTAGCTAGGGAAACTCCTTGATATATAGAGAATATATTGGCAAACCACACAACCCTCCCCCCCACCTCAGAAACACATTCTTCTTGATGACTTCTTAATGATTGATCTGCTAATTCTGAACCCAGCTATAATTCTTACAGACCTACAAGAAACTTACCCGCAATGCAGAAGTATAAGTTTAATTCTTACAGGCTTTTCAGCGTATAAGGCACATGGACTTCAGTATGGCACAGGGGCCATATGTGTTACCTTTGCCTTTAGATTGTTTTCCTTGAGTTTACTGTCTTTCTTGAGCTTTACAAAATCCATCTGACTTATCTAACAGGATTTAAAGTCCATTGAACACAGTTTCCCTTTTGTTCTGTATGCTTTCTTCTACAGCAATAGGTATACATGTCTCACTGCTTTCCTGGAGCCCTGTTTAGTTTACGCTAGTGCACTCAAATTATTTAACGATCAAGTAACTTGATAATTTACAGAATTTATAATCCCCAGGTTTGGGGAATCCATAACCAATACAGTCAACTTTATAAATGCTTAATTCAAATATTTGGCAGCATAATATTGTCCCAAATACGTCTGTTATCTCCATCACCTAGGCATGACCTTGCTTGTCTTTTGCTTAGAATGTAGGAAACTTGCTCAGATCTGTGGGATTGTCCCACCAAACTTACTGATGTTAATTTTGGCTAGGTTGAGGTAGTGCTTTCGCGGTCATTGTGGTCAATTTTATGTAACCATATAATGGTCTGCTCACCTTTCCATGTAAACAGCTATGTAAATGAAAACTAATAATTTTATTTCTGAGTGTTTTGGTCTGTTCTGTTTTGTTTGGGTTTTTTGTTTTTTGTTTATTCTATTCACTGCAACCAGATGTTCTTGATTAAAGATGCTCAATAAATTAATGTGTACTGTAATTTTATTCCTTAAAGGTCCTAAATGGGTCATGAAAGCTACCACAAAAATTAAATGAAAAGCATTATAAATCCCTCAGGCAGTTGTGCTATGCATAGCCCTGCCCTGTTATTTTAACACTAGCTTCTTAAAAGTACTCTTTTTTTTTCCCATAAGTGAGATTTATGCATATTTAAAATCATTATCTGCTTTGTTTTCTGGGCTGTTACAACAGGTTTGGAATTAGCCGTAGATCCCCTGCTTCTATTGACAGGCAGAACACGCAATCCGATACGGGTGGTAGCGGCAAATCCACACCCAGCTGGCAAAGAAGTGAGGACAGTATTGCTGACCAGATGGGTAGGTAATTAATTCTTTACAGTGAGCAAGTGGTGCTAACCACAAGGTGACTTTGACTATACCATGTAGAGACAGTACCCTTTTAAGCACTTTGTTTTCCATGTCCTTGAAAGTTAACTTTGTTCATCAGGATGAATAATTAGGTCTGGAGCATATACTGGTTCCTGCAGTCTGTTTCCTTGAGACACGTGAGTATCACCTGAGGAAGAACTGATTTCAGTTCTTCATTTGATTGTGGGACTAAATCTACCTTAATGCTCTTATTCTGAAACACTGTCGTTTTAGAAGCAGTTAGGTAGACACACTTATTAATTTGTCTTGCTGTTGAAGTCTTGTTTGACCTCACCTGCTCTCCTGAGTGGCTTGGCTTAGTTTAATTTTTGCTTAATTTGTCTAAAGTGCTTGTGATGCTCCCTTTCAAATGGTGCTATATAAATGCAAATTGATTGTTGATCATTGACATGATAAAAATACCATGTGCAAAATGGAAAAAATGCAATTAAATTTTAAATAGTGAAGTAAATCTATAGCTTGCTAATAACCTTGCACCAGTGTGCACGTTTTCTTTGCACTTTGCAATTAAGCTGTCAGCGGAGGGAACATATTAACTACATGAAATAACTGGGTACGGGGAATTTGCATTGTTAAGCTTGCATTTGAAGCTTCTGCACATAGACCTTTTGCTACAGCTGTGGGTTGACTTGGGTGGATACCAATGAGATTGGTACTGATGGACACGTCCTGCCTACAAACAACATTGATCCAACACAACAGCCACCATCTAGATAGCTAGATTTTTTATTTCTATTTTTGCTACCATAGATAAAACAATTACATACTTTCTCTGTCGTACATAGTCATTTCCTGCATCATGGGTTTTTTTTTCCTATGTAAATGGTCTAGTGTTGAACATAGAATAAGGTTTGATGACATCAACAGTAGCTTAAGGCAAATGCTTGCCTCAAGTTCTGGAGATGTACTTTTTTCACATGCCTTCACAACCTCGCTGGGCTGTGCCTTGTTTTTGAAGCCATCTGTCAGTCCCTCCCTCACAACTCCCCCCATAATTCTCTCTAAGAAGCTGTGATAATACTGATCTGCGGTTCTCGTTTTGACAGAACAATTTTTAATTGCATATGTTTTAATACTATGTGATGGTAATGACACATGTAAAACTGATCTTTTGCTCAGCATTACTTATGCAGACCAGCAGTTGCATGTTGGTGCTGTCACTTTGTGGAGTTACCAGCAAATTCTGTTCTACAATATCAGTTGTCACCATATTAGCAAAATAAATAAATAAGGCCAAAAAGGACAGGAAAGGTTGTGTGGTGGAAGAGATGGCTCCAGAATTTGGCAAAGGATGAGAAATGCATCCTTACAGGTAATCCCTGTATTTCATCTCTTGTGTATTGTCCTACATTCATAGACTTGTAGTTGGAAGCTGCATCTCTGACTGGAGACTTTATTGCCAGTCTGATGAATCTAGGGTGAAAGTTTGGTTTATGAGAAGTAAGCACATTACCACCTGGGATAACCTGTCTTAAGGTAAATAAAGCATTAGGTACGGTGAATCCACACGCTTACTCCTTCCTTGGCCCAGAAGGCCTTTGTTCTTTGTGTGTCAGCAGTGCTTGCTACCACTTGCCATGTTGAATCAAGCTTGATTTTTTTTTTTTTTAAGTATATTCTTAAAAAAAACACAGATCAAGATGAACTAACTATATCTGTGGGGAAACCACTGCTAATTACCATCGTTATATGGTGATGGTATACATGGGTATCATTATAAGTACCTGGTGTTCATAAGCACATATTCAGCTTAAAAGCAGCATTTTTAGAAGTGCAGAATATCGCACTTTGAGAAGATATAAAGTAACAACTACGAAAGATTCTTTTAAAATACTGACCTTGTGCTCTGAGAAAACAGTTACCTACCTGAAGAGATGTATGAACACCCTCCAAACCCTCCATAATTATCTCCTAGGAAAAAATAAGCTTGACTGGCAAAAGGTACGCCTACAAATGTCCACATAAGGAGGAAGACTTTAATCATGTCCACTTTTGTCTGGTTTAGTTTGTTTTCGTTTTATACATCTGTGCAGTTTGCGCATTCACAGCCACCAATTTCTAAGGGAATATTGTGATTTCAACAGATTTCTGCTCTCTCTTCGATTAGAAAATGTTTGTTTAACTCACCTTAACTTTGACAAGAAATGTGTATTAGTTGTACTGGAGAAAATGGGTTCATTGAAGTGATCATTGTAGCATTTTGCTATTGTTCTGCCTTGCATAGAATATAATTTAAGGAAATGTGGATCTTCAGGGGTTTTTTTATTCCCTTGTCCATAGGCAATGTTCATATAGAGACACAGTATCAATATTCCACTGTTTTAATGCTCTGATATGGTGCTGTTGGACATGATACATGATACATGTTGGACATGATACCATTCAGGCTGTTCTAGCAAAAGCCGAGATATTGGCTGCTGGTTTTTTGTGAATTCTTACTGATTTATGCCAGGCTGGAATGGGCACTCGCTTACCTTTGTTTTGTCACAGTATGTATTTTTTACTTGGAATTAATTTTGTATTGGGTACGTGAAGGTTTTGGCTAATGGATGGCATTGGCAAAATCACGGTATAAAATTAGATTACACATTTTCGTAGTTTATTGCACTGTTTATTCTCTTCAGTACATCATTGTGTGCTGTATTGCAGAACCAACATGCCATCTCCCAGCGGTATCAAAAGTACTGCCAACCTTCCGAGAAAGCCCTAGTGGAAGACTGATGAGACAGGATCCTGTGGTTCACTTGTCTCCAAATAAGCAGGGTCATGTAAGTTATCCTTAAAAGGAATTGTTTAATGTTTTGCTCCTGCTCCATAAGCTCTTGATACCAGAACTGTTATTCAAAGTTATATTTAGTGTCAGTTGAAAAAAACAAAGAAAAATATCCTCAATCCTGCTCCCTAGTGGAACGTAGAGGAAGCAGCAGAGAAACCTGTTGTTTCCTGAACCCTATAGAAGCTAAGCACAGTCTAATAAAATATTTATTAGTTAGTAAAATTTTGGTGACAGTTAAACCGCAACTGTCTGTTTTCTTGTGATAAGTAGAGGATTTTTCAGAGTTTGCAAAGCTATTCCTAGGCCTCACGTGTGAGACTTCAAAGCTGCTTCTTTGAAACGTAATAGTGATCTTGCTTTTGGTTTTGTATTTTCTCCATTTTGCTCATCTAATGTAACTGTTACTGTCTTTCCTTGCACACTGTTGGAAGACTTCATCTGAAAGTTGTGCTGGAATCCTGCTGAAAAACATCTTTCTTGCTTTGTGTTTAGTGTCTAAATGGTAAATTCCACCTTTCTGCCTCTACAGGCTTAGATATTCACAGCTTTTTGGTGACTGTCACTTCCTGATTTACATACAGGGAGATAAACACAGTATTGTTCATGAATTTAAAATGTCTTGAAAATTATTGAAGTCAGTAGACTCATAAAAACACACCCTTTAAACTAAAATGACCCAATAAACTGAATCGCTTAGGGTGTTTATTTACTTGTACACTCAGCTAAAATGCAGTGTGGTGTTGTGTGATTGTACTGAAAGTATTAGTTGCATTTATTTAGGTGTGAGAAAGTCATTAGTTGGTTCCTGTTATTTGCTCCTGCTTACCAACCACCTTCTTTCAGTAAAATTGGCAGTGTAGCTTTTAGGTTATTAATTCATAACAATGTATCTTTATTATTTAAAAAAAAAACAAAACAAAAAAACAAAAACCCAGTAACACCACACCTGTCTTGATATTCTTAGGAACACTAAATGGTTTTTATGTTTAGATTGACCTATTTTCCATAAGATGTGCTTGACCATGCAATGATCTAAAACATAACTCATTAGCTTGCATGTGAAGTGTAGCACTGCATTACTAATGCTTGCGTTCTCATTTAGTCACTGTTAAATCTATATTATGTAGATGGATGGAGAATGAAGCAGTTCCTAATGAAGAGCAGTAACTTTAATTGGAGGTAACTAGGAGTTTAGATAAACTTAATATTCCTCCTGTTTTTCTATCAGTTCCTGCTTTAGTATAGTAAGATATGGGGATGCTGAAGTTTCTTGCTCATCCATTCTCTATTTTCCTATTTCCCAGTGAAAATGGAAAACGTATATAGTCTTTTATATTTGGCCAGGATCTCTGCCCATACCTATTTAGTAAAACTCCAGGGAGGAGACAAATAGGAAAGATGGTTCTAAGTCCCTTTCCATACTTTCCCTTATTTCCAGGCCATCTGGTCACCAAACAAGCCTGTTGCCTACTGAAACACTGCTTCAGTTCCGATTATATGGATGATCAGAATGTAGATAAATTCTATAGATGGGAACTAAAATTAAAGAAATCACATGTATATAAATACCCCAATGGGAGGTGAGCTACCAAGTAATGATGAGTATGGCAGGAAGTTCTTTCTGTAAGGGGATATTCCACCAGTGCCCACTATGGAATTGAATGTATTCAGTTTCTTTGTAACAGCTGACTGTAACCAAGGACAGAACACCCTGCCAGACACTGGCATGCCATGATGGGACAATTTCAAAGCACTGCATTAAAGCTTCCTTTCAGATTCAGATTAGTTAAATGCCATTTCAGTGGTCGTTTGCAAAGGACAGTCCTGCTGAGGAGGAAACGTACCCTACCACAAAGGGGTAGGAAGAGCAGTGGCTATTTTGCACTACTTTAACCTTTTGAAGGGCCATTGGATTATTGAAATAACGTGCACTTTCTGTGGATTGGTTATGTTTAATGTTCTAAAACACTGAGTCTTAAAATCAGAGTATTTTAATTATAGTAGTTATAAACAAAGTTAAAGAGCACAGCTCACCCAATTTCATTGGGCTGGGCAGAGCAGAACTGTGCTTGAAAGGGAACAGTGTAAAAGTATTTTGGGGCAGAATACAAACAACTTGGCTTTCCTTAGATAGGTAAGACATGGCTTCTAAATCCATATTCAAACTTTTTATATGAACCCATGACAGAGCACATGCATTATGTTGGAACGAAATTTTTAGTCTTCTCAAGGTATCTATGGAATAACTCAAAGTAGAAGAGCTCCTATTGTTCAGTGGTGACTTTTATTTCCTCCTCCTCTTTATTGCCATAATTCTGAAATAAACCTACAAGTGTGAATTTTTTTTTTGATTGTTGTTTCTTCTGTAGTCTGACAGCCACTACTCCAGCCATTCTAGCAGCAATACTCTCTCCAGCAATGCCTCCAGTGCTCACAGTGATGAGAAATGGTATGACAATGGAGAACGCACCGAATCAGAGCTGAACAGCTACAACTACCTTCAAGGGACTTCAGCTGATAGTGGCATAGATACCACTTCCTACGGACCTAGCCATGGCAGCACTGCCTCCCTGGGAGCAGCAACATCTCCACGCACAGGGATAACAAAGGAGAAGGTGGCACCACTGTGGCATAGCTCCAGTGAAGTGGTCTCCATTGCAGACAGGACATTAGAAAAAGAAAGCCACATGGACCGAAAGACTGAGTCTTCACTGAGTCTGGATATTCATAGCAAAAGTCAACCAGCCTCCAGTCCTCTGACAAGGGAGAACAGTGCTTATAGTCTTAGTGATGCTGTCTCGCATACAAGGTAATTTTCACTTTTTATGAGACTGACCCTTCTACACTGATTTTCCCATTCTCACTCCCTAACCTATTAAAAGTGGGAAATGGTTGTTAAAGAGAGATTTTTCTACTTATGTTAACCAGTGTCTTGAAAGGTCTTACTGTGCAGAATGCTTGAAAATTAAGACACCTTTGGTTTTCCTATCTGCTACGCTTGTAACGCTAAAGAATGTCTTTGGGAGCATGTTCCGTACTGCTGCTACTAAACTAACATAAGACACATGTCTCATTTTCATAAGGAATATCTTGAAACAATTGCAGTTCATATGTGGATAAGAAAGGAGATCAGTCCGTTTTATTAATGAACAGTTTGAATATGGGATTCTTTTTCAGTCTTGCAAGTACACATTTCAGATGTTTTGCATTTTTTCCCCAGTGTTTTTGTTAGAAATCTGATTGCAGTCAGTATGATTAATACTGAGACCAAATTGCTTGGGAGTGATAACATGTAGGTTGTAATCTCGTTCTGCTGCAATCTTGTGGTTATGACACATCATAGTCCCCTTCCCTCTCTCCCTCAGTTTTGCAACTTGTAAAACTGGCAGTATTGAGTACATGGGTAACATGCTTGAACACCTCCTGTGGAAGATACCCACAAGATAATCAGAGCTGCTAGAGGCAGAAGACATTTTAGACCATTTTCCTAACTCATTTCCCAAGAAGTATGCAGTGTGCTTTTTGAAAAATACCCACACCATGTCATACTAGGAACAAGAAAAAATGACATCTCTTTCAAGGAAGATGTGTTCTCTTCTGTTGCATTTTTATTTTTGAGGCACCTCTATTTTGATTATGGAGCTAAAATACCTGCAAGCTGGAAGTCAGAAGCAATTTTTGCTAATGATTTTGAGCAAAGCTCCATTTATACAAGGCTAGATGTTTATCAGACAGTTTAACAACTCCTCATACTCCTCATACAGCAAACAGGGGGTTGTCATAAAGACTATAATGTAGTGAATGGTCTCAGTGTACTTTGTCATGGTAATTGTAACTAAGTAATCTATTAATAGTGGTCCTGCTCTGGGTTCTTTTGCCTCTTTTGATTGGCCATTTTTGGCACTGAAGTTCATGTTCAGTTGGTAGCAGTCCCACCTAGGTCTTTGAAACTGGTGTTTCCAGTAGTTATGCATGCATGAAGGACTTGGCAACTCTGTAGAAAACACTGTGCAGAGGGATTCACTTAAATTTTGGGCAACATTAGCATGTTCCCCTTTCTTGAAGGTGACAATCTATATGGTGGTTATCGACAGTGTTATTCCTTTTATTTTAAGACAAGCATGTTTATATTCATTTTTTAAATGTTCAGTGAAATTACCACACGCCCACCAGTACGTGTCTGAATTTAACTAGCAGCAGCATTCAGTGTGTGATTCTTATAGAAAGTGCTAATTGTGATACAGTTGTCAGTAGCATTTCCATTTGGAAGGATTTTTTCAGAAGCAACTCAAAGAAGCCTGCAAAGCTAATATATGTAACTCTTGGAATCTTTATTGTAAATTTATTCCTAATTGGAATGACATCCTTTTACATCTGAGGTTCTGATTTCCTCTTCTCTGAGCACCAAACAGGGCTAGTTCAGTAGAAAAGCTGAGAGAATTTAATAGAAAGAAAGAAATCTTTGCAGGGCAGGCATACCCTGACAAGCTCTCGTATTTGTCTTCCATGGATATACTTTGCAACTTGATTGCAAACTTCTGTCTCAGATGCTGTCTCATTATTTATTATATGATAGCATTCTATCTCCTAACATGGTATTTTCTCTGGTTGATTTAGATTAATTTACGTGATGTGTGTCTGATGATACTGAAATTATTCTCTACATGTTTATTTGGGGCTGTTACTGAAATTTCCAGATCAAGGTTTCCTGGGCTTTATGCTAAAGAAAACAGTTGGGTGGCTTTTTTTCCAGTTTTACTTAAGAACTGAACGTTAAAATTGCAGCTCTTTGCCAAGAGGAGTAGTAGCATTTTGTAGAACTCATGGGGCATAATACTTGAGTAACACTGCAATCTTGCACCCACTTTGTTTATTTTGGTGGAGAAAAAGCAGAGTAATTTGTACTTGGTGCCTCACAATAAAGCAAAGGCACAATCTGGACTAAAAAGCTTTCATGTTGTTTCTCATTGCATCCTCAGCTGGTGGTTGCACACTGAACAGCAGTCCTGACCTGAGGAAACCCCAGCTCCAGCTATTTGTTCCTGTAGCTCTTTCTATGGGGACACAAGCTTGTTAAATTGGCACTTCCAAAATGTAACCACAGCTGCCTGCTTCAAGGAGATGGAGGAGACTAAAGGATAATTCTGAACAGGCTACTTTTAATGAGAAAGGAAGAGCTTAATTGCTGTGTTTCTGTCAGTTTCTAAATTGTTATCCTTTCTTGCTTCTCACTTTTTTACCTTTCGCCTGTGGATGTGAGAATGTCTGTAACATTTTCAGAGCTGGGTCTCTGAGCAAGAAGAAAAGGAATTTGGCCCTAAAAAGAACTCAGTGACAAAAGAAAGGAAAGTAATCACAAATTAGAGTGTTTGTGTCTGTAGAAGACAGGAGCAATAATTAGTGTTCAGATCATTTGATGGTGCATAAAAGAACTTGTACCTGAGAATTGGTGGCAAAATGTAAATTATAGTGATTAACATTTACAGCAGAGCTTCTGGCTGAGTTGTATTTTTCTTTTCCACCCCCATTCCCAAAGTCCTTCCTGATGATTGTGCAGATTTCTCATAGCGTCCCAGGAGAACTGCATTATGTAGGCCAGTAATTATATAGAATCATTATATCTGAATATCATCAAATGAAGCCATATGTGCTGATGGCATGAATTCCTTGGGAAAAAAAATAAAATCAAACTTTCTTTTCCACCTAACTATACAGCTGCTTATAATCCTTTTATCAAATCTAAAAGGACAATCACGGCTATTTCTAATCAAGTATCTTTTTTCATTACTTCTAATAATGTTAAGATACTTAAAAAATACTATTTAATGGTTGTAGAATACTTTTATGAATGGCACACTTACAATTCTTGTAGTATTTGAGATTTTCCTTAACTTAATCCTTGATGTCTCAATAATTGAGGAGGGAGGTGGGGAACCAACAATGACTATCTGTATGTCCTGCAAATGAGGACTGAATTTCTTCCAGATACAATCAGGCTGGTCCAGATGTCATGCTACAGTATGAGGAATCCTTTGTATGCTTCCTGGTGTCAAATACTTCCCATCACTACCATAGTGCTCTAGCTCCAATTTAGACTGTACTTTTTTTCGAGTTTATCCGAAGCCTTTTGCTCTCCAGATAAGAAGTGTCTGTTTAACTGTCAGCATCCTATTGATCTGCCTGTGTTTATTTGTAGGGTGAAAAGCTTCAGTCATATCCACAATTTTGTGCGTAGTTCCTAAACCAGAATATCCTCCCAAAATACTATGCTGTAAAACCACAGCTCAAAATATGCAGTACACTTTAGAGAAAAGAGTATTTAAAATTGTATGCTAATTTTCTTGCTTATTTGCCAGGCTGCTTTTGGTATCTATTCCAAGAAACACATTATAATAAGTATTTATATACTATTACTTAAAATACACAATGTGTATATAAAGTAAGATATATAATGAAGTATTATAACTGTCTTACTATTATACAGATGCATTTTTATATATAAATCTTATGTAAAGCATACTGAACACACTTTCTTTTTTTACCCTCGTTGCCTAGTAATATTAAAGATCAACTCTACCAGCACATCTAGGAGTTGCTACTCTTTTTTTATCAAGAAATGTTTTCTCCCAACTAGCATTTGCCTTGGGAACTACCTGATGGGTTAAAGAATTCTGGAATGTGATTAGATCTTTGCTTTTCCTAAACTGAAGCAAAAGACTTCTCCATTTCTTGGGTGTATTTAGTAGGGAGTAAAAATGAAGGAAAAAAAAAAAGCGCCCCATATGTTTTCTTTCAAGGTGTGCATCTTCCCTGCATCTTGGAGGTTTAATTTTGCAGTGGTGATGTCTCACAGGTGGGCTGGTTTGCTCAGCACGTGTAGGAATTTTCTTAGAGTATTGAAAAAGGAGAGCAGGGAGGATTAAGAGAATTTTACTGCCTCTCCCCCAGCTGTTATTTTTCTCTGCTTCTTGCTATAAATAATGTTTACTTGTATCTGTTAAAAATACAAAGATTGTAATGCGCAGTGCCACGTATATGGGCTTGATGGACAGGAAAATCTTCTATACTTTCCCAATCTGCCATCTTTTGTGTAGGCCTGGCAAATGTACAGATGGAGGGGAGAAAGAAAAATAATTCTATAATACAAAATCTGTATTACTGTCATTTGATTTGCATACATTTGGAGAGGTGCATCTTGCCCCTGATGTGAGGGACTTCACAGCCATGACCATGTACATTAGATGGAAGCATGGGCTGCGGCATCTGCTGCTGTTTGTGGTGGGAAGACTACAGTCTACTCAGCCTCCTCATTAAATCCACAACACATAACCATTGGGACTTACAGTGCTTAACTTGAGCCATATGAAAATGAAACATAGTTGGAGGTGATTTTTTCAGACTCCATCTGTTGTCAGTGGAGAGAGAGAGAGAGAGAGAGAGAGGAGAAACTCCAAAGCATTAGTTCTCCATCCATAACTGAGACACCTGATTTAAGATGAGGAGAATCGCCTCCTACAGATATTTCTCCATTGTCTACAGCAGGAGCCAGACAAGTGACATAAATAACTGAATTCCATAAGTCTAAATGTAGGTGAGGTTATATTGCCAGGTGGCAACATATGTTTAACCTTAAACTCTTTCCTCTGTTTTAGTAAGAGAGAGAAATGTGAAAATGCAATGTTTTATCAAGATACAAATAAAAGAGGTGAAGAATTTTGTTAAGCAAAGAAGGAAAAAGATTGTTCACTGACTTTATTCAGCCTTCCAGCTAATTTTTCTTTCTCAGTCAGAAACCATTCTTTACCATGGGACCATCTGTTTCAAATTCCTTCCTTGCAGTGTTGGATACAAGGATGAAAATGTGGCTTAGTTGTGTAGGGAGCTGATAGAAAACTGATCTCCAAATATATGATGCTATTTCAGTACTAAGGATGTACACAAAACTTTCCTGTGACTGTACTTAGAAATGCTGTACCTTTTAAGGTTGTTATAGTAAATATTGTCTTAAGCCCCAGTGCTGCTGATATTATGCAAGGTGCATCAGATTTGGATGTTAGGAAAACTAAAGAGTAGCTTCCATCTAACGTCCCCCTCCTTCTTCCAACAGTAAGTTTCCACGGCTGGGAATTTGAGCAAGGCATTGGACTCGGATTCTTTTTTTGCTCATTCAAATACATTCTCAGGGAGGTGGTTGATTCACCTTCCCTGGAGGTGTTTAAGGAACAGGTTGACGAGGTGCTAAGGGGCATGGTTTAGTGTTTGATAGGAATGGTTGGACTTGATGATCCGGTGGGTCTCTTCCAACCTGATTATTCTATGATTCTATTACTTTAAAACCTGCATTTCCCATTTGTGAAGAGAAGTAAGGGGATGGTGGCATATTTAATCCTTAGAGGTTGCTTATGAATTTTTTCCTTGTTATGCAAGATGTCTTTAAAAAAAACATTGGTGGATGACCTTTAAGAGCAGCAAACTAATAAGAGTAACATCTTGTGCCCTGAGTTCTGCTTTAGTAATATTTAAACAAGGTGCATATACACACTTGTAAGGCAAATTTTGTCTTTGTTATGCTTTTTTCTCCTAGTACCATGAGCTCACGACACTCCGCTAGCCCAGTTGTTCTCACCAGTGCCAGAAGCTCACCTAAAGAAGAGCTTCATTCTGCTGCTTCTCCCCAGTTAGCACCTTCTTTCTCCTCTTCCTCTGCCTCCTCATCTGGTCCAAGAACGTTCTACCCTCGCCAGGGTGCTACTAGCAAGTATCTGATCGGATGGAAAAAGCCAGAAGGGACAATAAACTCAGTGGGGTTTATGGATTCAAGAAAGTAAGACTGTTTTTTTGTTTGTTTTCTTGTTTGGTTATTTGCTTTAATCCTAAAGAAGAATTGAGAACTATGACATTTCTTTGTATAAAGAAACTCAAGATTGTTTGGTAGAATGCTTAATCTTCTGTAGAACTTAATCTTTAATCTAGAGTTCTGCAGGTAGGCTTAAATATTTGATAGTAAGCTAATCTCATTCCCTATTAACTTGTAGAAGACTTTTTTATCATTTCTAGAGAACTGTGTGGATTTCAGTCCTATTAAGCTTATATTTCCTTGTGACTTCTTACAGGTGACTCAAAACACTATTTGAGCAAATATTAAAAATCCTCTTGATATAGAGCCTAAGTTTTCCATAAGCTTCTCATCCATGTAGCATTATAGCACTGTGCATGCTCTGCATTAGCTCTGTGGCTCTCCATCCTACCTTGTTAAGATTACTGCCAGTATCCATTCTAACTGGCTTAAAGCAAGCCAAGATCTCTCTGCCTTACAATATGCATCCTCTTCTGGAAGAGAATTTGAGAAACAACTTACTAGTGAAAATATTGTTCCTTTAAGTCTAGTATGGCTTGGAAAGCAAATGATTCAGAAAACCACACAATTCAGAGTAATTTGTTCAACCCTTCTTGATTTTTATTGCGTCTAGCACAGTATCCCTAGATGATGCTAATAAATCGGCTGTTGAAAGGAGGTAGTGAAACTTTCTGATAACTGCATTATGAGTCAGTTAAAAGATTAAAGAAACAGCGATTTACTGCTTTGGGGCTCACTGAAGACATCTGTATTTTCTTAGTTTTGTACACAATACATGTTATTTTAATTGATTCTGTCCCTTATTGGGAAATAGTATTATAGTAACATTTAAGTGTATTGCTAGCTGCTGTTTTTAAACAAGTTTATTGCTTCAACAGGTATTCATAAAGATGAGGTTCTGCTGTATTAGCAAAACTCCTTCCCTGCTTTGTTTTCCCTACCTAGGTTTTTTCTTTGAAAATCTTGAAGGTGCTATAATTCTTATTTCATTCATGCCTCCTGCCCCAGGGCTTTGAGACCTGAATGTCTCTGTTTCATTTCATTTAAGACGTCACCAGAGTGACGGCAATGAAATGGCCCACCCTCGGCTGCGTGCTTCAGCAAGAGATCTACGAGCATCACCAAAACGAGCATCCAAATCCACTGTTGAAGAAGAGCTGAAGAAATTGATAGATTTTGATAGCCCAACACCTGAATCCCAGAAGAATTTTAAGGTATGTAAAAAAGAGAGTCTGTCTTCTGGCTATCTCTTGTCACAGTGAAGTGAAATCTGAGAATGCCTAAAGAGCAACACACAGGTCCTCTTCTGATCCTAGGCATAGTTCCATTGTTACAAATTAGAAAAGTGTAAGGTTACGCTTTGTAGGAATGATTGAGTTCATTGCTACCTAGGCACATGAACTGATACAGTAAATGCTTCATTATTTCAAGAAGGATGAAGACTGTGAAGCTCTTAAGATTTCTGTGTAGAAAATGCTGAGTGCTTTAAAAGCATTCAAAGCTGAAGCATTCGTTCATGCTGAGCTTACACAAACTTCGCAATCGACTCAAGAGTTTCTCAAATGGGATATTTTCTGTTCTCACTCTCACCCATAACAGGAAAATAACATCCAAGGCATTCTCTGAATTCTCGTCTCGGACAGAAAGCCATTCATTTGTCACAGACTTGTCTACTAGAGAAGTACATTTGGGGAACAGTTTCATTATTACAATCACTGCAATATTGTTACAGTTCATATTTAGAGAGACAAGTGTGCCAAATTGCAAAGAAAGTTTAGGACTGCTGGCTTATGGAAAATCTTGTTGTGTTGTCTTATGCATTTGAATTGTCCTCTGATTGTGTCACTAGACAATGACTTGTTGACAGTTTTGAAACTCCTTGCAAAAAGCACTCTTCTATGCCTCTCTAATCCTGTTAGTGCATAAGGACCAAGAATGCTCCCTAAAGTCAAGTAAATATTTGTCCAGAATAGTTAGAAATATACACGTTTTGAAATACATCAGGAAATAGTAACACAAAAGTGCATGTATTTTTAAATCCGTCATTTTGAAGAGAACATCTTAATTTCTACAGTCTCTGTGTACAATCAGTTCCTAACAGCTCATGCTCATCACCTAGAGTCCATATGGTTTCCACAGCAACCATGCAGAAGAGCACTGCAATTTCTTTCCTTGTAAAAAGCCGATGTGGCTTATTAAAACTTGTAAGTGCTAGGTTCTCTCTATAGACTTCAGATGTCACCTTTGAGGCTAGCGGGGGGGAAAAGAACTTGCCAGTGGCAGATACCTTTTTCTTAGGTATATGATAATTCCAAGGGGAGTGGAACTTGGGTGACACGAGCATCTCCTGTTGGTTGTTTTGAACAAGGGTTCTCATTCCAATAAACTGCATTCTGTTTAAAGAGGTGACCTGAAAAGCATGAAAAGTGTGTATGTTCCCACGGTTTTTTTTCTGCTTTGGCATTAGTGAATTAATTCTTACCCTGATCTTTATTTCCTACTGGACTGTTAACAAGTATGTTAACTCAGGTTACACTTCTGGTAAATTTCAGCACGTTAGTAGGATTCTGTCACATTAAAGTCTTTCCCATTTTAAAGTAACTGTCATTTCTGCTTGCTGCATGATTTCTACTTCATATTAGAAAAATGTTGCTTTTATGACGTAAGTTTTTTTTCAGCAGTTAAAAAAAAAAACAAAGAAAGGAAGAGAGAGAATGATCATGCCCTTCATTAGTTCACTGCACAAAGACCAGAAGTCCTCCTCTCTCATGTCTGTTGGCTGCCAAGGGCTTTGTTTGCTGGTAGACTTCCTTCTAGGCTGTGATTTTTCTTTATTGTGCATCATTTTATTATCTTCCCAACCTTCCTTATCTCCTTATGCATTATATCTTCTCAGACAAGACACATTTTTTCTCCCCTCTGCTCTGTTACCAGAAGACAAATCCTAATTGGGTTGCCCCTGTTCTGACTCCCATCAGGTGTTCATACCTGTGCAACCTTTTAATCTCAATGTCTGATACTAACTTGGGGTTCCAGCTGCTAATTCTTTACACTGAGTGAACCTCAAGTAAATGCTGCTTGACTTAGGAGCTCTTATCTTTTCCTTTGTCACTGCAGGACAAGTACTGAGAGATTTTGCTAGATCATAACATAAACCTCCTGATCTAGCTTTTAAATTTCAGAACAAAAATGCAGATTGATCCTCACTGTAACATAGTGACAACTGTATACCAGAAGTTGTCATTTCTTTAGTGTTAACTGTATATGCAAGGTTTGTACTGTAGTGTCCATGTACTGAGGGAGGCAATGAAGGATGTAGAATTTGACATAATAGGAAGTTGATATGGAACATGGCTTCTCTTTCCTTCTTTGTCTTTTTTGATGATAGCAGGTTTTTGGATAGCAGGTTTCTGATCCTTAATTTTAATTGTTTCTGATCCTTAATCATAAAACCAAAATATGCAACAGTCTTTTTAATAATAAAACTTGTAATGTTTTGGCAAAAAAATTAAAAATCTGGCAGATGTCTTCCACTGTCCAGTACCAATAGAACCTCCTCCTTGCTGTACTCCCACTTTCTAGTGTGAGATTTTGATCACAGGAATAGAGAACCATCTGTTTAAACATTTCTTTCCTCTTTCTAAGATGACAGAAAGATTTTTTATGTGCAAATAAGCAACTCTCTATAAGTTAAATCACACTTTCTGGAAATTGTATTATTTCCCTTTTTGTTTAAACTTGCTTAGCGAGCAAGAAGGGCATTAGATGTTTTTTCTGTTTGCCATTTCTCCATGAAAGCTCCTGGACCACGTTTCAACCAAACTGTAATGAAATGTTATGTCTTAAGACATAGTTGCAATGCTACAAGTTTCATGAAAGTTCGTGTGTCTGCCACTGGGAATGGTTATGTGTTCTTTAACAGCACCTCACTGGCACTGACCACAGAGTGCATAATTCCAAGCTAACCACAGCATTGCTTTCTCCTTTGTGGAGCATGGGGGGGAGCTGGGGTGATGGTGGGGGTAAAACTCAGGAGACTGCTTACATAATTTTGATTCAAATCCTTCTGAAGAACCAAAGCAACGGTGGGCATTCTTAGTTGTGCAGTAATATGAGACTTTGTTAGTTGGCATTTGCTGGTGCTTGGCTGCAGGAGGGCAGCCTCCTCCAGGCACGAAGGAGAGCTCTGGTTTATGCAGCATCCAGTCTGTTTCTGCAAATATTATCTCTGCTGCACATCAGCTCTTGAATCAACGAGGGATGCCTGAGATTTCTACTTTATGAGAAATTTGAAGGGTATTTAAAGGTAGAACGTGAGATCGGCTAAAAAAGATCTATATAGGTTATGTAGTTATAATCTCTTTTAAAGCAGATTCCTTTAGTTCTTTTTCCTAACCACTCAAAAAATACTACCTTAAAATTTGCTTTCTTGTTTTGAAAAAAAAAAGCTTTAAAAAATATCAACGTAGTCTTCAAAAGTTTCTTTATTGATTTTTTTTTTCTCATTTCTTTTTATTTGTTTTTATGAATGTATAGTCACACACGCTGTCCTGTCAGTCTCCCTTTCCCAGCACACCTACCACAAGGCGTGCCTTGCAGAGGACTTTGTCAGATGAGAGTATTTACAGTGGTCAAAGGGACCACTTCTTCACTTCACGGGCCTCGCTCTTGGACCAAGCCATGCCAAATGACGTCCTATTCACCAGCACATACCCTTCTCTCCCAAAGTCGCTGCCGTTACGGAGACCATCGTATACTTTGGGAATGAAATCACTGCATGGTAAGTGTATTTCCCATTTTTCTGCTTTCAGAGGAATTCTTCGTGAATCATGTTAAGAGATAATGTAACAGCAATTAGTGCTTCCTTCTGGGTTTTGCTAAAATGAGGAGAGTCGAGTCACGTGCCTGCTAAAATAAAATAGGACAGGAATCGGGGTTTTTTTCCCCTCACTTCAGTGAGTGTAAGACTACATGAGTGGTCATCCAGCTACCTTGTGGAGGGAGCACAAAAGTTTGCCTCATGGGCTGTAAATTTTCATTCAGGAGTCCTCTGAACCAGTTGGACTGATGGGAAAATAATGTATGCCTGGTTATCCACCAGTGACAGCTTCAGGTATCAGTTCCTTTGATCTGAAATTATGGGAACAAAATACTATTAGGGAAATAATGCTATAAAAGTGGACACATACTAGGAGACATTTGGATGTATGACTACACCAGATACTGCTTTCATTGCACGACCTTATTGCTCTCTATGGCTACCTGAAAGGAGGTTGTAGAGAGGAGGGAGCTGGCCTCTTGTCCCTGATGTCAGGGGACAGGACAAGGGGGAATAGTCTCAAGCTCCACCAGGGGAGGTTCAGGCTGGACATTAGAAAAAAATTTTCACGGAAAGGGTCATTGGGCACTGGAACAGGCTGCCCAGGGAGGTGGTTGAGTCACCATCCCTGGAGGTATTTAAAGGACGGGTGGATGAGGTGCTGAAGGATATGGTTTAGTGTTTGATAGGAGTGGTTGGACTCGATGATCCTGGGGGTCTTTTCCAACCTAGTGATTCTGTGAACTGTTTTTAAATTCACTCCCTTACCGTATTCATTGTAGAGGACTTGTGTTACTTATTTCAGTCACGCATCAGCAGCCAAGAAGGAAAGGTTACTTGGTAAACTGCTGACAGGGAAGCCCTCTGCTTTACCCTATTAGTTTACTGAAAAGTCTCTGTAGGACTATCTCTTAGGTTGTGTGTTGCTGCATGTGAATGTCTTGGCAAGAAAGTGAATTCTTACAGGTTCCCACTGTGCCTCATAACTAAATGTGTGCTAGTGTACTTCCCAGAAATATAGAGCTAGATCTCACAGTATAGGATTCTGCAATGTTTTCTGAAGAAGTGCCTATCTACTCTGATTTATTCATGTTTTTGTATGTTTCAGGAGGAAAATGTAAGGCTACCCATAGATTCAACTCACTATAGGGAGCCCTAAGCATGGTCTGTATTTAGATAGACAGGATACATTTGACAGTAAAGGTTGCTGAAGAAATCTATTTTAAAGTCTTATCATCTGTCTGTGATCACCAGGCGTCAGTTTTCAGTGTTGAACCTGACGTTTTCATGAGATGTTGTTTCTGTATAACATGTTCCTTGCATGAGCTAGGAAACTGAACTCTCTTCTCTTCTGCTTTTCATGTGCACTAAAATAACTTTGCAGACATGGTTACACTTGTAACTGACTGGTGGATTTGGCTTCTGAGGGTGAGAAGATGAATGATGTCCTATGAGTAGAAATAGAAAGCAACACTTGGTCTCTTTTAATTTTGGTGCCTGTATTTTCTGAAAAGAAAACCACAAAACCTTCTTTCACTGTCGTGTTTTCTTCCACATCAAACCAATTACTCCTCTGAGCTTATGAGCTTTCTACATTTGTCAACAAAACAAGATTTTCCATTTTCTGTAACATGTAGAGCCTGTGTGATAGAAGGGCCAGCTATCTGAGCAGCACACGAATTCTCACACACACTTGCATTTACTGAAAGAAGGATTAAGTAGAGCTGGATATTTAATACCACAAGTATTCGTTGGCTTCCAGCTGTCTCGAATTCTTTTAATTCAAAGATCTTGTTAACAAAGAGCAGCCATTCCAGAATAACTTCATTTGTTTTAAAGAGGGAAAACAATGAGCTAAAAATAGCTTTATTTAATATCTCTCTTATTTAACAATCCACATCACACTTCTAAAACAGGTAATCTTTCAAATGGTTAGTTTTTTCTTCTGTGTATGTTGTCACTAATTGTAAATATTTTCATGTTAAGAACTTTCAAAATAACTGCCCTCTTAGGAGGATAGTGCAAGAATCCTCAGTGTTAGTATTGAGCTAAGCTTACATTTATAAAATTAAACACAACAAGAGCCCAAAAAAAAAAAAAGAAGGGTTTAGCTTTTCTGGTCATAGAATCCCAGGCAGCAATATTATTTCACTGAATTTATTTTAGTTAATGAAGTTATACAGCCTATAGAAAAAAAAGGGGGGGAGACAAAACCAAAGGGCCTGTGTTCTGCCCACCACACCATCTTGCTTTTCACTATGGTCCAAATAGTTTCTTCACTATACCCTTCTTCACTGCAGCTTTCTTCCAGGTGTCCAGTCCATCTTCTCACCCCTACATCTCTGGTGCTTCTAATACCACCTACCAATTTTTCAAAACTTTCTATACACCCTGACGGAGGGCATGAGGAAAGCAGGTGGTTGTTGTTGCTTCTGAGCTTACACGTGTTCTGACCAACCAGGCATTGCACGTTTCATGATTGTCCAGCCAGCAAACTGAAGTAAAGTAAATAATTGTTGGTTCACAATTTGGTCTTTCCCTGATTAGCAGCAACAATTCAAATGTTTCACTTTGCTAGTCACCAGTTTGCACAAAAATTGCAGGGACTTTATATCTCTCTTTCAAGTTTGCCAGTGTTTTTTTCCATAGTGGGCCATGTACCGGCTTATGGGTAGGTGTGGTATTTTCCAATAAGGAGCAGGAGGTTTCACTAAACTGCTGAGGTATACAAAACTGTGGAAGTCATTTTAAGGGTTTTCTTGCTGATTCATCTTGGTAAACCCAAGGCTACTCCTGTTAGTTTGCAACATTGTAATTGAGAGGAGTCAAAAAACCCACAGTTCTATATTTTTACAAGACCAAATGGGTGCTAGGGAGTGTAGAAGTCCTAGAAAGCTGCAGAGTCCTCCGAAGTATCTTCAGCTTGTTCAGAGGCAGTAATTGTTGGATAGAAGAGTACTGCCCCCAGCCCCAGTGCTTGCAGGAAACAAAAATTGGCTTTTGAAATGCTAAGCTGTAAGATTCAGGCAAGTTAGAAAGGAGCTGATTTTCCTCGTGAAAAGCACTGTCTTAGAAAACTGACTTGTAACACATTGTATATGGTCAGCTTCAGTTGATCAAACATCCTGCTGTTCTGTTTCTGAAAGTGCTGTCCCAGAAAAATTAAAAAAGAAATTCATTAGTACTAAAAAAAGGAATTTGGGAATGTTTTACTGTGGAGTTTATAGTTTGTTCTGCATTCCCCTAGGAGAGTTTTCTGCCTCAGAAAGCTCCCTCACAGATCTACAGGAGCAACGACGGCAGCCCATGCCAGACCCTGGTCTTATGCCATTGCCTGATTCAGCCTCTGATCTGGACTGGTCGAATTTGGTAGATGCTGCCAAAGCCTTTGAAGGTAAGTTTTCAGAATATAATACTTACCAAGCTGGTCTTCGTGCATGCTTCATCTTTAATCTTGACTCTTGCTTGTGGTGTTGTTTCTACTTAGTCTGAAGCTTAAGCTCATCTGAAATAGCGACTCAAGTCTAAACAGCCTAAAACTTCATATGTAAAACTTCTGTTTATACGTGAATTCCCCTGTGCCACAGTTTGGACAAATCTCTGTGAAACTGGGTACTTTTCTTTTCATGTCGAGCAGTTGTAGACATCACAGCTATGGTGGAAAATACATCTGGCACAGAAGTGCAAAAGTAAAGTCAAATAGCATGGGAAAATGTATAAGCGCATTAATGATTGCTTGCTTATCTGTAGTGCAGCTGAAGTGTGCTGCCAAGGAAATTTGGGAAATATGCCTTTTTGATATATACTTTTCCATTGCTATTCTTCCCTTTTCATACTTTGAAAACATAGACTTGCACACAAGTGTTGTTCCATCCTATGGCACTTTCCATCTCTTTGACGCATAGTAAATGGAAGAGAACTATAAGTTTTCTAGATGGATTTGAATTTAAAATTAAATCCACTTCAGCCCAACGGGAGTTTACCTTACAGTTACCATAATCCAATGGAAAAATCTTCTAGGTGCATTAAACAGAAGTGCCTTTTCCTAATATCGACATAAATGCCATCCCACCTTCAAGAAAACATTTTCACTCCTCTGGAATCTTTTGGACTTTATTCTGCATGGTTGGAGAAGGCTGTGAAATAGCTTTTTCTTGGCTGTTCTCTGGTATAACTTGCTTTCTTGGCTGTTTTCTAGTAGTGGCCATATACATCATGAAGATAGTGCATGTCTAAGCTGGTGTTGAGGACACGTGTGTGCTCTTCTCTGTTGCCATAGAAGCTGTAGGATCAGCACATCTCATTTCTGCTCTGCAGTCTTGGGAAAGAGTACTCAAAGTAAACCTCAGTCCTCAAGATGAGATAAACTTGTAATGAAGTTTTTCTCCACTACCATATAGGGATGAAACCCATGTTTTAATGCATTTCAGTGTGGTGGGCAATGTCTGTTTAAAAGATTCTCTTTTTTTTTTTTTTTTTTTGTTAGATTTGACTGTCCTCATTAGTCTGAATCCCTTGCTTTTGCAGGCCCCAAACTCACTTATCTTTCTCTTTAAGTGTGAAAAAATCAGTATGGTGAGGGTAACAAATGGACAGCTCAGATGAAGAAAAGCTGGGTTAATGTGTTGGCTGGCACCTTCATCTTACTGCTGTAAAAATATCTTCAGATGTGGCTTGCAGACACCTGTCTGATGGCAATAATAACCCCAGTCTCTAATCTCTGCCCAGTGCCAGTAGGGATTGACAAGTACTAAGCAGCCTAACTTCTGATTTGTGATGCTGGACACCTTTCTTCTACATTGTTGACTGGTGTCTTGGCACAAGCCCGCAAAGTTAGCAATAGTGGTATCTGCAGCCAGACAAAATTAAAGCTGCTCGGATCCCTGAGCTACACCAACCTTCTGTATTTTCATTTGGAGGAAAAAAGAGACGAGTAGGAAAAATGCTATCAAATACCAAGGCACATTAATTTTAGCCATGTTGAAAGCACAGAATAAAAATTTGTAAAGCAGAAGAAGGCAATACTGTTCTCTTTCCAATGAGAGACCAGCAGCTGCTGAGGGAAAGAGATGTTAAAAAGTACTTTTGTTACTGTTTGTGTTAGGGGACTCCTGAGGCTGGGGCACTTGGTAGTTCAGTCACACCACATGTGACAGTTATTGAGGTATGTGTTAAAACATCTGAGGTTACAGGACAAAAAACTATAGGCATAAAGCAGGAAAGAGTTTTCATGTTGCACGTCTGAAAGTGTTTTCTAAGGCAGAAGGAAAAAGTTTTGGGTTCTGAAAAATTGCATTAGTCATTTTATTTTCCACATGTAAACTGTGCACAGTAAGCTTGTCTTCCGTCAAGATAAAGAGATCCTTCATGCAACAAAGCTAAATATAGTTCTGGATTTGTTGGGTAGTGTCATGCAGTTGCACCCAGGCAGTTTTGCACAGCACTTACTGTTCCAGCTTGGCTTCTTGCCTCTCTTGGAACTGGACTTGTGTGGACTCTGCGTGTGCCATTGGGGTGTATCTACTTTGCCCAGTCAAGCATCTTCCTCCCAGAGAGCTTCTTAGCCTGATAGTGATGCGTGATCTGTGCGAGCATGCAGTGCTGTGCAGCACTAGTACTTGCTTGTTGAATCCAATACAGTGGAGAACCAGGTGCAAATGCTTGCAATGCCAGTTTGCCTCTGTCAAGTGGATATTGGTGTGTCATTTCATAGAATCATAGAATGGTTTGCATTGGAAGGGACCTTCAAGATCATCCCATTCCAACCCTCCTGCCATGGACAGGGACACCTCTCACCAGACCAGGCTGTTCAAGGTCACATCCAACCCGGCCTTGAACGCTTCCAGGGATGGGGCAGCCACAACTTCCCTGGACAACCTGTGCCAGTGCCTCACCACCCTCATTGTGAAGAATTTCTTTCTAACATCTAATCTAAATCGTCCCCCTTCCAATTATAGCCATTCCCCTTTGTCCTACCACTACATGCCCTTGTGAAAAGTCTCTCCTCAGCCTTTTGCAGGCCCCTTTCAGGTACTGGGAGGTCATTATAAGGTCTCCTTGGAGCCTTCCCTTCTCCAGGCTGAACAACCCCAACTCTCAGCCTGTCCTCATAGCAGGGGTGCTCCATTCATCTTTGTAGCGCTCCTCTGCACCCGTTCCCGGTTCCACTACCTTGCTTGACACAGACTTCTTAGATTGCTTTGAGATCCTGCAATGTAGTTGTTGCGCTGTGCATGAACAAATAATCATTACTGCTGCCATTGTTTTTCTCTGTATATTTTCCTTCTCAGTTCAGCGAGCTTCGTTCTTTGCTGCTGCTGATGAAAATCACAGACCTGTGAGTGCTGCCTCCAGTACTGATCAGGCTGAGGACCAGCTTACTGCACAGATAAAGCCTTATACAGGGTAGGTAATTATACCAGGTATGTGGGCTTCCATAAAGCCTTACACAGGGTAAGTAAATTCACCAGGTATGTGGGCTTCCTCAGCTGCAAACCAAGGAAGGAAAAGAGTAGGAAAATCTTTATTTGAAAGCCATCTCCAGGCTTCACAGAAGACCTTTTCATAAGTTCTCCTGAAGAAGGTGGTGAGAAGCGAAAACAGAAGAATCATAAGTCCAGTTGAACCGTTTTGCAGGTTCTTCCTTGTCTGAGCTGTTTGTGAAGTTGTCCAAAGCAATGGTAATTCAAAGCACATATAATGAGTAGAAGTAGAGAGAAGTCAAGTGATGGGATGACCGCAATTAATTGTGTGTTAAGTTTGTTCTGTTGGTTAATGTGCTGTGTATGTTCCACGTAATCTTTGTTAGGTTCTTTTATTTCATTTTGTGATTTTCTTAGTGTACCTGAGCACATAACTGCATAAAGCCACTTGGTATAGACAAGGCTGTTAGCTATCCTATGTGAAGATAGTAATTCATACCTATTCTTGTTTCCTGCTTTCAACAGTAAAGAATCTCCTCCAACTCTTGCCTCTAAAGTGGACCAACTGGAAGGTTTGCTGAAGATGCTGCAAGAGGATTTAAGGAAGGTAAACATTTCATCTACAGAGAATCTGTAAGACATATATTTGGTGCTGTTAGCTAGTACCAATAACGATGTAATCCTGCTTTGCCATGCCTGAGCCTGTGACAATCACATCCTTGTATGAGTAAAAGACATTTTATACTACTTTTCTCTGGCCTTACTTGTAATTAAGCAAGACTAGGGTGGAGCATCTAAATTTGCAGGCATCTGATTCCTCTGTTTAAATTGGGAGGATGAGTCAGAGTACCTGCTCTTCTAATTCAGGTGACACCATGAAGGGCTTGAAGTTAGTCTGTATAAATGTATCAGGCTGATGTTGAAAAGCTGAGAGTATTACGTAAAAATATAATTGCTACTGTAAAAATGTCCTGTGTCGTGATAATGCCTGCTTGGTGCAAGAAGGATTTGCTGTGATGAGATGAAAAGTCTCATAGCTGGGAAGTATTTGCAGGAATATTTCCTATCCCTTATTTAGTTACGTGTCAGCAGTTTCACATATGTGCTGTATGTACAGAACAGGGCATGCTCAGTTTTATTTTACCACCTGGGGAGCCAGCTTCTGTGTTGGAGTTTAATACAGAGAAATCCTGCTCATTCAAGCAAAAAGTGAGGAATCATATCAGAAATGTCCCTTAGGTATAAAACCATGTGTTACTGCACGTAAAAATCCTTATAAAGAATGAGACTAGTGCTCCCTCTAAGAGAGTCTTGCTTCTCTATATAGATAGGAAGCATGGCCTTGTATTTCCCTTAAGATCTTTTTTTTCCCTCATGCCTAAGGAAAAAGAGGACAAGGCCAGTCTTCAGGCTGAAGTGCAACACTTGCGAGAAGACAACTTGAGGTTGCAGGAGGAATCCCAGAATGCAACTGAGAAACTGAAGAAATTCACGGAGTGGGTTTTCAACACAATTGATATGAACTGAGAACAGTGTCCAGGGAAGGAAACTATCTGTTATGAATATTATTACTGGGACTTAAGCTTTAATGCCACCTTAATCTTGACATGTGAAAGTATAGTCAGAGCACTTCCCTGTCCTTGATCCTCCAATAACCCTTTTTTGCATCTCTGCGTGCACTCGGAACAATTGCAGATCAACAATCAATGTCTGCCTTTTGTAGAAAAAACAAAGTAAATAATTTTAAAAGGTAAAATAAAAGTTTAACTGCTAAAATGTGAATGTCTATTTTTTGCACATTGTCTCTTTATCTGTTATGTACAAATTTTTTGGAGGCTGGATCAGGCTTTCTGTTCCATCCGCCTCTGTTTCCATTAACTCCTTTCTCTCCATTTCAGGTAATCTGCTTTTCCTCGCAGCTTTGGCAAATATTATGACATCTAGAAAATTAGAAAGAAATGTTTATTTTACTGCTCTTACATTGTTTTCTGAAGTATGCCACAGACGAGGGGATGTAATGCAATGTTTTAGGTGTCTCCTTAGCAATTTGCGCTTGATTGCTAGTGCTGCCTTCCCATACATTACAGAGAACGCGTGTCCATAGTGTATGGTTCAGTATAGCCAGCATCATGACATTTGGAGAGAGACTAGAGACGTGAGCCATGGGTGAGGTGTATTATCATACATCTGTTGCATTAGCATTTCTGGTAACCTTTGTTTCCTGTGGAAACAATGGCTGCAAGTAACTTTACAACAGCAAAACTAGGCATGCTGCAGTTCATACTGTATCAGGCAGTCTGAGAGATACTAAGTACTATTGCAGTACTGCTTAAGTATAGTCCCCTTCCTTTCTGGGGGAATTTGTTACGTGCAAATGCGCAGAAGACTTAGGCTGAAGTTGTAAAGAGATTAAGATTTCTTTCCCCTGAACTATTTCCATGAAAATCCACATAAACCATCTCTGTGTACCTGCCCTCTCATTCCATTTCTCTGGACACACAGACAGATTTGAGAAGTGTTTATTGAATCTGTGTTTTATTACATGAGAGGTCTCATAAACCTTTTACTACGGTAGACAGAGGAATATGTAAAGATGAATTATTTTTCAAAGTACTGGGATAGGATTTGAGCTCTGAAATCCTCAATCCCTGGTGGAACTGTCTAGCATAAGACTTCCCAAACTGCCTCATGCGAGGAAAATTAATTTCTTGTTCTTTGAAGGAACAGCTAACTTGCCACAACATGTTGTCTTTCCAGAAAATACCTTTTAGGTGTCAGAATAAGACAAGCACCGCAGTCCACACAGACATTGAACTATGCAGCGTGCTGAGAAACCTTTTCTACTCCCTTCTGAGAATACAGTTGCTACCTTAATAAATACTGCCTTGCATAAAGTGTAGTGTATTTGGGGCATAATTTCAAGATCATCCACTCCCCCCCTCTTACCACATTCTCAAATAGACATATTAAAATCATTGGGCATAGTCTTGTCACAGAAACTTTCACATTCTCTTCAAATCCTTTTTTCATGCTCTTTAATCTTGCTTCACACAAGTACACACTACACTTCAACCTCAAACTTCATTTGTGATGCTAATCCCCATGGAGTTCTTCTCTAATGTTTTGTCATGGAAATGGATCTCTTTGGAACTATTTCTGGAGTGCTTTTGTAAAGGTTTAGAATGTATTGGGTTTTTTAATGACTTGTATGAAGGAGATTTATATAATGCCTGATATTATTTGTAAATGGGAAATATTGCTAACATCTCTGAGCATCCTGAAGTCTTGCTTTTATTCTCTTTTGGGTTTAAGTTTGGTTTTTATTTTATTTCAAAAAATATTTTGGGACTTGGGGCAGACTATTTATTAGAGTTTTGCAACAGAGTTCTTCTTGTATGATGCCACTGAAGGCTACTTGTAAAATTCTGACAATAAAATTCATTTTAAAGGCTCTTCTAAACAGTTTTCTTCTGATTTTGTTGTGTTTGTTGTTTAAGACTTTCCAGAGTGTCCATTTCTTCCTGCTATGTTCTTGTACCACTTTTCTTAATGCTTAGCACTGCTTTTCATCCCTTAGAGGGCCATTAGAATCATAGAATCATAGAACAGTTTGGGTTGGAAGGGACCTTAAAGATCATCTAGTTCCAACCCCCCTGCCATGGGCAGGGATATCCCACTAGATCAAGTTAACCAAGGCCCCATCCAACCTGACCTTGAACACCTCCAGGAATGGGGCAGCCACAGCTTTCCTTGGCAACCTGTTCCAGTGTGTCAACACTCTCATGGTAAAGAAATTCTTCCTTATGTCTCGTCTAAATCTGCCCCTCTCCAGTTTATACCTGTTCTCCCTTATCCTATCACCACAAGCCTTTATGAATAGTCCCTTCCCAGCTTTCTTGTAGGCTCCTTTCAGATACTGGAGGGTTGCTATAAGATCTCCTCGGAGCCTTCTCTTCTCCAGGCTGAACAAGCCCAACTCTCTCAGCCTGTGCTCATAGGGAAGGTGCTCCAGCCATCTGATATGTATACACATATCTCTACTTTTTGCTTGTATCACTACACAAATGTGTTTTCCCCCTTTGATTAGACATTGCTGCCTTTAATGGTGACTCTGAACTTCAACAGGCTGATAGGGTAAAGTCGGGGCAGTGGCTTTTTATAATTTGTCAGGATTTTGAAGCTTACTTGGAAAACTTGAAGCTTATTTAGGTCCCAACCAAACTTGCCTGGCACGTCTGCCCAAGGCCACGCACAGCTTTCAGCATCCCAGTGCCAAACCTATGAGCAACATTAGACATTGAGCTTGTTTTGTTTTCCGGATCTCCTTATTTGACTTGGGAGATAGCTCTGGACATGTTTTGAATAGACTTTTTTTTTGGCCCAGTGGATCACCCTTCTGCATGGCTCAAAAATAAGGAATGAGGTTGGTTCACATCTTCCAGGTTCACGGAATGGATCCTTAAGAGGCACATGGGGATAGAAGATCTGTGTCTTTATAGCAGGGTAGTACCTGACCAAGACTGCTCTGAAGCAGCAAGAGCAAATGGAAGCATCTGATTAAAAAATAGGAGTTGAATCCTGGAAAGTAAACTAATGCTGTGTTACTATTTGTAATTGCATACTGGCAATTGAGTTGAAGCAGGAAGTTTTCTACAGGTCAGGGAGTTGCCCTGTGCACAGTTACAATGAATTTGCGCCTGAGGTTCCCACACTGCAGCACGCACACTGCTCGGCCAGCCTAGACCAGGGCATGATCTAACTTGCAGGCATCTCCACACAGCCTGAGTAGTTACCAGCCTAAGCAGAAAGTGGGTGGCTGTGGGAGGAGTGTGAGTAACAGGGGCTGCCTTCATATTTCACCCTTTTCTCCCAAGGAAGTGATGTTTTATACTCCTAGAAACAGTGTTATATTTCTTGCCTGCATTTCAGCATGAAGGTGCTGTTCTCCCTGTGACAGTTTTGGGTAACCAGGTGTGGCTGGAACAGCAGCAGCAGGCTGCCTTCTCCCAAAATCCCCAAATGAGGGCAGTCCCCATGGGGAGGCTGCAGCTTACGGCATCAAGAACGCTCTGTCAGAGGGAAGCTGCCTGTAGCTAACAGGTCAGAAGGTGTCAGGCTGTGGTAAGAGGCCGGTGGTGAGGCGTGCAGGAGGTAGAATAGTGAGGGGGAGAGGCTGGTGGGAAGGGGACAGGGGGGCTGGGGGAGGGATGTCATGGGGATGAAATGTAGCACATCCGTATTGTACTCTGGAAATGTGGTTACTGTATGATAGCACAGGCTTGCTGTAGGAAGCTGTTTTCCTGACCTGATGAGAAAGTATTGTGAGGAAGCCTTTTCCCTTGCTTTTCCTTTTGTGGGAAAGGTCCCCATGAAGCTGGCACAACTTGAAGAGAGTTGTCTTGTCTGTTTTAAAACCTTTAAAACATAATCCTTCTGTCATGGCCTAGTGCCTGCTTTCAGGTAGACAGTTAACGAATCCTCTTTCAAGGCACTCTGCTCTCTCCTAGCAAACGCTTTGGTGTGGTGTTGGTCCTGTACGTGAGCAACTGGCTTTGCTGTAAGGCAGCAGGGGAACAGAGGTGGTATGGCATCCAATATGGGATTCCCTGGAGAAGATGTGACACTGTCCTTCCTCTGCTGCTGCAGCTGGAGCAGAGACATGGGCTTTGCTGAGGCAAAATGGACAGAAGCTGAGCAATTAGGTGATGAGGCTTGTACAGATGCCTTCACCTCTTCTCTGTATTTGCTGTGGTGAAGAAATCCTTGCTGTGCTGTTTGAGGCAATGCTGGGCAGGGAAAAAAGCTCATAGAAACTTTTACTTCAGAGGTCTGCTGGGAGAGCCCCTTCCCCTAGCGTAGGTTTCAGCTTTTGCTGGGCATGAGGGGAGAGAGGCGGAGGAGTTTGTGTTGAGTCAGACGTGTTGGAGGCTAAGGTCAGGAGTTGGACCCCCATTTCCTCAGGATAGACAGTGGCTGATGGCAGCTGTGTACACCCCTTTTCTGCAATGAAGAACAGCTGCAGCCACTGTCTGGGAAAGGCAGGCCCTCTCCTGCTTTCTCCTGCAGCAGCCTGCAGGAGTCACTCAGCTTTGGGGAGATCTGGCTGGCTGCTGCTGAGGGGTCTTGCAGGGCTTTGCCCCACTTGGTATGCAGGGTCACAGCAGGGAAGTCCCTCTCTCTGGCTTCTGTGTCTGCATGGACCTATCTCCTAACAGAAGGTGATTTAATTGTGTCACAGCCAGCTTGTATTTCTACCAGGTGTTTGGTGTCTGAGTGTTTATGGCATAGCAAAGTGTGGCCAAATTGGGTGGGAGTTCCTATAGGGAGTAAAACCAGGGTGCTGCCTGCATGGCCTTCCCAAACCACAGGGGTGGGGGCTGCAGAATTTGTGGTCTATCACAAAGTAACTCAGATGGGAAGTATCCTCAGGAAGTCTCCTGTCAAGAAGAGTCACCTCTGAGGCAAGACCAGGTTGCTTGGGACTTTATCCAGTTGGGTCTTGGGAAAAAAACTTGCAAGGTTGGAGATCACACAGTCTCTCTGGGCAATGTGTGACTGTCCTCACTGTGAAGAGGTTGTGTTGTTTTGGATTTTTTATCTGGGCTAATGTGTCCCCTGCCTCTGGCCAGCTGCAGAACACCCACATTTGCTTGTGCCTGGCAGGAAGGAAGCCCTGTGGCATGGTGTGTGCTGAGATTTGTTTGCTCCACTGATAAACTTTCTACAGTACAATGCTGATATTTTTTTTCCGGAGATTTTTCATTTCTGTACTCAGTACGGCCTGTGCTTGAACCACGGCTTGCGTTGAGCCTCCTGATTCTGCCTCACTCTGCACTGCCTGCAAGAAGGATGAGAGCGCTGCCAGGCGGGAAAGCACGGCTGCTGGACTGGCCATGCTCTGGGCAGCCGGAGCAGGCCTGTCAGCTTTTCACACATCAAGTCAGAGACTGAAAGTAGGATGCGTTCAAGGACTAGGACTGAATGCGGTTTTCTACCCTTATGTTGTGATAGTGGTAAATGCCACCAACTAGTAACTAAAAAGAGTTTTCATGCCACAGAGGGGGGTGGGGGAAGGGACTTGTTCTGGTACTGTTTAAAACTTCATTCCTGTGATTTCCTTTTGCTTCTTCACACCTTCTCCTGCACTTTTATTCCAGCAGATTTTATTCATGTTGTCTGATGGTCAGTGACTGCAGTTCTGCCACCTGGGATCTAGTGCAGCACCATGACTGCTGCTTCCACGACCCACAAGCAGCACTGAAACTAGCATTAGATCTAGGGTTCTGATTTGTTTGCCCTCATTTCCCAGTTAAATTCCAACTGATGTTCTCCAGTCAAAACCTGCAGGTTTTAGCCAGGTTTGTTTTCTAACTCACTCATCTTTATTAAATAGTCAAAATATGAGACATATCTCAGCCTTCATAGAGGAGACCAATCAGAATCAGAGCATGTAGTGTGGGTCTCCAGGCTGCTGTAAGGTGTCCTCCCCAAGCCCTGCTCCTCCTGTGAGTCCTGGGCCTGCTACCTGTGACGTGGCATCTTTGTGACTGGAATAGGCAGAAATTATGGTAAGTGCTGGCAGGCAAAACCATCCCTGTCTGAGGTCAAGAAAAGGCAGCCAAGTTTTTCACACAACAGAAGAGCCACAGCCAGCCTGGGCAAAAGCCTTTGAGGTGTTTTCCCAGCAATCTAGTGGCCAGCAAATCAGGAAAAACCAGGGCTGGCTCTTTGTAAGACACCAACCATTTAACAAAAGGGAGAGGCGGACTGAAACTCTGTGTAAGCACACACCATTCTCCCTGTTACTGAAGTTTCCTGATGGAGAGGTGTCAGAGTTGTCTTGGACGATGCATTTGAGAACACAAAGAAAATTTTATTTCAGCTTCATGAGGTTTTCAGAAGGAAGGTTGTTTTAAGTCATCCTACCCATTCGCAGCCTAGTGTGTTTTCAAATTGTATAGGTTTGTTCCCCTAGAATATGCTTGTAGCAATTGGGTTCAGCAACTTCCTGACCTGACTGTATACAAAAGCTCTTAGTGGATTCTCTTCCATGAGCTTTTGTTTTACATCTTTCAGAACCCACATAAGCTTCCCGCATCTGTTACACAGAAACTCTGAAGCTAAGCTCCAATAGTTTATTCTGTGTTTCCACCCACTGGTTCACTTGTCTTTCCTCCGTTTATGCAAGGCAGAGACAGCAAATGATCACACCCTATTGACTTTCCCTGAAACATGAATGATTTAACATTTGTTGTACCATCCTTCCCTTGTCTGTTTTCCAGTCCTGGTTTGGCCTTAATTTCACTCTTTCTATGGAAGCACTTTCAGATCTTTTCTGTTGCTCTTCTCCAAGCCCTTTACATTCTGCTAAGTCCTTTTGCAGATGGCAGGACCAGAAGCACACTCAGTCTTTGGGATGTAGGTGCACCACCATGCTACCCTGAGATTTTCCATTCTGTTCTCTATCCTTTCCCAAAGTATTCTTAACTCTTCGTTTTCTAACCGTTACTGAACATAAACTGACACTGTTTCTAAGAATCAGCTCAAGAGCCCATCTTGATGTAATGAGGTCAGCTTTTCCCATCTCCATTATTTTGAATTTCTGCATTGCTGTTTTTCTGCTTTTTCTCACCTTGTCATTTGGTAGCATATGGTTGTTTTGTAGCTCTTCACAGATAATCCTTCTGTTTTCACTCATTGTACCCTTATGCCACCAGGAGGTTTGTCACATTTATTACCCACTCATTTTTCCAGGTAATTTACCAAGTCCACCAAACATTTTGGCCTTCAGCACTTGTTCCTCTCATACCACCCTGGTGAATTCCCTCCATTGTGAAAGGTTGCTGCTTGTTTACATCTTTTTATTTGTCATTCTTTATTCATTTATCTACTCCTCATCCCATGAGAGTTCATCTTCCTAGAGAACCTTTGGGGAAGAAGCTTGCTTCAAGGCCCCCTCAGTAGGATAAGCAGGCACTTGCATGCATTGAGGCTTTTTTGTCCACATACATGGCTGCTTAAAAGATGTCTAATAGAGTTTTCAGCAAGAAGACAAGATAGGAGGTGAAAAGGGAGAGAGAGAGAGAGAGAAGGTGCCAGTAGTATTTCCCTTTTACCAAACAGCTCAGTGGGTAAGAAGTTTGTCCAGGGCACTGAAAGTTTCTGCTTCATTGCTGCCTTTCTCAAAGGGAATTTGATATTGCACTTTCCAGGGAAGCTTCCTAACTACCAGACTATTAGCTGAACTTGTATTTTCTCTCAGCTTTTCTTATTAAATCTTTTAAATTTGGCTTAAAATATGCATTGACTCAGGGATGGATATTTCTAGCCTGGTGACATTTATGTTCCTTTTTATCCATTGCTGTTTCAGTGAATATTTGGTTCCTCTAACTGCAAGTGGAATAAATGACAATGAAAAAGACTGACAGCAGAACTGCTTATAGCCCACACATGAGGATGCTTGATTAAGAGACAGTCTGAGATATAGATCTGAAAAGGCTTGTGCTGGCTTTTGCAACACTGCCCCATAGAGACCTCACCACGTTCTTTACAGTAAAGTCCAGTCTACTGTCATCCACCTGCTCCTGTTCTTCCCAGAGAACACCTTTATCTACTGAACAGTCTTGATCAGTCTTCAGACACTTCGAAGGATGATGCATGTGAGAAAAAGGTTGAAGGCATGCACTGTACTTGGAGAAGCTGGAAAACCAAATAAAAGGAAATGGGAGGGGGAGAAAGCAAGTTTGAGACAAATACAGTTGTCATGGGGGAAGGACAGGAGAGCAGGCAGAAAGATAGATGTGGCAGGGTGTTGAAGGACACAGAGACCCTTGCTAGTATGGTGTCCTGGAACCCCCCTCCACACCTTACTATGTTTGAGGCCCCTCACTGCTCTGACAAGCTGCAGGACAGTTTTCAGATCCTCTCTTTGCTGGAAAGTGAGGTCACGGCCTAGGTTAGTTCTTCAGATCATTTCCCTTTCTTGTGGATGTCACTGGTCTGAGCAAGCACATCATGTGTCCTGACAGCCCCCTGGCAGAGGTAGAGAGCAGGGAAGAACACTACCACATGATGGGGAAAAAAGGGTGTGACTGAAACCAGGTAGGTGTAGGAGGATTATAATTATGTCAAATGAGAGCTGATCAGCAAAGAACTGTTTTCCCTTTGAACTTGCAGTAATGGTTTAAATCTCTGGACAGAAATAGAAAAGTGCTTGCCCAGCTCAACTCTTTGGCACTCCTTTCCTTAGGACTCTGCAGACAGGAAATCAATCACAGATCTCTCTTGCCAAGCACTTGCATTTAGCCTACAAAGACCAATCCTACTGTGTTCCCCAAGGATGAGCTAGGCCTAATATCTTTTCTGTATGATGTATGTGATAAAGCCAAAAACCCTTAGCAGGGTATTAGCTGACACAGTGATACTCTAGTGCACTTCGTAATTCACTTTTTATTCATGAGGCCTAAGAGCCGTTTCCAAAATGTGCTTCAGGATTGCATGGTCTCCATGGAGAGCTTTCTTCTTGCTGTGTCAGATACTTTGGGTATTGAGAGACAATGATAAAAATGTTTGTGCGTGGCAGTTTTCCATTGAGTTTCTAAGAAGGCAGAAGAGAGGGGTAAAGCTATTGCCAGGACAGAGCCAGGAACTTGGGTTCAGGACCCTTTTACTCCCTTTGGCCTCAGATAATAATTTGGATCTAACTGCTTCTCCTGTCACTGCTATGATTTCTTAAGAGGTACTCAAAAGTTTTGGAAATTGCCTGGTCCAAGTGGCTTTCTGAGTGCCACAAGGCTGCTTCTGTTTAACTCTCCAGTCCGTGCACTTACCAAGCAGCTGATTGTGGGAACAGCCTTGTGATGGCTGTGAGATGCTCAAACCAGCACTGAATTCAGGATCCGCTGGCTCACATTGGGTAAGATCTTGGCAGCTTGCATGGCTGTCAGATTGTGATGTTATGTGTCTTCAGTGGCTGACAGGAGCTAGGAGAAGAGGAGCAGATTGTGGCCTGACAGGCAGCTGGGAGGTAGCCTGATGCAGTAGGAGGGATCAGATGTGGTTGAGAACACCAAGTCTTGTAATGATGAAGGAGGAAGTGGGAGGTGAGGAATGAAATACTAGCCTTGGTTTTAGTATGCTTTTTTTGACCGTGGTTTAAAGAAAAATGATTGGAAAGATGAAGAATGTAACACCTGAGAAATGCCTGACCCTTGCCCAGCAATTCTTGCTTATCTAGGGTTTAGGCAGATGTAGAAACTTTGCTAGAAATGCTAGCTTTTCTGTAAGTGCTTGTCTGTGTTGGAGAGATAGCACTGCACACTCCAGAGAAACAGAGTTTTGCACTTTCCATTCCTGTGGCAGCCTGGTTAGGTCTTATAGATGAAGTCTACAGGTGCATATAACAGTGGATCTTTGAGCTTGACCACAAGAAATCAATCCAGGTCTGTCTGTGGGTCTTCTGTATAACTGCCCTTCCCATAGTTTGACCAAAACCTTGTGTACTGTGTCTCACAAATGATGTTTTTAAGCAGGCCTAATGCTCTAAATCAGCCAACTTTTGGTTGCTGCCAGTTCAGTCTCCCTAAGGGTTCAGGCACATTTGAAAGCTTTTCTAACTGGCCTTGCAAGGGGCTCTGTCCTCTTACCTATCATAAACGATCAAAAGTATGGGTCTGCATCCACATCTAGACTTACTTGGAAGAGAGACACAAAACTTTATGGGGAAGCAGATTCCCCATTGGGAGTGGCTCTTTTGCCCCTGCTTTTTGGTGGCTGACAGAGAGGCTCTGCTTACTGAGGGGTGGAGAGCATCTCAAGTGGAGAGCAAGGATTTGGGGGCTGGTTGGAGGCAGGGAGTAAGCTGTGTGGAAGATTTTTTTTTCCCTCCTGTGCAGTAAAATGAGAGAAAATGGAAGGAAGCTCCTACCCTGGCCCAGTGGTTCAGGAGGTGGTTAACTTCATTGTGGTCAGTTTGGTCACTGGTAACAGGAGAAGCCCTGTAGAGAAGAACTTGGGGGTGCTGGTCAATGAGAAGCTCAACAGGAGCCGGCAGTGTGCGCTTGCAGCAGAAGGCCAACCATGTCCTGGGCTGCATCAAAAGAAGCATGGCCAGCAGGGCGAGGGAGGGGATTCTGCCTCCTGTATTTCTGTCTTGTGAGACCCCACCTGGAGTACTGTGTCCAGTTCTGGAATCCCCAACACAAGAAGGATATGGAGCTGTTGGAAGGGGCCCAGAGGAGGGCTACTAAGATGGTCAGAGGGCTGGAGCACCTCCCATAGGAGGACAGGCTGAGAGGGTTCAGGTTTTTCAGCCTGGAGAAGAGAAGGCTCTGAGCAGATCTTATAGCGGCCTTCCAGTACCTGAAGGGGCTACAAGAAAGCTGTGGAGGGACTGTTCACAAAGGCTTGTAGTGATAGGACTAGAGGTAGTGGCTAGAAACTGGAAGAGAGAAGATTTAGATTAGATATTAGGAAGAATTTCTTCACTCTGAGAGCAGTGAGGCACTGGCACAGGTTGCCCAGGGAAGCTGTGGCTGCCCCGTCCCTGAAGGTGTTCAAGGCCAGGCTGGATGGGGCCCTGGGCAGCCTGGTCTAGTCGGATGTCCCCGCCCGTGTCAGGGGGCTGGAACTGGATGGTCTTTAAAGTCCCTCTCACTTCAATGATTCTCCGACTCTAAGACGCCGGCCCAGGGCCCGGGCTGGAGGCTCCGGCGCAGGGAAGGGCCGGGGCTCCCCCTGCTGGCGTCGCCGGGACCGGGACCGACCGCCTCGCTGACCGCGGCCGCCACGCTCGCCTTCCCCGGCTGCCGCTGCCCCTGCCCCGGCCGGGCCGGCAGAGCCCAGCCCAGGGGTGCGGGCAGAGAGCCCGCGGCGGAGCCTCCCTGCGGAGCAGCACCCCCGCGGAGCCAGGGAGTCTCTCATCACCGCGGTTCCTTCGCCTTCTCTTCACACGCAGCCCTCTCCCTTTAGCTGCTTTCTTTACTTGCTTCCCACCCCCTGCTAGTGTCAGTCCCCTCCTCCTCAGTCCCCGTGTGAGGAACACCTTTCCTCTCGCTGGTGACGATAATAAACGCCAGTTGTAGTAAAACAATAAATACCGAAACCAGAGGGTGAAACCCAGAGCTGAGGGCACGGACTGTCCTGCAGCTGGCAGTGAAAGGGGCTAAAAGAAACTGGGGAGGGACTGTTTACCAAGGCTTGTAGTGACAGGACTAGGGGCAATGGGTATAAACTAGAGAGGGGCAGATTTAGACTGGACATAAGGAGGAATTTCTTCACTAATGAGGCCCTGGAACAATTTGCCCAGGGAAGCTGTGGCTGCCCCATCCCTGGAGGTGTTCAAGGCCGGGTTGGATGGGGCCTTGGGCAGCCTGGTCTGGTGGGAGGTGTCCCTGCCCATGGCAGGGGGGTTGGAACTGGGTGATCTTTAAGATCCCTTCCAACCCAAACCATTCTGTGATCCGCCCCCCCACTTCATCCTGGGGGCTGTGTCGAAGCCCAGGTGATTGTAATAAACTCTTCTCTGTGGGTCTGAATGCTCTCCGCCAGGAAGAAGATGCCAGTGCTTACAGGGATAGTTTTTAATCTGTGTCTGCACATTGTGTCGAGAATGAAAGTCGCAGTTTGCTTCTTTAAGAAATTAGGGTGTGTTTATCTTGGTTTTGCAGCTGCATTTCTGACTGTGTGTTTCTCAGCTAGTATATGCTATTAACATTACATAGCTGTCATGATTAAGAAGAAAGCTTGCTGGTAGTTTGGCAGAAGTTCTCTGGTGAAAGATAGCATATAATGCTCTTATTGCCTGATTTCCCTATTCTCCTCTTGCTTCGTGTCTTCCACAGATGCAGGTTGTAGATGAAAAGAATTGCACGTCCTGGTTTTCTTGCAAAACCCACTCTCTTCTCAAGAATGTCTCTTCGACTTTTTATAAGTGGCAGATCTGCTGAGTTCCTGTTTCTCCTCCTACCTTTTTATGGTTGTAAAGCATTTTTGATGTGTAGTGTTGTTTTCATAGGCCATTTTCCTCCCGCTGTGCTGAATCAATGCTGTAGACAGCAGAGCTTCTTCTCAGCGGGTGGAATCAGCTGTCAAGTGATAAGAAATGTGCAGTTCCTGCTTTTTACATCCACTGTTGTGGGCTAATGCATGTGGTTGCTAATCTTAAAGCAGCAGCAGCAGACGCAGAACATACTCTGGCTGTGATTTTATGTTTCTTGGGACAAAGTTTTCAGTTCAGCTGGGTGTAAGGTGGAGGTGAGGTGAGTTTAACCTGTAAGTATCAGCAGTAAATTTGCTGCTGCAAGTGTTTGACAGCTAAAAGGAAACTTCTGTATTTGACACTTCCAATAAAGTTATGTAAGCATGAAAACAATGCTGGAATGTATTGTCTGTATATGAACAGCTGGAAGCTTGGTTTGCTCCCACGGTTTATAAAACAGAGCTTTTGCCACACAGAGGAGGTTCTTCCCTAGGGGCAGCTGGAAGCTCATTGGACCCAAGGAACATCTAAGTGCAGGGTGGGGCTGCTACCACAGCCTGGGACCATGACTTTGCAGCCACATGGAGCACTTAATTAAGAGGAAAGGGCAACAGGAGGGCATGTCCTCTGTCGGCCTGTGCCCTGATAAAGTTCTGAAGGCCATCCCATTCTTCCTCCTGTGTAGGTCCACTGACATCACTATCACGCCCTCTCAGCCCTTTCCTTACTGCAGACTCAGGGCTTAGTTGAGCAAGCTGAAAAAGAACGAGCTGTTTGATGCATGGTGAAAAATTTGTCCTTAGACTGCTGTTCAGCCAAATCTGTATCTCAGTGGTCCCACCAGGGCAAACAGCATAAAGCCATGATGCAAGATTTCATAATGACATTTTTATGTAGTATGCTCTAGTCTTCCTGGCCACAGGCAGCAAGCATTGGAGACATAACTGCATTTCCCTGCTGCTGGGAGCTCATGCTTCTCCTGCACCTGTCTTGCTTTTGCTAAAAGGAAGTGTAGACCTGGAAAGCTGGAGGAACCACTGAAAATGGACTCCACTACTGCATTCAAAATGAAGGTGAGTAAACGCCAGCAAGTAGTCTGGAAGCTAGTATCGTTCCTTCTTTCATCCTCTGCTTGTAAAACATATTTTGAGAATCCAGTTCTTGCACTTGATGCCTCGTGCAAATGCAAGTCCCCAAAGTCCTGCTAGTGTTGTGGTGAGAAAAAGGCATTATAATAATGGTAGCAACTCATTCAGAGTCCTGCTTGTCCTCTCAATAGCTGCAGCACTTTGCGCTATCCCTGCTGCCATGATGATACAAAGTTGTTCCTTATCCTATGTACTATTTACAAATGCTGTAGTCCAGCAAGAGCACAGAGTAATTAAACATTGAAGATTTTTCTAGAAAGACCAATTATCAGTCAATGCAAGTTATTTCAGGTTCCCTAGCTGCTTTTCTTGGAGAGCCAATCAGCTGCACCATGAGGAACTAACTGAAGGGTCTGTCAGCAGGGCTGCTCCAGAGATCAAATTGACACTTAAGAGGACGGCTTGACACACATCATCTCAGTCTGCTGTTGGGCTCATCCTTCGGACCAAAAAGGCGTTTTATGGCCACCTCTAGCAGACTGCGTTCCTCTGCCCCACACAACTCTCAGCATTCAAAGCCAGGTTAAAATGGCTCATAAGTCCCACAAGTACCTTGCAGTCAATACATAGCCAGTACCGAGCAGTATTACAGAGCAGAGAATATGTGTGTGCAATTTTGAGGGTGCAAAGCTTTAAAGTTTCCTAAAAGCATTTTATTCATCTAGGCAGTATCTGTAGAACAGTTTCATTAAGTCTAGCACTGCAGGGCTGAAATAGTTGCGGTGTGCATCCTCGTTGCCAAGGTGAGTAGATTATTAATTATGAAAACCCAACTTGAGCACGTGGTCCATACCATGCCAGCTAGCCCAGGTGGAAAGCACTGTTAAAAATCTGATGTGAATGTGGAGATGAGACATGGAGAGAGGTGGCTTCTGCTTAAAAATGATTTTTAATGGCATAGTGAAGGCACTCTAGGGATGGGTTTCTTGACTTATAGAAACATAGAATCACCAGGTTGGAAAAGACCCATTGGATCATCGAGTCCAACCATTCCTATCAAATACTAAACCATGCCTCTCAGCACCTCGTCCACCTGTCCCTTAAACACCTCCAGGGAAGGTGACTTAACCACCTCCTTGGGCAGCCTGTTCCAGTGCCCAATGACCCTTTCTGTGAAAAATTTTTCCTAATGTTCAGCATGAACCTCCCCTGGTGGAGTTTGAGGCCATTCCCTCTCGTCCTGTCCCCTGTCACTTGGGAGAAGAGGCCAGCACCCTCCCCTCCACAACTTCCTTTTAGGCAGTTGTAGAGAGCAATGAGGCCCTCAGCCTCCTCCAGGCTAGACAACCCCAGCTCTCTCAGCTGTTCCTCATAAGGCCTGTTCTCCAGCCCCTTTACCAGCTTTGTTGCTCTCCTCTGGACGCACTCCAGAGCCTCAACATCCTTCTTGTGGTGAGGGGCCCAGAACTGAACACAGCATTCGAGGTGCGGTCTCGCCAGTGCCGAGTACAGAGGGAGAATAACCTCTCTGGACCTGCTGGTCACGCCGTTTCTGATACAAGCCAAGATGCCATTGGCCTTCTTGGCCACCTGGGCACACTCCTGGCTCATGTTCAGTCTGCTGTCAATCAACACCCCCAGGTCCTTCTCCTGGCAGCTTTCCAGCCAGACTTCTCCTAGTCTGTAGCACTGCATAGGGTTGTTGTGCCCCTAGTGCAGGACCTGGCATTTGGCCTTGTTAAACCTCATGCCATTGGTCTCAGCCCAGTGGTCCAGCCTGTTCAGATCCCTTTGCAGAGCCTCCCTACCCTCCAGCAGATCGACACTTCCACCCAGCTTAGTGTCGTCTGCAGACTTGCTAAGGGTGCACTCGATGCCTTCATCCAGGTCATTGATAAAGACATTGAACAGGGCTGGACCCAGCACTGAGCCCTGGGGAACCCCACTTGTCACTGGCCTCCAGCTGGATTTCACACCATTTACCACCACTCTCTGGGCCCGGCCATCCAACCAGTTTTCCATCCAGGAGAGTGTGCGCCTGTCCAGGCCAGAGGCTGAGAGTTTCTCAAGCAGAATACTGTGAGAAACTGTGTCAAAGGCTTTACTGAAGTCCAGGAAGACCACGTCCACAGCCTTCCCCTCATCCATTAGTCGAGTCACTTTATCATAGAGGGCGATCAGGTTAGTTTGGCAAGACCTGCCTTTAATGAACCCATGTTGACTGGGCCTGATCACCCGGTTCTCTTGCATGTGCTTCATGATAGCACTCAAGATCACCTGCTCCATGACTTTCCCTGGCACTGAGGTCAGACTGACAAGCCTGTAGTTCTCTGGATGCTCCCTGCGACCCTTCTTGTAGATGGGCCCAACATCAGCCAGCCTCCAGTGCAGTGGAACTTCCCCAGTCTTCCAGGACTGTTGGAAGATGATGGAAAGGGGTTTGGCCAGCACATCCGCCAGCTCCTTTAATACCCTTGGGTGGATCCCATCTGGCCCCATAGAGTTATGGGTGTCTAGTTGGGCAAGCAAGTCTCTGACCACCTCCTCTTGGATCATGGGAGCCTCATTTTGCTCCTCTAACTCCTGGGTTTGTACACAGAGGGAACAACTTTCTTTACAATTAAAGGCTGAGGCAAAGAAGGCATTAAGTACCTCAGCCTTTTCCTCATCCCCTGTCACTGTTGTTCCTTCTGCTTCCAGTAGGGACTGTATGGTCTCCCTAGTCCTCCTTTTATTGTTAATACATTTATAGAAAGATTTTTTGTTATCTTTCACAGACTTTGCCAATCTGATTTCTAGTTGGGCCTTAGCCCTCCTGATTTGTTCCCTGCACGATCTCACTTAGCTCCTGTAGTCCACCCAAGATGCCTGTCCCTTCTTCCAATGCTCATAGACATTTTTCTTCTTTCTCCCTGCTCAACCAAGCTGTTTTTTTCCCCCAACAGCTCTTTTTCTGGAACACGGGAACATGACTTCTTACCGTCCTTGCCTGGCCCAGGTCTTCTTAAAGGTGAAAAGACAGCCCTCCATGGAAGTCTAACACTGGGTGATCCCAGGCTCCTTGTCCAGGCCCCAGCACGTTCCCAGCAGCCTGGAGGAGACAGAGGGGGTAACTGGAGTAGCGAGTGAGAGCAACAGTGTGAGCAAAAATGTTGCGTGGCCCTTTTTGCACCCAGACCTTAGGGAGGAAGGTATCCAGGAGTCCTGATCTCTATTTCTGGTTAGCAGAGAATAGCACCTGACTTGCTTTGTTATGCATTGGTCAGAACTACCTGCTGCAAGCACTTGTTCTACCTGCCTGCTGTAAGGTGCTGCAGATGCTTCAAGGGGGCACCGTGAGTTATAAATCTGTGCCTCAGCTTGTAAAATTCAGATGAACTTTCCTGATGTTCTTGCAGCTATTGCAATATGAAGCTATCAAATAATAATAGTAACAGTACTCTGCTTTATCACAGGAAACAGAGTAATGTTCAGACTCTTGCCTAAAAATACAAGGATTAGATCATGAACTAAAAGCTGTTCTGGCACAGGGTGGCCTGGAGTCATTCTAGTCTCCTACAAGGTACAGCTGGAGGTCAGATATTAACTGGTTGGTTTATGTGAGGAGCACAGAAGTCTTCTCTTTCCATCCAGGACTGCTTGTATTAAATCATGCATTTAAAAATCTTCCTTAGGTTTATCCCTTTGCAGAAAGATATGGGCAGGAATCCAGCTTTACCACTGTTGGTTTTCACTAGCCTCTAGTGTTCAGGGTTCATTGTCCAAGCTTACCTCTTTCCAAATTAGTGCTCTACTTAGTTTCAGCCTTAAAGTATATCTCTAAACTGGATTTCCTCTAGCTTTGCCTCTCCTTTGATTTATCATAATTCCCCCAAGGGACTTGGCTGTTAACATTTCAGAGCTGACATTAGTGTGGCTGACCTGCACTGCCTGCCTGAGTGAGCCAGCAGAGCCGGATCACTTCTGCCTTTGCCTGGGTTTCGCTTCATCTGTCTGCACTGACTGATACAAAAGTCTGTCTGACTATACCTGATGATAAGTGCGTAAAAGGGAAGGGCCAGGGCATGGGCATGGTAAGAACTGGGTTTTCCTGGTCCCCCTCTATCAGTATGTTAAGGTTATGCTTCATGGGGGCACATGTTCAACACACAAGCTTTGATATACTGGACTAGTAAAATTAAGGACTGCTTTTATTCACAGCCAGATTTCATGGGGTCAGACTAGCATGAGTACTTTCGCATTGTGCTACTTTTGGTGTAATGAGCTCTGCCTGTCCCTGCCTGCAGTGCCTCCATCATTTCCTTGCCAGGGCTATGAACCCACATGCTCCCAGCTGGGCCAACTGACTTGGTCCCTTGACCCAATGGTGTCAGCCCAGGGACCCTGGTTTTCCTCAGGTGGTCGGGGCAGAGTCTATACAATTGGCCAGACTTTGTAAACAGGCCCAAGGCAACAAAACAGCATCCAGCTTCAGCATTACAGTTAACAAATTGTACTGGTTAGAGCTCTTCTGTGGGTTAGGACAAGACTTCCCAACTGCATCATGCCACTTGGAGTTGGGGTGAATGGAAGATGGGACGTGATGGGATGTCCTCCTAAGGGACAAGGGTATGCATCCTTTACACTCCTCCACTCTGGGATTTCTATGCTTTTCTGCTAAGGAAGCGGGTGTGGTGCCTGCTACTTGCACCCACTGGGTGGAGCAGCTCACTGCTTACTGCCTTCTGGCTGCTTCCCTGTCCAGAAAGATTCGGATCCAAGGAAAAAAAAAAAAATCACAGAGGAAAAAAGAGACGGGCAAGGGGCAAGGCAAAACTGAACGAAGACACAAAGACTTGCTTCTGGCCAGGTAGGGACAAAGCTGAATTTTACCAGAAAAAAAAAAGACTAGCAAATGTCTATTTATGAAAACAAAGTGAGGAAAAACAGTCTCTGTGAAGAGCTATTGCTTAATCAGAAGCAAAGGGGCCACTTTTGGGCCCCAAAGCCCCTAAAAATCTATCTTTAAAAAAAAGCAAGCAAACATAAAAGCCTAAGTCTTCCCAAAAGTTGCCTTTGTAAACCCTGTGACAGCAGTAACTTAGTACTGTAGCCCTAAGGTAAAGCATCAGTCAAGAAGGGCCCTGTGGCTATGAAAATTAGTCGAGATAGTTTATTCCTAATAATTTTCTGTTAAATTTGCCTATCAAGGCAATTATTTGTGTGTGTGCATGCATTTTTTACTTTAGTAACAAATTAAAAAGTAAACAAAGCAAGGAAAACCAAAGCATTTTGACAGGAAATAGTTTAAAAATCTGAACATAGGGGGTTTACTTCATTAATTTGCTTGATAACCCCCTGATTCCTCCACTTATTCTCCACTTCAGGCAAAAGATTACAGGCAATTTTCAAAAATGTTGACTACCTGAAAAAAACTTGATAAATTTTCTTCATCTTTGTTGTGGTTACTACAAATGAATGAACAAGTTCAAAATGTATTTGTTCTTCCCACAGTAGGGGAAGAAAGACACTCCCACATGCATCCTGTCACAGACAGCAGCATTTAAAGGATGCTCAGGAAGTTTTCATGGTCTCTGTTCTTTCTTTTCCCCCTGAAGCTGTTCAAAGTGTCTAGAGAAGAGACCAACAGGAGTGAATGATGCTGCAGTCACCACCAGCTCCATCCCATGGGGAAGGTATCCAGAAAAGAAACACAAAAGCATGACTCAGGATCCTCAGAGACTGCTGACTGCTGCAGGATCAGTGGTAAGGGAGTTCATCTTCAGTGTTGATAAAGAAATTATATCCCTTATTCCTTTCTTTGTCTGGATAGCAACTACTTATCTCATATGTATATACCTATTGGACCAGTCATTTCTTCCTTCAAACCTTTCTATTGAAGCACACCTAGCCATAGGAGAGACAGCAGCCCCATGGGGGGGAAGCCTGTTCTATTTTACTCCGGTAAATGGAAGTGAGGGTCCCCTGAACCTGCACCTTGCCTATATATTACTGCTCTGCTTTGCTGAGAGATGCCTGTACCTCCTGCAGGGACCTGCAGTAGATGTCTGTGAGAGAGACAGCCTGACACAGTGAGTTCCTTTCTGTGACTATTGACATGAAAAATCGATCTCTGCATCAAGCTCAGCCCCAATGATATGGTTTTTCTCTTTGAGGACTATGTCACATTTCTCTGTCTCAGGCCAGAAGAAAAGGTAAAACTCTTCCTATGGGAGGTCATGAACTTGGCGCAGCTAAAAAATATCTTCAGGTTTCATTTTCTCTGAGGTGCTGTGATTCTTTATTAACACCAGTGCACGTTCTGGGCCCGAAGCAACAGCTGTCTCCCTGTTATTCCCTCAAACTCCCATGTTACTGGGATCTGCTGTGACAAAAGGACAACAGGAGAAAAGAGGACAGAGGGAACTAGAGCATACTTTAGAATCAGGAGGGCTGCTGCTGGATTCTTCTGGTCTTGTGGTGGAAAAAGCAGAGAGTAATTTTCTTTTCATTCACTTTTTTTTTTTGGTTTGGTTTGGTTTTTTCAGTGCCTGTGCAATCTAGAGAGCAGTCAGTTGCTTTCTCAGTTGAACTTCCAGCCTCCAAAATGGCCTGACCTCTTCTCTACCCCTTTTATGCTATAGGAAGTTCTAGTAACGTGAGGGAACCCAACCCAGCCACACCTTTGATCTAAGCCATTTCTGAACAGGGAAAAAGCTGAAAGCATTTCTTTAGCCAGGGTGATCAATGTGGAGACCAAGGCAAAGATCTGTTCTGCACTTTGAAAAAATATTTGGCGTAACTTAGTTGCATATTTTTGTAGTGCGACGCATATGACTTATGGTGCTAGAGGAGGGAAGTAGGAGGTAGGCATAACTGATGAGTTACGTTTATTGGAGTGAATGAATATGTGAAGGGAGTTCTCCTAGCAGTAGGATGGCAGACCCATGGGTAGACAACTTTTAGTAAACTGTAGCAGAAGGAGGCATAAGGTGCTGAAGCCAAAGGAAATGACATTGTCAGGGTGCTGTATATGAGCTCGACTGCCCAGAACAGAGAGGGAGATGGGATTCTGGGTGCTGGTGAGTAGAAAGGCAAACAGGAAAGGTAGTTCTGGGTCAAGCTTCCTTTATAGATCCAGGACAGCCAATATACCCTGCGCAGAGTAAGCAGAGCTTCTCCACATGACACTGAATATCTTCTGGCAGTTAAGAAATGCATTTTTATTGCCATGGAATGCCTCTGTATCAACACCTTTATCACTTGTTCAAGAAATTTGGTTTCTCATTGAATTCTCCTTGAAATGTCTGGTGCAGGTGAGGGAGGACAGCTTGTTAAAATTCTTTTGCTGTTAAATTTCTTTCAGTGGATCCTTCCCTGAAGAGCTTCTAATGAGACTGACCTTCATTAGCTAATTAGGCTCATTGAAATGACACAATCACATTCAGTGTTTTTTTCTTTCTGTGAGCATTCCAGATTAAGTTCTTATCATTAGGCAGATTAGAAGGGAACTTGTAACCATGTGTGGAGTTCAGCAGTGCAAAGTCTATCTCACCTCCCTGCCCTAGCTATTGAAATTGGCAGGGGAGCTGTGCCACATGCTACCAAAGAACAGTTTTGACTACACTGTCATAGTATTGACTTAATTCTGCACCTATTTTTAGCAACTTGCATGCTTCTGTATGTGAAAAGCAGTTGCGATATACCACAGACTAACACAGAGTTTGCAAATAAATTCAGCATTATCAGTGTGGTATAGCAAAACCATCCTGTTAGAAGAGCAGTCCAGTACATTCACTTGTGTTGCATGGTCCTGCTTGAACAATGGATGAAAAAGTCTGAAAGTTTAACAAATATTGGAGTGTCTTTTAATTTTTATCAGTCTGGCTGTGCTGTGGGCAGGCCCCAGGTTGGTCAGGGTGGGCCCCACTGCCAATCTTTGATAGCTCTTCCAGAAGATTCCTTCCTGATTTCATCCATCTTTCCTCATATCTGGAGAAGGAAACGGTACATGCAGCAGGGCAGCACATAGTACTAGCAGGCTGGGAAAGTAGTATAACCACAAGATGACCTCAGCTGTCTCTACCCAATTCCTGCATCACCCTCTTCCAGTATGGGAGTATTGGTTGCCTAACTACTGTACCGTATGTCTTTATAGGGGGCAAAAAAAATTACAGCATCTATCAGTTGAAACTGCTACCGTATCCACCCACTAGTTTTAGAAAAGAGTTCTTACAGGATTACTCCACGTGGAGGAAAAAAGAAAAACCAAGTTAGTTTCCTTCGGATCATCACTGTTAACTGTAACTTTTTGATGCTTGTATTGTTCATTTCCTAAGGACTTGATGTCATTTCCTGCAGACCTAAGTATGAACTACTTTTATAATCTCAACCCTGGCACCTCTTGCTGTTAGGAAGTTTGAACTACATTGCAGTCACTGTCACTGGAACCTGTGGCTGAGCTGCCCTTAATCATGAATGGGAAATTTTCCTGTGACTCTCTAAATCGGTTAATGCTTCAGCAACCATTCAAGCACTCTAAGTATGTGTTTAACTTAGGGACACTGTAATCCCTGCATACTTGACTATCATTTTTTCTGCATGAGAAGGACAACTTATAATGATCAATTTTAATAGGAAAATTTTCCAATAAAGGAACGCCATTAAAAATATGAAATTATAGTAACGTAAGGAAAACATAGTAAATGACTTGTACTTAACAGTAAGTGCTTCTGCTGTAACATACACATTAAGTGAATCTTAAGGGGATTAAAGTAATTCTCCAAGGTTTCAGGGTTTTTTCTTTTGCACAAAAGCAAACTGTGTTTCATTAACATTTTATATGTGTAGGATTTACATACTGCTTCAATGTCTTCTTATTATCTCACATGCTGTTGGCTAGACATGGTATTGCTTCATCAGCCTACCTTCTCCTGTGCTGATCTTGAGCTGTAGGACTGGCAGTATCTCCTTCGAAGAGCCAATGCCATTTTGCAGCTTGCCAATTCTGTCCATGCGTGGCTCCAGAACCTCTTCCCTGGTCTCTCCTGTCTAGGGAGTTTGATGTGTTGCTGGCAGACTCAGCATACAGCATTTGCCTGCTAGCAGTAAGTCAGATTTATGTGTATATGTATTACTGTAGGAGAGAAATAAATAAATGTAGCTTTATAATCTGCTTTCTCTAGGATTTTTGTATTGTTAATATCCCCTTCCCTGCTGCTCACTCCTCACCTCTGGAGCAGTGTGGCAAGCGGGATAAGGATAGAACGGCTAAGCCTCATGTCAGCTGATGACCGAGGAGCAAAGCAGACAGCAGAAAATCCTGGGTGTTATGGTGAGATTTCTCAGAGCAGGTTCTAATTACTGTGAGTAACCCCAGGAGTGTGTGGTTAGTCCAACAAAGTTACTAGAAAGTTTCCGTTAAATTTCTTTATTAGACTGATTGCTATGATTTGCTGGGGACTAGATGTCCTTATGGAAGCCTTCCTGGTAATCTCCTTGCTTAGCAGCTCTACTTTTTGGAAAGGCAACAGAAAGCTTTGTGTTCAAGGAGAGGGCTAAAGGCATCACAATAAATGCAGACCTGTTCATGACACAATCCAATAACTGCAGAAACCACAAAACTTCCAAAAAGCCCTGGCAGAGTTCTCCCTACCCTAAGTGGGGGAACTGAAGTGTTTACCAGAGCCAGTGGCTAATGCGGATTCCTGGCAGGGCTGAGCCATCGTGAGCAGCTTTAGAACATTTTACTTACTGCTAATTACACCAGGGAACCATTCCATATTTTCATGTCCCTTGTCAGGAACGAAGAGGGATGGATTAAGGCACAAGCACCGTATTCTTGTCACCCCGTTCTGGGAGCGAGATTATTTGTTCTGAATTAAATTATCTCAGAGACATCCTGATGGCCTTCCCTAATACAACTGGAAGACCCAGGTACTGTCACACAGAGATGTCCCCACATGCGTGTCTGGTTCTGCAGCACCAGCAGCTGCCACAGTTCCATCACAGGAAATCCTGGGTGTGCAGCACTGTCTCACTCCTGATGTGCCATCACTTGGGAGCTCTCAGAAATGTTTGGAACATAGGTTGTTTTTATCTTCTTTTCAGAGTTAGTATGAAATTCCTTTATGCAAGGATTTAAGATGTGATGTGCACTCATTATCTACTGGCTACATTTGTACTTATCAGAGAAGTGGAAGATATCATCTTATTTAACAAGTGACCCAAAAGATTTTCCTGTAAGGCCAAGTAAATTTATGGAAATGGTGCTTCTTAAAAATAATGGGACAACAGCCTAGACTGTCTATCATAATTTATGCTCTATGCTCATTGTAATTCAAAATGACCACTGTAGCAAAAGAAATCATTCCCCTGTGACTCAATTATATATCAATTTTTTCATGTTCTCTTGGCAACAAACCCTCTGCTGTGGCAGACATAATAGATGTAAGATGATCATGATCTACAGAATAAGTTATTACCTATTCCACAGTTCATGTTGCTGTTGCTTATTTTTGTCATCAAAATCTTAAAGCTCTTTCCTGAATATGGCTACTTAGCTTAGCTTCTTAATAAAGATACCAGAAGACAGTTAGAGATGCCATTCACCACAGTTCAGGGCACAAATCATCCTTTTATTACTAGGAAGTATCCTGTTTACAATGTGGGCAATGATAGGCACTGCTGATTTATTATATGATAGAATCATAGAAGGTTGGAAGGGACTCGGGGATCATTTGGTCCAACTTTTTGGGTCATACATAGTTTAAATGAGATGACCCAGCACCCTGTCAAGCTGAGCCTTAAAAGTATCCAGTGTACAGGAATCTATCACTTCCCTGGGGAGATTATTCCTATGTTTAACTGTTCTCATGTGAAAAATTTTCCTCTGGAATCTGATCAGCATCTCCCCGGGAGCAACTTATACCCATTACCCCTTGTCTTCTCCATGCGACTCTTTGTAAAAAGGGAGTCTCCATCCTCTTGGTGGACACCCTTTATGTACTGGTACATTGTAATGAGGTCTTCCCTAATCCTTTTCTCAAGACTGAACAAACCCATCTCTCTCAGCCTTACTTAATATGGTAGGTTGCCTGGTTTTCTGATCATCTTAGTGGCCCTTCTCTGGATCCTCTCCAGTCTGTCCGCACCTTTTTTGTATAGTGAGGACCAAATCTGAATGTAGTACTCCAGGTGCGATCTGACAAGCACTGGCAAGTACTGAGTAGAGTATGTAAGCTAGGTTATCCACAGTGGTCTCCCATTGATATGATTGCTTCAGTGGAGTTCGCTGTAGTAACAGGGATGATACCCTATGAATATGCAGTATCAGTGGTTGCTTCTCTTACATGGAAAATTCTCTGCGACAACTGACAGGACTTCTGTTGGGATTAGTACTGCTTGTGTTTTTACTGCAGTAAGTCCCGCTTAAATGTATCTAGATATTGGAGGTGATAGCCTGTATTCTTGCTCCCTTTCTCATTGCTCCTTCACAAAGTCTGGTTGCATTGAGCCTCAAAATAGATATAGCTGCTGACTGCAAGGTGTCAGCAGAGCTTTTGCTGTTTCTTGCAGACAGAGGAAGATGTGCGTGTGGCTCCATCTGATTGTGGGAGACAATGCAAAATAAGCTCTGCAGATATATTAAACTTCACACTAGCATTCCTCTTTCTAACCTTTCTGTTTTACTCTTGTCTCTTTTGTATAATTATTTCTCTGTTTTTTCATCTAGTTTATTTTACAAGGTCATTACTGATTTTGCTCTCATCTAAAACATCCTTAAGTTTTGGACTTCAGTTAGTACTTTGGCTTAGTATAGTGGCTATATTTTATGTTTGTAATCTTTCTTGATCCATTCTGAAAACTGTATTTTAAGCTTGTTTAAATGTTGAAATGTTAGTGGAGGGTAAGTACCAGAGATTCTACATCAAACAATCACAGTATTTGCCCACCATTTGGTTAAAAAGCTGGAGAAAACTCCAGGGATTTGTTCTGGGAAGCTGTGAGCATCAGTTTCCAAGATGTATAGTCATATGGGTTTGATCTGCTTGAAATTTTTTTGCAACTCATTTGCAATCTGGGTTGGTTCTGAAGTCAAGCTATGAATCAGCCACTCAATAGTAAAGTGTTGAAAGAGCACTTCAGCGATCTGAGGCAAAATATGGAGCTTTGAAATAGCTGATAAAACCTATAATGCCATTGGGTTTCATCAGTGTAGTAATGATGTAGGTTATCTATGCAAAGATGTATGAGCTCCCTTGGGGGTCAAGATCTAGGTCTCAAATTTTAAATTTTTAAATGAATTTTGAAACATTTGCTATCTTCCTGCAGTATTTGGCTATGTCTGACTATACTGTCTCATGCAATGAAACAACTTGGCCCAGTAGGGGCTTGAGGCCTAGGGCTGGCTTGTGGGCAGTGCTGCAGGCCATCACCATGGGACCCACCCTTTCACTGCAGCACAGCAGGGCCACCACAGTCCTTTTTGGCAGTGCCTCAAGGAGCAACACTGGCACTGGGACTGATCATGCAGCAACTTGGTACCAGTAGGCTGAAGCTGCCTGCCAGCATGTGGCTGAGAGGGAAAAAATTCCCTTTGTCCTTCATCATCTTTTCCACTCTGCAAAGGAAAACTGGCCCTGAAAGTCGAGGGCATTTGATGTGCCAGCAGTGGCAGCAGAACTGAAAGCCTGACAGGACCCTTGGGATACGCTAGAACAGATAAACTGTCTCTCGACAGACATATAAAGCAGCATTAATATCCCTCCTTCATTCCACATCACCACCAGCTGAGATAACAGAAACAAAACCGAAAAAGAAGGACTGTTAATCATTTTCATTAGGGCACTAATGCAGAATAAATGTGTATTGCAGAATACATGACCTCTAGGTCACCTCTTAGGAGAGCTCACAGGTATTCCTTGAACTGGAAAAGGATAGTTGGGCCTTTTTTCCTTCCATACACTGCTTAACCCTGCAGTCCCAAAGGCAGACCAGTCTGAAGGTAGTGCGCACCTGCTCGGCCCATGTCCACCTTGCTATTTCATCCTGCATGTTGCCTCACTCTCAGATGGTGGTTTCTTTGTCTGCAGTGAACTTGCTTCAGAACAGACCGCACCAGCTTGTCCCTCTGTCCAGCACTGCCTTCAGCACTGTGGAGCTCTCCTATAGTGGTTTTGCTATTCAGATAATTCTCTGAAGGGAAAGCAATGATTTTACAAATTAATCGGCCTCCCTCCTTTTACTCTGTGTATGAATATATACGTGTGTGTATATATATATATTTATAAAAAAATGTGCTCTGATAAGATGATGGGGGAAGCTGAAATGCTAAAGAATACTAAAGAACACTAAATTCACCAATAAATATTCAAAAGTAGATGATAAAGTAGATATCGTTTTCCTCAGAAGAAAAACCAAATATAGAAAGAGTAGAAGAGGAGGGAGAGAAGGAAGAATGCATTTTTATTTTATACTTTGTGACTTTTTAAAGAAGGACGGTATTTACTATTGTGATGAGTGGACACGGGTAGATAATGACTTCAATGCTTTAATTAACTGTGCTGAAACTCCCTTCTATTATTTGGATTTTGGGTTGTGTGTGTATTTTTTTTGTCTATGCTGTAATGCTCAAAAAGAAGAAACAGACTCTGCATGATCAGTTGCCACTATCCCCTGCCACCCTTTTCTTCTACTGCTAGCTGCCTCACATTAACACCTTGTTGCAGTACCCATGCTGGAGATTTGTGCAGCCTCCCATCTCGCCAGTGCCCTTTCTAAGTCTTGGGGATATATTCTCCCGCAGATGAACCTTCCCATAAATCTGGAGAGTTACATCAAATCTTTGACATTGGGCAAATTCTGCATAAGCCCTGAAAACAGTTAACAAGGAGCTGTGATACAAGTAAAGGTTGTGTTTTATAGACGATACATCTGCAAGAAATTTTAGATGCCAGAAAGAAAAGAATCTTTTCTGGAGTGGAACACCAATATAGCCTTTCCCAAAAAGAGGTTTTGGGAACTTCTGATTAACTTTCTGTGGCTGGAGTAGATGTCAGTAGTTTCCATGCAAAAAGCTGGAATATGCCCAGGTGGTCCAGATAGCTCTCTCAGATTGAGGAGAACACCTTAGCTGTGGCTCGAGGGGTGGGTCTTGCCTTTTTGGGGTGCAGGGATAAAAGTGTACTGCACAAACACAAATGCTGTGAGAAGAGCAGCTAATATTTGCTTGGTTTTACCTTCACTTCGAGTGTCAGAGGCTGCTCTCTGTATGTGCATGTGTCCGTCCTGTACTGGAAAGAAGTTGAGGTTTTCAACGACTGAAAATATTATTTAGTGATGCCTGTGTACAGCTCTGTACGTGCAAAACCACAAACCTGCCTGTTTTTATGTACAAATGGCCCATGTGACAAACTGTAAAAATATTCATCTTTAACAGTTATCTACATCTTGGCTTTCCATCCATTTCTCTGAGGAATATTCAGGTGTCCTTCCACTCTGAGCAATTCCATAGCTACTGTTTGGTGTTTGTTGTAGTAACAAAACATTAGTTCTCTGCAAGTGTTGTTTCTTAACCTTGAATTTTCTCCCATTTCTTAATCCATGTTAATGTATTCAGGCTTGACTTAGTTTGTTAGCATGATATATTGGATGTAATCCTATACAACAAATAGTTGTTTGTGATCTAAAGATTTATAGATTTCAAAGCTTTTCACTCTGTGCATCTAAGAATAAGGGGTTTATACTACTAAATACCTGGTTTTCCTCTGAGACTCAGCACTAGTGTCTAGTTTCTGAAGATGTCAAGATGCTGGACTTCAATTTTGTAGCAAGGTAAGTGTCTTAAATGACATTTCTGAAGAAGCCTTGAAAAATCTCAGTACAAATGTTCATTATTGGAATTAAAGCTGATGAAATTAAAGCTGGAGAAGAGGAGGCTGAGGGGAGACCTTATTGCTCTCTACAACTACCTGAAAGGAGGTTGTGGAATGGAGGGAGCTGGCCTCTTCTCTCAGTTGACAGGGGAGAGGACAAGAGGGAATGGCCTCGAGCTCCACCAGTGGAGATTCAGGCTTTACATCAGGAAAAGCTTTTTTATGGAAAGGGTCATTGGGCACTGGAATAGGCTTCCCAGGGAGGTGGTTGAATCACCTTCCTTGGAGATGTTTAAAGGATGGGTGGATGAGGTGCTGAGGGACATGGTTTAGTGATTGATAGGAATGGTTGGACTCGATGGTCCTGTGGGTCTTATCCAACCTAGTGATTCAGTGATTCTGTGAAATTACTTGGCTTTCTGTGTGGAAAAAAAAAAGTATGAAAATACCTTAAAACTCTTCAAAGTTATTTTTCTGTAGTGCACGCTGTAAAAGAATGGTGTGCGCTGCCCTGTGTTCAAAGTTTTCACCAAGATTTTCTCAGAGCAACCTATGCAACCTGATCACTTTGGCACACCTTTGCACAGTACTCGTTCAAAATTTATAGTGATGAGACCTCTGCACCCTATTAGCCATTACATATTCCTGTTACATGTAAATGGTCAGGGAGCAGGTCATATATTACAAAAATCTCTGTGTTTTTAATGCATGTAAAACAAATGTCTTCACGGTAGTGTTTGAATGGTCAATCTGTTTGCTGAATGGTGTTTATCTCACTCCAGACTTATAATTGTAGGAACATGTTTTATGTGAATGGAGAACATAGAATCATAGAATCATAGAATCATAGAATAACCAGGTTGGAAGAGACCCACCGGATCATCAAGTCCAACCATTCCTATCAAACACTAAACCATACCCCTTAGCACCTCCTCCACCTGGGCCTTAAACACCTCCAGGGAAGGTGAATCAACCACCTCCCTGGGAAGCCTGTTCCAGTGCCCAATGACCCTTTCTGTGAAAAATTTTTTCCTAATATCCATCCTAAACCTCCCCTGGTGGAGCTTGAGGCCATTCCTTCTTGTCCTGTCCCCTGTCACTTGGGAGAAGAGGCCAGCACCCTCCTCTCTACAACCTCCTTTCAGGTAGTTATAGAGAGCAATGAGGTCTCCCCTCAGCCTCCTCTTCTCCAGGCTAAACAACCCCAGCTCTGTCAGCCGCTCCTCATAAGGCCTGTTCTCCAGCCCCCTCACCAGCTTCATTGCTCTTCTCTGGATTCGCTCCAGAGCCTCAACAGATTTTATACTCTTCAAAAATCTCCTCTGTTAGCCCCAGTGTCTTGGCCAAAGGCGTTTAAGTTGATGATGCAGATAAATCATCTTATAGCTGTTCTGGCTTTTACAGAACAGATGAAGGAAAAAGTGTCAGAAGTGAGTTTTATCCAGTAGCATATAATTTTACTTGAAATATACAACTCTGGATGTTTGTTTGTGTAGTAGCATGACAAGTTTTTCCTGGTTAGCATATGTGTATGCAGAGTGACACTTTGATCTTTTTTTTTTCTTGGATTGATGTGCTTCACTTGAACTCTATACACAAATGCACTGACTCTTCTTTGTGATGTAATTTTTGTGTTTGCTTACACTTATGGGAAACAGGATTTGAGCACATACATACCTATTTATAGTTTTCCTCTCCCTGGAGATGGAGGTCATGTTGTGAATTCATTTTGAACTCTCTTTACCAAAAATATCAGAATAACATGAAAATGGTAGAGAATCAGATAGTAAAACCTTTTTGCATTAAACACCTTCTATCAAGGCATTTTGCTACCCTGCCACCTGTACACAATGCACCCTGCAGCTGAAGCACGTGGTTTGCTTGCTAGCCTTAGAATTGGTATGAATTCTCCCAGACGCTTCTAGGTCCATAGACCAGTCAGTCCTTACCATCAGCATTGGACCTCATGAGACAAACATATGCTTTGTGACAGATAAGCCATTTTTTACCAATTGGGTTGTTGTTTCTTAGTTATATGCATAGAAGTATACTAACCGAAAAAGTGTACTACACTGAAACCATACTACCCTTTTGCCAGCGAAGAGCTAAGTTTGATCATGTCAGTATAGAGGATTGTGACCTGTCCAAGTATTAGCAACATTCCAGTACCTGAGAGGGCCCTACAAGAAAGCCGTCGAGAGACTGTTCACAAAGGCCTGTAGGGATGGGACAAGGATGAATGAGTATAGACTGGAGAGGGGCAGGTTTAGACTAGACATAAGGAAGAATTTCTTCACCGTGACAGTGTGTGAGGCACTGGAATAGGTTGCCCAGGGAAGTTGTGGATGTCCCCTCCCTGGAAGTGTTCAAGGCCAGGCTGGATGGAGCCTTGAGTAGCCTGATCTAGTGGGATGTCCCTGCCCATGGCAGGGGGGTTGGAACCAGATGATCTTTAAGGTCCTTTCCAACTCAAACTATTCTATGTTTGTATGATTCTAAGATTTTCTCTTCCATGTTGGCTTAGTGTAGACATGCACCACAGGTTGTTTCAGCTTAAGATTGTGAATACCCAGTGCATGCCCCTATTCTATCGGCAGTGCCAGGGGAACAGTCAGGTAATTAGAGGCTGTTAGTGAATAAACAGGAAGGACATAAACTTCCTCCTGCATCTCTTTAGCTTTCATATGAGTGAATGTCCTACAGGGGGATGACAATCTGATAGTAGCCCTTCATCAGAAGAGAGTAATGTAGAGAACTGTGATCTGCTTGGTGAGAGTTGTGGCCGTTAATTACTAGAGCAGGTGAGATGATGACTGCCTTGTAGCCTCTCAGCACCTGGTGTCCTCTTACCTGGTCTGTCTTCCTGTAGCTGACAGTAGTATTTTTTCAGCTTGGTTTTAAGTAAGTACTCAGTACAATGTGACAGAGATGCTGCAGTGACTCCCATTACTAATGCATATGCATAATTAAATCCAGAGAGCTAATTTTCTGCTTTGCAAGCTTTTTATTATCTCATCTACTTGCAAAGTAGAGGGTAAGTTGTGCAGAGGGTTTCATTGCTTAGTTCTTGGTGCCTCAATGCCAAGTGAAACAAACAGCCTGGTTAAGCAGTGGTTTAGGTGCCTAATAAGAGGTACAAAAGCTGCCATACAGAGCCAGAGACTCTCTGAGACTGTCAGGAGCAGATGCCAAGAGAGAAGCAGGAGCCATATATCTAATTTTTAATGATGGCGGCACTTCCCTTCACTCACACTGCTCACCCAAGGTATCAGTTACCTAAGTGGCTTACCAAGCTGTTATCCATAAAATTCACTGGGTAAGTTAAATCCTCCTTCTGCAAGATTTAGACTCAGGGTTTGCTGGTATGTCCAAGAGTGACAGAAACACACCACAACCAGCTCTTTGGAAATACTTTACCTCCTTTTCTCCTCTACTTTTCCTTATTACGGCACTGGGAGTTTATACCACCACATCATCCCCTTCCTGCAGCTATGGTCTGTGCTAGCTCTGGAATACTGAAATTCTTAAGGGATCCCAGTTAGCAGATACAGCTGCTAAAAGAAGAATGCCTTATTTATGAAACCCCATAGGACTGAAATATTGAATTATTCAGTGCTGTCAGGACTTGAGTATATTTGGGCAGGCCCAGAGGCAGAAATTAAAGCAACCAGAGAGCTTCAGTGATGGGATCTTAGGTGTCATGGGAATTCAGACAGCTCCAAAGTTAAGCAGCAGCTGAAGAGGAGGCTCTGAGGATTTGCATTTTGAATGAAGGAAAATCCTCTCTGTAGACTTAGCCTGCCTAACTATGCAGGATGGGAGGCAGTGGGGAGCAAGCACTATATGATATTAATTGTCTGAGCAAATCAAAGCTTAAAATTCCCCTCAGTGCTCTTCTGTCTGTTAGAGTTTTTGTTCAACACATGAAAACTGTTTAATTTAGAAATGCATGTGACAGAGATCTCCAAGATGCACTGTGGGTAGCATTACTCCCCCTGGTCTCAGAGAACTGACTGAAGAAGATGAACAGGACTTGCCATCATGACCCTCTGTGACTGTAGGTCTGGATACAAGGTAAGCATTATATGTAGCTGAAATACTTAAATCTTCTGCAAATTGATTCTGCTTCACATAAACTTAGTTGATTTCCTTTATTCTGGTGTCTTTCAATATAATTATGTTATTGGAATGGGAGCATTTATGGCACCAAAAGAGTTTAAGGGCTTGTAAAAAGTGGAATATGAAAGTCTGGATTCCTGCACAGTTATGTTACAGATAATTGTGTAGTATAGTGTTATCCTGGTAACAGAGAGAGGTCAGAAAAGCAGCCACTGGTCTTTGGAAGATGGCAAAAAATGTGTATGTGAAAGACTAATTTTTATGATGCATTTGAAGGACCCCCAGTTGGCTGAGGTCCAAAATTTAGATTTCAGTAAATCTTTTTCGTGAAAAGGGGGCTAAAGCAGATAAAATATGTGCTAGTTCCCATTAGAGATACCTGTGATTGGGGCTGGCTCAAGGTCTCTCAGCGATTTGGACAAGGCTTGGTTTTGCTGTGGTAGAGGAATAATGTGTCCAGCTAATTTATCAGGCAGAGGTGTAAAGATGGACAGAGCAGGGTGAGCAGCTGGAGAGGTCAAGGGGGGCTTGTTTGGTCTTGGTGTCCACCTGCTTAGAAAGTGGTCCTGCTTGTGGACTGGCACCCTCCAGTGGCTGTGAACCTTGAGATTCTCTTCTCATGTGTGTATGTTATCCTGGGCAAATGTGCAACCTGATCTTCATCTAAGGTTAGTTTTTGGGACCTCTGACCCCTTGTAGCCCAGCTGAGTTGTTTCACATGCCAGATTTTTTTTGAGAGGTGCTGCTTCTGTTAATCAGATTCTGCCTTGGTACTGTGGTTGGGAACCTAAAACCAGAAGGGACCACATTCATGTTTAAGGCAAAATATTTCTGCATCATATTTGCCAGCAAAGATAAGGAAGCAAGCGATAGTGGTAACTGAGCCAGCAGGTTTCTCAACCCACACTGGCAGCAGTGCCATAACAGGTGGATACTAACAGGGACTTCTATATAAACACACACACTGTTTCCATTTCAGTCCTTAAAGGTGAGCTCTCTGTAAGTGACGATTTTCACCTTGTCATTCTATTCTTTGCACACCATGCACATTTGTATGAAAGACCTGCAGTTCTTCCACATTGCTTTTTTTTTGTAGTTATGAAGCGTTAGAGGTCACTGTGCCTGACTGGAGATGCTGCTCCAAGTTGGAAACTAGGAAAACTAGGGCAGTGACCCTCTGGCATGCTGCTAGTAATGAACTGCATTTGAAAAAGTTTAATGTTTTTTTCTAATGAACTGCACACGATTCTCATATCCACCCTTTGATTCTGGCATTTATTATCAACATTTGAAAGTGGCTGAGGTTGGCGAAGCACAGGGAGTGTAATCCATGATTCCAAAATGAGTCTGGTGCTGGAAAGACATCACAGGTGATACACACTGCTGTGCTGTCTTGCTATCCGACACCAAAAGAGGGGCCTCTAATCACCAGAAACAGGAAATAGTGGCTGAAGATTATGAGAGCAGGTGGAAGCAGCATAAATATATCAACTTAGCTTGGAGGCTGAGAGAAGACTGAAAACTGACTATCCATGGTTTCCTGATAGCTTTTGATTGAAATCTTTCACCTGAAAGATTTCTGGAGTTTAATGCTCTTCCATAGAGTAAGCCAAAAACTAATACCCAGAAACAGCATGCAACCAAACCCAAACTTTTGTGGTTTGCTTTCCTAGGTAAAAATAATCATTGTTTCTTTCCTACCTACATCAATTTGTAGTTAGATTTTTCTTTTTCAGAAACAGTGTTATTACTCTGCATATTCCTGAAATTAATTGAAAAACCTTAAGCATAAAAAATGGCAAATACTATGTGCTATCTACTTGGCTTCAGCAGGTACGGTATCCGCTTTAATTAATAATGATGTATTTCTGCAGATCAAGAATAAAAATACAATCCACACTACTAATCCTTACATTAAATTTTCAATTAATCCATTCAATATAAAATAAATATAGCTACAGTAAAATAAAGAAGAAGCATTTGTTTGTTTATGCTCTCTCAGCTATGCAGGACATTATTCTGTGTGTTACATCAAAGATTTCCTTTCAAATTCACCTGATTTGAAAGGAAGAGTTTCCCCTGACTGTGCAAGTCAGCAGAGAAAGTGGCTGTATTTTATCAAATTCAGCTTCACTTTTCTTGCAGTAGCATGTTCAAAGGCCAACATATCTATTTTTGTGATTCATTGCAGTCCATTCTGCTGCTGTTCAGTTGAAGGAAGATATTTTTGTAATTATTCATTAGCAAATGTATCAATTTAGTTAGCAGTGAAAAACTTCCAGACATCTCTTAGATGAAGGTTGATAAATGAATCCAGAAGAAAACTGTTCCTCTACAAAAGGGAGTGAGCTGGCCTGGGAGAGGCTTGCACACAGCTCTGAACGAGCATCACCTGTTTTGAAGGAAGAGAAGGACAAAGATTGTCTTTTGTATATGTTGAGGCTTTTGCATGTAAGTTATTTGGTATTGTATTAATCAACATGTTTTTATTATGAGAAAGGTCTTGAAAAGTGTCTCAAAATATTAGTGTGATGGTATTAGCCAGTTTGAAGAAAAATATTAGGGCAAGGATGAAAAATGTGTAAGAATATCCCTTTTATATCCCTTTTGGCTGCTTGAGGAAGGTGATTTTTTTTCTTTTTTTTTTTTTAACATTTGAAATTTGTCTCTTATTAAATTTAATATGGTAAAACCTAACCAGAATCTTTATGGCTGGTCTGTGACTCCATCTCCCTTGTGGGCTGAACAAAAATGTTTCCCCTTCCAGGAAGGAGGACACCAGTTATCACAGTTCTCAAGCCCCAAAGCAAACAACTAATTGTATTCTGCATATTAGAAACCTACTTTCTAGAGCTGTTAACAAAAATGGAGAACAAGGGAGAAAATATGTGGATGGGTTCACCTTTTGAGATTATGTGATCCTCAGTGCTCCAGGTGTCCTAGTAACCAAGGACAGCAACACTGTCCAATTCTTTCCACACCCTGCAGGGTAGGATGTTCATAGATAAGGGAATACAGCTTACGAGATTGCCCTAAGGATGTGATAACTGGGCCCCGCTGGGATGGTGGCATTACTCTGGATCAGATAGGGCAGGGCACAGAGTTAGAGTTGCAGCATGGGGGACACTGGCAGCACTGGATGGCAGTGTTACGTAAGTATAAACAGGTTTTCTTTCTTCCAGGTCGGGGAGTAAAGACAAAGTCTGCCATGTCTGTGACTGGAAATGTGTGGTTTCTTTGGAAGGGACATCTACTGTGATGTATCCACTGCTCTTCTGACCAGATTCCTTTAATTCTTTATCCCATCCTGGCTCTTTTCTTTGCCAGCTATTTTCCCATGCTTTCTTTCCACCCACCTCTCTTTCTCTTTTTTTAGTGTGTACTAGAGTGTTTCCCATGCCTCTTCTGAGCTGACTGGGCACTGGAAAGGTCACAGTGCTAATCAGCAAGCTTTGCCACTGCAAAAGAAATATATAAAAAACAAACAACCATAAACTCAACAAAACCAGTACCTCCTCCTCCTTCCAGTTCTTTAGCTTTAGGCAGAAAGGACCAGGAGGCAGAAAGTATGTTGGCACCAGCCCAGCATTTTAACATTACGCTTTCTAGAACCAAATACACTGCAGGGAAAATACAGAATTTTGCATCAGGCAGTTTACTTCTCTAATGGAATTTGCCTGTCACTGTTAATGACACAGAGCAGCAATTCCAGGGCAGAAATGTGTGTGTAATCCCAGTATCAATAGGCACACCAGCACTCTCACTCTAGAGATGTGTGGAACATACCTCTGGCAGGGAGATATTAAGGCAGTAAAAGAAGCTGAGCAGGGATCATTGTGGCTTGCTCCACCTGCTTGGATCCTGAAGCGGGATTTTTCTTCTTCTTTTCGTCTCCTTTATCATTGTAATACCAGGGTCACACTTTAATTCAGCAAATATAATTACTTTGCAGCTACATTGTGTGATCTGTTCCATGATACCTATAATCAATCACCGTTCATTTGTGTAGCTAGTAGGTTAGTTAATTCAGTGAACGAATTATTTATCAGTCTACTTCCTGAGTTACTATCTCTCATTTTAATTGCAATAATAGTTTTTGCACACACATCTGGGTGTTCACTGTATGACAGTCACTTCTGTTTTGTTAAGCTTATGATTCAGTTCAGCCTGTTTACAAGTACATGGTATTTGTTTGCGTGGCAATACTATGTTGCGTCAATTAAAAAAGTTGAATTAACATCCACACTGGTAAATGCCCTACTGAAAAATGCATATAGCAAGAAGAGTTTAAGAAGTGTAGTGGGGTTGACTTCTGTATTTATTAGCCTCCCTGTTTTATGTGTGGTGTTTTAGAGGTGATCCAGAGCTGCCTACATTTCAAGTAATTGGCAAGGTCACAATGCATGCATGACAAATTCTTGGGATCTGGAGAAAAGCTGTGAAGGGCACTGCTGTCCTCCTTCCTGTCCCTTTCATGGAGCTGTGGGTATCCTTCTGCTGGATTCAGCAAGGCTTAGCTTCCACACGGGGATTATGGCTTTGCATTCCCAATGGTGACATTAGTTTGATGTAACTTTGTTTTAATAAAAAGGTTTTACTCACTGTAGTAGCTTATGAACATCAGCCACACTTCAAAGGGTTCTCAGGCTGAAGTCCTGTGGCCATTTGATGTTAGAAGGTGGCAGGAGGCAGCTTCCTGCTTCCTTCCTTCCTCTCCTCTTCTGCCTTTGTTCTTTATCCCCAGATAAAATAGCTAGTTGGAATGAGCAGCAGCAACTTGGCCAGCAGTGAATGTCTGCCATACATTGCTGAAAAGCTTCCTCAGCCAGCCTGAAACCACTGCAGCACAGACAGGCCAATGAGCCTCTTCCTCTATGCTTTTCATCTGCTTGACTACCTTCCCCCATGCCAAGACCTTCTTCCAGAGCCCTATGCACCTCACTCTCCCCTTCCTTTGCTACTCTTTCTTCTCTCCTCTTACCCCTACCATCCTTTTTCTTCCCCTAGCTGTGTGTCCAGCACAGATCAGAAGAGAGGGGTGGCCATGCACAGCCCCTGCACAGCCAGCACGTGACCACAGAGCTGTCAGAAATCACTTGCACTTATTCTGTCTCAGACTTTTCCAGTCCTCCCCCCTCAAATGTCTATAAATGCTTCATTAATTTTTCAGGCAAAGGGAAAAAAAAAACAAAATAAGAAGAAAAATATATAGGAGCCAAGTAGAAAGCATCAGAGAGACAGTAAAAAGATCCTTTCTAGTTTTTATTCTTGCTCTCCCCCTTTTGACACTTCCCCCTCCTCCTCCTTGTCTCTCTGTTCCTGTTCTTTCCATCCTTCCCTCTCATGATTTTATTTTCCTACTTCCCAATCTTCCATTTATATACCCATGCTCTTCTTTATAGCCTAATATTTTTCTCCTGGGGAATTAGATTTCAATCCCAGAGACAAACTGTCTCTGTGCACTGGAGAAAATTGTCAATTGTTTTATATTTCTTTGCGAATCTCTGACTGTGGGATTTTTCAGAGGATCTTGGAGTACATAGGCAGTCACACCTCTTTAAAAAGGATTGAGAGCTCAGGTCCCAAGTATCGCAGGACTCCAGGACCCTGTCTGAAACCTTTGGATGGCAAGCGCTGAGAAAGGACCAGGGAACACAAACCTCTTCAGTTTGCCATGCCAAAGGCCTGGGCCCAAGTCTTGTGTTTCTGCTTGGTGCCAGCTGCTGGAAGGGCAGGGTTGCCCTGGGGTAGAGGGAAAACAAAAGTGGGCAGTGATGGGAGCTACGCCTCAACCCGCTTGTAAGCTGTCTTCGTACATGTGTGAAAATTAAGATAACTATCTCTCTTTTAATAAGACGACATTTGTGTGCTTTCGCTGTTTATATGTATCTAGAAGGAAATTACCTGCCAAGTATATCCCTAGAAATATTTTTGAAACTGTCATCCACAGGCACTGAATACCAGAGGCTATTTAATCTCTTTCCCACTCTCTTTCTCTCTCCATGCCCACACCTGCCACTCTCTGGCCTGCTTTTATTTTTTTCTTCAGTAGGGAAAAGAGTTTGGATTTTATTGCACTGTAGAGAATTTATGTGTCACTATACTGGTCCCATTTGGTGCCATCACCAATCCAGCTGACCTTTGGATCTCCAATACCGTGAGGCAGATGGATTTTTTCAAGGATATGTTTATTCTATAGCCATCCAATAACTTATTGATGATTTGCATTCAAGTGACCATTATGAGTGACTTGGGGAAAAGAAACCCCAAAGGAAACCTAGAGAGGAATGTGTAAGGAAATTAGTTCACGTTTGTGGCACAAACTTACAGTTGAAACTGTACAAACCAGTCCCTGTACATCTATGGCTTGCAGCTTGTCGAGGAGCCTCTCCTTGTTACCAAGAACAGAAAAACTGAAATCACCTAAACCTCCTGATATTCACTACAATGAAAACAACTGGAAACTACAATATTGAACTGCCAAACTATACTATGGGAAAAAACAAAGGAGGCACTTGCAAAGCAAACACAACCCTCTGCAATAAGCACTGGCCAGTCAACTATCTACTTTAAAAACACAACTTAGAGTATGTTACTTATATTTAAAGGTACTGAAAACATGAGGCATGATCCTAAACTGGAAGGAGGCATAGATGAACTCATTGCACAGCTAGAATATGGAACAGAAGATCTAGCCTGCAGTGTTGCAAGTGTCATGTGTTACCAGGGAATCTTAAAAGAGGAACAAATATTAGCAGAGGTAGAGCATTTTCTGACGCAACACAGTATGCTTAGTAACTTCAGTTTAAGAAACAGACAAATGACATCTCTATGTATGCCTTTCCTTGCACATTTCCGTCTCATATTCAGGACAGACATTCCAAGATATTTTTCCTAGACTTTTTCAGTGATTCAATAGTTGAATTGTTACTATTAGTAATTTGGATTCCTGGAGATAACAGCATCCCTGAATGCAGAGCCAGCATCTATGAAATCTTTACACCGTCTATGAAATCTGTAGTGTGCAGTGTACAGTTAAAATACAATTCATCTGCACATGAAGTCATCGGGATTTTTCCATGGAATGAAGTGCACGTAAGAAATCAGTCTATATAGGATGAAAGCTACTTGAAGGCGAGATTGATTCAGACATTCCTACTTGTATTATTTCAAATACCTAATCAAAGAATTGGATTGTTTTGTATTCTGTCTGAATTAATTAGTCCATTTTTTCTTTAGTAAATGACAATTTATTGGCAACTTCTGAATTTCTAGGTGAATACAATAGCTGTGAATCTTGGTTTCATTATTGGTTATGATGCATAGAGGCAAAAAAATATCAAGTTAATGGTCTTTCTGAGGAAATGAGTAATTTGCTGTCATAAGTGGATATATAAACATTAATTACATTCTGAAAGGCTTCAGCTATTAAAACCAAGTTAGAAGGAAATACAGGACTGTCTAAATTATCAGTTCTGCTTTAAACAGGGATGACCAAACCTACTGGTGATCCTGATGCTTCCCCCTCCAAAGAGCACTGTTTGGCACCAAGCTCAGCTTGCATCAAGCTGATGTTTAAAAGGTTGCCTGCTTCATTCCTTATAAAGCTCTGTCACCAGGATACAGGGACTTTGGTCAGTGACACTTACCTACTTTTTCTCTGCAGTTCAGGTTTTGCAGAGAAGTTATGTCCGGTATCCTGGTTCAAGATTTTGCTTGATAGAGTAGTTCTATTACTTTTATAAAATATTTACTGAGTGCTTGCATCATGACTGACACAGTCCCTGAACAGGACAACAAAATTGACAGTGTGTGTACCTATGTTATCTGCATTGGAGGTTGCAGAAATTGGTTTTGGAGAAGTTTTGCTCTAGGTGTACCTGCTATACCGGGGAAGTGTCTGGTTTCATGGGGCTGAGGTGCTGTGAGGGAGATCATAGAATCATAAAATTGCTTGGTTGGAAAAGACCTTTGAGATAAGCAAGTCCAACTACAGCTGTCCACTACTAGACCATATCCCACAGCACCACATCTACTGGTCTTTTAAACTCAACCACTTCCCTGGGCAGCCTGTTCCAGTGCCTGATAAGCCTTTTGGTGAAGAATGTGTAATCTGAACCTCCCCAGTACAACTTGAGGCCTATGGCTTGTTACTTGAGAGTACAGACCAACACCCACTTCACTACAACCACTTTTCAGGTAGTTGTAGAGAGTGCCTCAGCCTCCTTTTCTTTCCAGACTAAACAACCAGAATTCCCTCAGCTGCTCCCAGTAAGACTTGTTCTCCAGACCCTTTACCAGCTTCATTGCCCTTCTCTAGACATGCTCCAGCACCTCAATGTCAATCTTGTAGCAAGAAGCCCAAAACTGAACATGGTATCTGAGGTGCGGCCAAGTACAGGGGCAGAATCACTTCCCTGGTCCTGCTGGCCACACTGTTTCTGACATAGGGCAAAATGCTATTGGCTTCCTTGGCCACTTGAGCACATTGACTCATATCCAGCCAGCTGTCAACCAACATCCGCAGGTCTTTCTCTGCCAGGTAGCTTTCCAGCTACTCTTCCCCAAGCCTGTAGCACTGCATGGGGTTGTGTCCCAAGTGCAGGACTCGGCACTTTGCCTTGTTGAACCCTATACCGTTGACCTCAGACCATTGATCCAGCCTGTTCAGATCCCTCTGTAGAGCCCCTCTACCCTTAAGCAGATTGACACTTCTGCCCGGCTTACTGTCATCCACAAACTCACTAAGGGTGCATTCAATTGCTTCATCCAGATCATTGATAAAGATATTGAACAGAACTGAACCCAACACTGATCCTTGGGGAACACAACTTGTGACTGGTCTCCAAGTAGATTTAACTCAATTTAACAGCACTCTTCGGTCCTGGCCATCCACCTAGTTTTTACCCAGCAGAGGGTGTGCCTGTCAAGGCCAATGGCAGCCAGTTTCTCAAGCAGGCTACTGCGGGAAATGGTGTCAAAAGCTTTACTAAAGTTCAGGATGAGACCCTGCAGCTCTGATCACTAGCAACAGCCAAAGGCAAAGATGTTTCCCTAGAGCACAGAATTTTATGTCTTTGTACAAATCAAAATTAGTAGTTACCAACCATAGCAAATGCCTGTGTTTGTGTCTTCCCTTGACAGCTGAGTGAAAATCAAACTAATCAAGTCCTTCAGTCACTGAACTGATGCATACATCTTGAATAAATTAAAAAGATGCAGTTATCCCTTACTGGGGTTAATGAACTTTATTTGGGCAAGATCATGCCCAAATATTAGGCAGATATTAGGAGAGCCATAAACTTGTATTTCAGCACCCAGCTGTCACACGCTTTCATCAGCTGCTACTGCATCAGCCCATGGGTCTGATCTCTGCTTTGAATGAAGCTGTGTTAAGATGCTCATTTTTTAAAATCAGGTTATTTTATAGCATTACTGGTTGCTTATGTTTTTCTCTCTTGCTCTGTGTTTTAAAATGCATTCTTGCACTTCAAGAAGATGGAAATATCTTCAGGACAAATGATGGCTGCAAGATAAGAACACAACTATTTCTCATCCTTAGTTTACTATGACAATGTACTGTTGATATATCTCCTTCAGCAAGCAAAAAAGCAATTTTAGTTTCTTTCAGCTCAAAGTTTTGCAAAATGTCAAAGCTGTGCTGATTCTAGAGCAAGAGTAAGAGTGATGGCAGATTCCCAGACTGCTTTTGCAAGCTCCTGTAAGAAACTTGAACCTTAGGAAAAGGTCATCCAGTCCTTTAGGTCCTACTACTCTCCCTGAGATCCTGTTTTATGATATGTTGTCAAAAAAAGATCAGAGCAATAATAATAACAACAATATTATAATATTATAATGATATTAATAATTAATATTAACAATATTAATTATATTATTATTATTATTCCAGATTTTTGCTCCTCTAGCAGAGTGACAAGAAAGATGCTCAGTGACATAATACAGGTTATGTTTAATTAATCTCCAAATAAATCCGAAGGAAAGATAACTGGGTCTGTGCCTATAAGTAATAAAGTATGTTAGAAAATGGGTCATCATGGCTCCTGATGGTTTTATTTTTAACCTTTTTGGAGGTGACTGTGGTGACCTTGAGAGGAAAAGGACAGGATTTTCTTCTTCCCAGACACTGAAGTACTAAAGAAATATTCCCACATCCTATGAAAGGAAAGTGTGAAAAGTTCTTTTAAAAATTTATTTCTCCACAAGTCTAAGACAGCATGGGACACTGAAGTTTTATCCTAAGATATATCCATGCATTACAAACCAGGATGCTCACTTAATTATATAAAGAATAGAAAACTTCTTTTCCTGTTGAGATGCAAAGCAGGAAAGTAATCTCAGAAATAGTTAATTACAGCTGTTCTGGGAGTGTTTGCATTCCCTCATCCCCAAAAAGTTTAATGGGGAGACTGCCAATGTGTTTGTCCAATTAACAGCAATTTAAAAGCCTTCTTCCCTTTAGACAGGAAAAGCCCCATGCTTGCTTGCAGTATTCAGGCTGTAGAGATTCAGCTTCTGTCTCGGGTATAGCTCGTAGCACCAGCCACAAACATACACAATGCATTTGGGCAGCAGAGCTGTTCATGTACCCCATTAGGTCAGGAAATACGTGGGGTTTGCCAGTGCCTGCAAGGTAAGTGCTTGTCTGGCCAGTTTCCCAGGTCTATGGCATCTCTGGAGGAGCTGCATCACTGCGAGGAGGTGACATAGCACACTGCCACTCCTGGCTCTGAAGTCCCTTTCCCTTGTGCCCTCAGTTTAGCTGCTCCCCATACCTGGTAGGGAAAATTCCTGCTGGGGTTGAGAAGCCAGGAGTTGGGAAACAGAGAGAAAAATTACATTCTGAAAGAGTTTTGGAACATGAAGTAGTAGAAAATACGTAGCTGTGAGAGTGAAGAATAGCAAATACAGCTGCCTCTGGAAAAATACCTCATCTTGTCCCAGGAAGCAGCCCTCAGTTCTGGCTACCCATCCAAAACAAAAAAAACAAACAAACCAAAAAACCGCAAAAAAACCCCAAACACCCATGAAACACAGAATGGCCTCAAAGCAGGTAATAAAATAATTTGGAGGATGGTGAGATTTCCATATGAGAACAGACAGAGAAGGTGAAGCCTGCACATTTTACTGAGAAGATTACTTACAGTATATAAGGGTTGCACAATGCTAAATAATACAGAGAAAGTACATGCAGGTCCTGTGCAAGCTTCCTAAGGGCAGTAACAGGGCAGTGCTGAAAGAAATGGAAGAAGGGGTTACTTGTATCCATTTTGAAATGAACCTATGGAAATCCTTGCCATGAGATGTTGTTCAGGATGTTTGTGGAATTCAAGACCAGCAATGACCTACACAGTCCCAATTCCTTTCCTTGGGGTAGTTGAGTAACTGCATGACCACAAATGATACTGTGATAAGCAAGGTTGTATCAGAACCCGTCTTCCTTGAAAGCCTTGGAAAGTGTTACTAAACAGTGTGCTGAGTGATAAGAAAACTGCTGAAAGATTTTCATTTCTCTCATTATTCACAGGACACCAAGAATTTGGAAGCCTTCAGGTCCTGATTCCAGATTAGCTGTGACAACATCTAGGAGGTGTGAGGGTTTTCTAATTATTAACTTCTTGTTTTAGGGTGTGCTTCAGCATCTGCTCTCTGCAGAGAGAGACAAGAGAGAAGGAGATCAGCTCGGCAGATACTGCCTGTGGTTGTACTCACCTTTCCAAAGCGGCTGAGAGGCTGCCACTCTCCAGGAGAGGATCCTCATCTCTTGTGTTTTATCAACTTCAGATGTCCCAGAGACTGTTTCCCCAGAGTCCAAAACGCATTCAAAAATCAGTACATCCCAGCCATCCTCTTTTGGTAACTGATGAGAGGTGAGTAACCTAAAGCTCTCTGTCCCTGACAGAGAGGGACTGCGACAAGAGGCATCTCTGAACTGAACCAAACCAGAACATCCAGACTCCATGACCATATTATACAAAATTTTGGGTACTTTTGCTGACTTGTACTCTGCGCTACAGAGCATAGAATTCTCCATGATTCACAGAGACACCTTGTACCTCATGGGCTTGGAGTCCGCTCTCCGTATCAATTCCAGCAGATGGAAGGAGTGAAGATGAGAGAAAATGCATGCGAGGATTTTACTACGCTTTTTTTTCCTATTGTTATTGCAGGAAAGTAGTCTTTGAGATTTTCTTTGATTAAATTACCTTGTAAATCTCATTTGCAATAACATGTAATCTCAGATTACAATCCAGATATTTTTCTGTCAAAAGCAAGGTGGGGAGGCGGGGGGAAGTGATGGTGGTAAGAAATGATGTATTGACTTGCTTATATCATGAAAAGGGGCGTATGCCATGAGGACTGAATTTATACTTTGGAAAGACAAGAGGTTTATATTTATTTGTGTATGTTCTGCACATGCCCATACTGTACTGTTTGCAGCTGGGTAGCCAGACCATTAACAACTTCAGGGACTGAGTTACAGCGTTCATCCAAACAGCTGGGTGCACACTCAGTTTGTCTTTCCTGCTTGGGGCACAAAAAGTAGCTGTAGCAGATATGCATGGGTTTGTGTGCCTCAGAGAATGGGAGACCCTGTTTTGTGACGGCATGTGAGTGATGTGGAGTATGAATTGTTTATCTTCGTTATAAAATGACTGTCATAACAGCCCCTAGTTCCGGTCAGTCTATGTCTGATAATATAAATGTTTAATGAGAGCTTCTAACACTCTATTTTTTCCTGTTATACATCCAAGTATTATTTTACGATCATGGAGTCCTGAGGAGGTGGTGACACCAATGAAAGCAGGAGTAATGAGAATTTTTCTGTACAGCAGACAGAAGGTAGTAATTTGGTAGAAGGAATATGAGCTAAGAATTCCACGCCTATGAATTCTATTTGTGTACTCTGTATTCATGAGCCATAGTTCATGTATGAACTACTCATACTGAATTCAGAATATGAACTCTACAAAGCTTACCCCAAATCTGTGTGTAAAAAGCATCTTTGAATCTAGTCCTGTTTTTTCTTAGTCTAGTAGCTTGTGTTGCTGTGTATGAAAACTGTTGTTATGCATTGAACACCTGATTTCGTGATCTCATTTTAATAGTGGCTGCAAAGCTAGAAGCCTTGGATTTCCTCAAATCTCATCCATAAGGATGTTACAATATTAGGATATTTTTGGATTTTCTTTTGTAATTTTTGCCATTTTCATTTAAAGACAGGTAATAATCATTAAATGTCAAAAAGAATCATTAAGCCCCTCAAAAAATTGAGTGTTCCATGGTTCAGTCCACTTTTTTGTGCCTTTTTCCTTCTCAGGTTTATGAAACAACTCTGAAGGCTAATGGTTTGTCCAAAACTTTCATGAGAGTTCAGAGTGCTTTGAAGAAACAAGTCCCTTCTGACTAAAATCCATTAGGTAAGTTTCTTCTCCCCCAGCTCCCACTCTTTAACAGATGGTCTGTGCTGGTTGTCCTGGCCCTCCCCAAAAGAAGGAAGAGATGCTGTCAACTCCAGAGGTAAATATACCTCATCATCAAATCTGTACCCAAAACAGGTGGATTGCCTCCTGCACTCCCCTCTCCCGGTGACCACAGAGGAAGTCTGTTACATTGTCTTAGAGAAGGACTTCACTTTTTGCCCAACAGAAGTCAAAAGATGAATTGGCCACTTCATGTAGGAGATCTACATGAATCCTGCTGCCTGGGTCTATGCACCATCCCCACCAGATAACAGAATCTTTCAAGGCTGAGCTGGAGAATGAGAAGAGTATTTTTAGCTTTGTTTAGCATTAATTTCTGATGATCTAAATTACTGTGAAATTGACTGGAAGATTAATGTACATATTGGTCTAGCAACGACCAAACAAGTGTGTCTGTTTCTAAAAAAAAGCGCTACCAGGGAAATCAGGGGAGAGCTGAGCCTGAGTTTTGTTGTGGAGAACAGGATTTTAAACTGTAGATTAAACCCTCAAACTGCTGAAAATAATTAAAAACAGATGACTTAAAATACGTGGGCAGAGGCTTATGCATGGAGACTAGAGGGTAGGAAGAAAATAGATATGCAAAGAGTAGGTAGAGGTAACGATTTGTTTTGCATCTAAAATGAGCTAAAATCTCATGGCCTTTGAAAAAAGCAGTTTTGCCTTATTGTTCCAGCTGCAGAGTAGGCTTCATTTGTTGCTTTTGTTTTCCATCAGATCTGCCAGCCAAATCAACTTGCCCCGTGGCTGCATGGCCAACTAGATTTTTATGCAGAAAATGTGCGGCCAGGACCTGGGAGTGGATTGCATTTTGGTAGCACGTACCAAACTGTTAGATCAGTTGTATACTGGATTTGTGCTCTTGCCCTGGTGGACTGGTGGGCCAGACTGGTTGTTGGAGGCTACATTCATGGAGATGGCACTGGGTGAACATGCAGCTCCTGTCAGATGTAGACAGGACGATAAAAGTTTCATCTTCATTAAGAGCTTTCAGTGCTACGAAGCAAAACAAAAGCAAGAGATTTAATAAAGAACAAAAGCTTGGTTGTCATTTCAAAGTGACGTCTGAGTTCCTAGCTAGGCTAGATCTCCAAAGGTGGTCACTACACTTAGGAATCGTGGTATTTTACTTGGAACTATTCAGTCTGGCAAGTCCACAGATCAGGCATGCAGAAGCAAGGAAGACTTAGTCTTCTTCAGAGGGAGAGACACTGGAGTTACATTTATGTTTTCCTGATCACTCACAAAACTAAACAGTTTAGCATCCAGAAAGAGAGACTTTCCTTCATGTTCTGAAAGGATGAGTAGGACCAGATGATTATAACAGCACGAAAAGAGCTCGGCTTTTTTTTTTTAAGCACGTGTGGGTAGACAATAGCTCACAGCCACATGAGCTGATCTGTAGACCTTTTCTAATTATATTCTAGCTGTCATGGAGGGTACTATTTCTTTGCACAATATGGGGTTTGAAGGAGGAAAGCTGTAACATAAGGTCTCTTAAGTCACTACAAACACGATGATTTTACTCAAAGTGAAGTGGTCCATTAGAGTATTAAGGACTTTCTTTCTCAATACACGTACTTTCAACACACACTGTTCAATACACATACTTTCCTGTATGTTATTGCCACCAGCTGTGGAGCTAAAATCTGAGATATCTTTTTGGAAGGAAGGACAATGACAGACAGGCGATATCTGAAAGAGTGACAGCCTTAATGAATGATAATAAAAGTGCACCTCAAAATACCTCCTGTAGTTAAGTGATTGAAACATGAAATTTGCTTCACCTCAGCTCAATCGCCCTTGAAATCTGAGTCCCATTAATATATAAGAAAATAATTTCCTGCCAAAAAGAAAAACAAAAAAAGAGAATTAATTTTAAACAAATATTTTGCAGAAGGTAAATTGTGAACTTGCAATTATTGTACTGAAAACGTGATGCTGAGTTGCATTAGCAGACTGTATTCAAATTGCATTTATAGATATTTCACTGTCAGAATGTAAGGATGAGTTGCATAAAGTTCCACTGAGGATTGCTCTAGGTCTGGTAGTATTCATCAAATTCATTAATGAGCTGAATGATGACACAAAGAAGATCATTATTGAATTTGCAGATAATTTCAAGCAGTGAGAGACTGCAAGTGCATTAGAAGCCAGGATTAAAAATCAGTGATCTTGATAAATTGCAGATATGATCTGAAAAAAGTGCATAGCATTCAATGTAAGTAAAAGCTACATTTAGATAGGAGCAAGGAACTGCAGAAGCACAGGACAGAAAGGAACTGTTTTCACAGCAATTCTGTGAGAAAATTTTT